>NC_136954.1:37284360-37291860 GCF_032717465.1 Coenobita brevimanus
ATACGCAAAATAAATTACTAAGAAAAGGTATTAGGGAGCTTCCTTAACCAACGAGAATACGAGTCTTGTAAAACATTCTACATCTTCCTTCCTTGACCTTCCTGTGAAAGCAAATCTAAACTAGAATGGCACTCAGTACAGCGCATACATCCTCCAACGCCCTATCTCGCATTCTTAAAGTAAAAAAAAAAAAAAAAATCCTGGATCCGCACCTTAATCCGGATCCGCACCAAAATTTATTGGAGTCTATTCTGGGCCAAGGCCCGTTCTTCTACCAAGTTTCGTGGAAATCCGTCCAGTAGTTTTTGTGTAATCTTGTTCACATACCAACCAATAAACAAACTAACAGACGGACAGGGTTGAAAACATAACCTCCTTGGCGGAGGTAATACGACAAGGAGGCGATCGTAAGTTTGAGTTTCCCACTGCTGGAATGTCTGCGTGGTTCCCTAGCACCTGTTCCCTAGCGATTTATTCTGCAAATTAAATCTAAAATCTACGTTGCTAATATATTGATATAACACACGAGAATATTATGGTTCTATAAGATAAGGTGATAATGAATTAAGAAGCTTCCTTTGCCACCTGGGGCAAGATATTCACAATTACATTACAAAAAGTCACACTGAATATGGGCACCGGAGAGAGAGAGAGAGAGAGAGAGAGATAATGTGGTGTGTGTGTGTGTGTGTGTGTGTGTGTGTGTGTGTGTGTGTGTGTGTGTGTGTGTGTGTGTGTGTGTGTGTGTGTGTGTACACAAGTAAACAGACAACATATCGATATTTGTATGTATTGATAGTCTGAATGTACAGTACAGTACGTGTACACGCAGTCAACTTTGAGATGTGTATTGCCAGCATCAAAAGTCCTGTAGTCTCTCTCTCTCTCTCTCTCTCTCTCTCTCTGCAACAATTAGTGTGGTGAATCCTCAGCAGTCGACACTAAAGAAACTGATCTAAAGGTAAATATCTATAGCAAAATAAAGTCATCAGTGTCAGTTACTGTGGACTAACCACAGTGTCACAAACCAAGGAGAGGAAAACAAGAGCTGCGACAGGACTTTTGATGGCGGCTGTACGTACGCGTGGCGTCCCAACCTTTCCTATCTTGGAGGAAAACAATTTGCCCGTCCATTTCCCGGGCGTCCAGACAGACAGATGGATCCTCGTGGGTGATTACTCAATTTCCTGACCAGAATATTGATGGACACAATTATCGGCCAAGCTCAGCCCACGAAAACAGCTCTTGCGTTTCCCTGTCCCTTGGCCCACTATCGTTTTTATTTCTCTCTAGTGCATTCGGTGGTCATCCCGTCAAGCGTCCACGGGTTGTTCTATACATCCACTCAGCCTACAAATAATCACTGGAAAAGTAAACTGGGCGCTAGGATTGTGTAGATGGACTTGAGAGTTATATCTATTGTATTTCACAGAGAGAGAGAGAGAGAGAGAGAGAGAGAGAGAGAGAGAGAAGGAGTTATAACCCTAATTAAAAGACACAGAAAACTTTATCAGAGGAAAAACTGTGTGAGTAACTTCAGGGAGACATGAGGCGTACACACTGTACCCATATTTACAAACTTTTCTCATCTCTTGCATTTTAGTGACAGTTTCTTCATGTATATCTTTCTTGCTTCCTCCAGACGGATTAATTCAGCTTTAAGGAGATTTGGGGGAGGCGGTGGCCGAGGCGCAAGAGAGGTGGCCTGCGTTCACAATGGACCCAGGTTCAAATTCCGGCTGGGACAGGGAATAGTTTATGGGCTTCAATTTCGTTCCAGCAGGGTTTACTGATCTACCAGAAGACCCGCTGACGTGTCGTAAAAACATCCTCGCTGATACCAATACAGCAGTCCTATATGAGACAGCTCTAGCAAGTATTCAATACATGGACGGTGGTGTTAGTGCCGTAGTGGTGACATCTGGAGGTGAAGTTCGTAATAAGTCTGCTAGGCCTCAGGGAACGGACTACTAAACCTATGCCCGGAGTTGATCACATTAAAAAAAAAAAAAAAGTTAGAGGGTAAATGAAGACGACAACATCCTTAATTCGGAAACTCTCAAAAGCTGTAAAAAAAAAAAAAAAAAAAAAGGAGAGAGAGAGAGAGAGAAAAAAAAAAAGTCAGGAGATATCAAGACTAATGTGATAAGACTTTTTTTTTTAATGGGTGCACAAAGGTGCAAGCCAGCTCCAAAATTCTGATGGCCGTTTATGTAACACTTGCAAATTGTTTTATGTGCCCAGCCTGCATCCCACATTAGAGAATGCAGTCAGCAACGCTAAAGCGAAGTTTGATATAATGTTCTGTCGTCATCACATTTTCAGAAATTACCATAAAGATTACGGTTACTCCACACTTTGGCTCACTCAGTTTTGGCAATATAGTCGAAGAAAGCTACATCGCCGGTCTGAAGAGGTTTTGTTTATGAGTTTAAGCGCGTTTTTTCCCTCCTGCACTCATCCAGCAAACTTCACATCCATATCTGAGTGACTGTTACCTTGTGAAACATGTGATGAAATATTTTGTTTAGCAATATTTCGCTTATTCTGGCTTGTCACCAGCCTGAGAAGATGGGGGTAGGAAGATGGAGGGTGGCGTGGGAGAGGGAAGCGGGGAGGAGGAAGGCTGGAAGGAAGTCTCCTACTAAATACGTTTCCTATTTTGTCTATCTATTCTATTTCCAGACGCCATAATCCCGTAAGGGGTGGCCACTTGACTTTGAGTTACCTATTTTACAGGGAGGGGCACTAACCCTCCACCAACCCACTTGTTGACACGTAGGGAGCACGTATGGGTTGGTTATATGGTAACCACCCAGCGTTGTAAATGGTTTCTTGGCTTACAGGAAACCATTTGGCTTGTCACTCAATGTAAAGCCACCTGTGAAGGAAAGAAAAGCAATAAGAATTGACAGGAAAGATGGGAGAAATAGGAAGAGAGGAGGACAGACACAGAAAAAGAATGATAAAGGCTAAGGAAGAGGTAGGTAGCACTACATCAAGTGAGTGGATGATGGTCGCCACCACCTACCATCGATAAAAAAAAAAGTACCGTATCGGGACCCTGGGGATGGATAAGATGTGAAATACATCGTCTCAGGTTCAATCGGTAATGTTGGCATGCCTGTTTAATTCACAAAAATCGTTGATTTACCATGTAGTACAATGTTACGCCGACTAATCCAGCTATATATCTATAAAATATATGATAACAACACAAATGAAAGATACAAAATGACATAACCATGTCATTTCCCGTAAATCATATTCCGTGTATCATAATGTCTCACACGGAAAGGGTGCCGATATTTTTTTTATCGATGGTACATCAAATTCTTTTCCTAAACGATTTTATGTCTTTCAAAATCCGTTTTCTTAAACATTTTTTTATTCATTGTTGGACTCTGGTAACACTCGTATCTTCATTTCAGTGTTTTTTCCTTCATTTAAATTTTCTTTTAAAATGAACTATGATTTCAATAAAAAAAATTTACGCATTTCCACAGTTCAAGACTTGTTACCTCTTACTTTTTATTTACTTATTTATATATTTATTTAGTATTCTGTTACATAAGCGAACGGGAAGGCATTTAACGAAGTAGGCGGATGGAGTTTGCCTTGGAATTTCCTAAAGTTGCCCTGATCTGATAGTTACTACTAAATAGCCATAACAGACAAATTTATGAGTGTACACTGTACAGGTATATATAAAGAGACTATTACTGTCTAAGTAATTGATATGCTTAAAATCTCATGTTCAGAAATGTATTTAATTGAAAACAGTGAATAACGAATGTGTAACAGAATCCGAAGACAATGAAATCAGTTTACCCTCATACATTCTGGGAAATACATTCTTAATAAAGAAAAGTTGCAATAGCTTTAACCATAATGCCTTTTAAAATCACCAGTACACCATCACAAAGATTTGCCATGATAATTCAGCTTTTGCCCTGAAAAAGACATATTTTCCTAGTCCTGAGCTAAGTTTATGTTCAGCTATACACATTTTCTTATTCTCATACTTCCTTCTCCTACAAACACACACATTTCTTAGTCTGGTGTTTCGTTCTTCTCCTACACACACACACACACACACACACACACACACACACATTCTTATTTCACTCGCCCATCTCCGCTACAACTATTTTAACATTACCGTATCAGTATCCCCCTAAACAGTTACCTTCATTTCAGCTTCTGGTTCCCGTTACACACATTTCCTAATTTCAGCACTGTTTCTGCGACTCACATTTCAGCCTTGCATTTTTCAAGAGTGGGATGCTGCAACATTTTTACGAACCACTGCATGTCGTAACTTTTCTCATTACATCTTTTTCCAGTAAGAAATATAAATGAGACAAAGGATTATTCTGCATTCTCTTTAATTATCCTTACTATGATTTCTCTCTCGTAAATAATAGCTGATTTTGCACCTATAACAAGTGACCTAGAAAGATTCGATATTCTCCTTGTCCTTCCTGCAGTTCTATATTCTCCTTGTCCTTCCTGCAATTCTATATTCTCCTTGTCCTTCCTGCAATTCTATATTCTCCTTGTCCTTCCTGCAATTCTACATCTTCCTTGCCCTTCCTGCAAAAATAAACGGCAAATTACAACACGAAGTTGATCCTAACTTCGTCTGTGAATCTGGACACGAATTTTCTGCTAAATGTATTTCTCCATTTCAATATCCACTTTCTCTTAGACACATTTTGTTAACAGTTCTGTGTTCATCTTCCGCTACACTAACTCCTTATTTAAACAGCTATTTCTTATCTAAGCAGCCATTTCCTAATTAAACAGCCATTTCTTATCTAAACAGCCATTTCTTACCTAAACACTCATTTTTTTCCTTAATAGCCATTCCCTATCTAAACAGCCATTTCTTATCTAAACAGACATTTCTTATCTAAACAGCAATTTTTCATTTGAAGTCATTTCTTATTTAAACAGCCATTTCTTATTAAAACAGCCATTTGTGTCCGTTGCCCTAGTCAACTTATTTTCCCATTTCAATACCCGTTTTCCTACAACACATCTTTCCTCAACGCCGTACAGACCCCATTTCTTTACTAAGATACTCAACAAGGCCACCTCTCACAGGATGCAGCGTTAGGCAATAGACAGATCCATTGACTGGCTGACAGACAGATAGGCTGACAGACATACTCAAATCCTGCGAAACACACTTCCTCATTGCGATTCTCAACAAGACCACCTCACACAAAACAGATAGATAAATAGATAGACAGACGAGAAGACAGATACCTTACACAGACGGATCGATAGAAACTCGAGTCAACAAATTTCCTCACCGCCATACTTGACTAGGCCACCCTTACCTAATACAATGTCGTGCAACAGACAGACAGACAGGGAGACAGAATGACAGGCACACAAACAGGGCGATAGAATGGCAGGCAGACAGACAGGGAGACATAATGACAGGCACACAGACAAAGCGACTGAATGACAGGCAGACAGACAAGGAGATAGAATAACAAGCAGACAGATACGGAGGCAGAATGACAGGCAGACACACTGAGAGACAGACATATTCAAGTCCTGCTACACACGTTCTCTCAACTGTAGGAGCCCTCACAAGAAGCAGAGTCGGGTAAAAAAAAAAATAAAGACATACAGATAGACAGGCACACACTAGGTGCGGTATCTGCTGCAACACACAATTCCTTGCTGCAATATCCGTGTGGGGGGAGGGGCAAGGGCATATTTTGGCGAAGATTTTTTTATTTAGTACGTAATTTTCATCTTTACCTGCTGTGACTTTGCAAGGTGCTACATGGACTTTGGCCAGTCTCCTCGACGGTTAAAGAAGCTCCCTAACACCATTTCCTATGCGACTTATTTAGTTTATTACACCGTCCTGTCCTCGCCTGAACTACAATAATCCATCTGATGTCGCCATACTCTGCATAAATTACATACAAAGTCATATTAACCAGCCATACCATAAAATAAATCGCTAAGGAAGAGGTGCTAGTGACCTCCCTTACCTGACGAGAACACGGATCTTTACGTGCCAACAATATGACGCACACAACAAAGGAGTGTGAAATGTTGGGTGGGAAAGAGAGACAGAGCTTGACCTCTTTATTTTCTCACACGTTTCGGGCAACGCAGAACCCATCTTCAGGAGCTGTGTTGGGTTCTGTGTAGCCCGAACCGTGTGAGAAAACACACTGTTCAAGTTAAAACCTGTGTCTCTCTCCCACCCAACATTTCCACTCGTATTGCATTATCTACAAAGGAATATGAAACGGATGGATGCTGTCTGTAGTTTGGGGAGGCATGGGGGCTACGGAAGGCGGGACACATTGCTAGTGGACTGTCAGTGAACTTTTGCTCACGGCTGTAGGTTACTGAGACACACTATGTAATAAATAATGCATAAGTAACATAAACGACCATATCTAGGTGTGTTTTACGGAATACATCGCTACGAAAATGGTGCTAGGAACCGTCCACTGCCAAGGAGAATGCTACTCAGTATATACTCTAATTCCGTCTCGTGGACTTCCTTGGAGAATGAATAAAATGGTCTGGCGGCAGCGTAAGTAAACTGGTCTTAAGGTATCAAAAATGACTAGTCTGTCGCCAGCGTAAAAAATTCTGGCGTCAGAAAAATAATATAATTAATATAAAAACGTGTATGAATAGGATAAAGGATCGTTTTTTGTTCGGGGAATACGAAACACCTCTTCCTCAGTGATTTATTCTGTACGGTATATTACTCGTTTACATCTGTCCTACTAATAGCTCTATCTCTGCTTATTGCTTAATCGATTGTTGCAACCGCTCTCGCTCGGTGTGTGCGGGTGAGGAAAATGAAGACAGCCAACGACACCACGGATGAGTAAGTTAAGAGAGTTAAAGACGTTAGTTCATTTTAAAAACTCAAAACACAGCAAGGAACCTAGAAAACAGAGAAGTGTGTATTAAAGCTGAAGAAAATAAAACATGGAAAAGGGAAGCCAAACTCCCCCAGTGGAACCCTGGGAATGGAAAGTGTAGGAGAAAATAAATAAACAATAATAAAAATAGTGTAGGAAAAAATATATAAAAACAGTGAAAATGAAACTGCCGAACAACCAGAGTAACATTATATGAGGAAATTAAAAAAAAAAACTAATAATATCTAAAGACTATGGACAACAGAATTAACGTTAAGACTAAAGACTTAAGCAGAGGAATAAGCAGCTAAAGACACAGACACACAAAGTACGTAAACAGAGAAAACTAAAACCAAACCAGCAAGCATAACCTGCCAGGAAGAAGCAGTAACCATGCTGACATAACTTCCATTTTTATTTTATTAACTTTTGCGGGGGGAGGGGTGTTGAAAAATTACCACGTCTCGAAAATTATACCCTCTGAGGAGCCTTTTCTATGTAAATTTTCCCGGCCGTACTTAAAGTGGTCTAACGAACCGGACGATTAGCTCTCCTTTGAACAACTGACGGGGATAATGTGCGT
>NC_136954.1:37296860-37371860 GCF_032717465.1 Coenobita brevimanus
GATTTTAGAGGGTCCAAGGTAGGCCAAAACTGGTGTGTTCTCAGTATTTTTTCTTCCCACTCTCCTGATCGTGGTGACTAGTATTCTATTCCAGCAAACGCAAGACAACTTTAAGTAATCTAAGAACAAGTTCAGAGTGAGTCATAGGTGCGTCAGTGTTTGGTGTGTGTGTGTGTGTGTGTGTGTGTGTGTGTGTGTGTGTGTGTGTGTGTGTGTGTGTGTGTGTGTGTGTGTGTGTGTGTGTGTGTGTGATTTCTTCCAAGAAAAACATGCCTCCCTCTCACCAGGAGTTTCACAAATGACTCACAAACTAAGGGCTTGGGAGTACAAAGATAAGAATACAAAATCTTGGCTTCTATGACGGCCAATCAGTCAGGGAGGCAAAACGACCGAAACCATTAACAGCAGCTCGTCCATTTTCCGTGACGGTCGGTGCCGCGGCCTGAACGGAGGAGGTGAATGATCCAAAGTTTATGCCTCTGTTGCCTCTTAACTACCGAAATTCCAAACACACATCTGTCCGCCTGTGCAATATTGGTCTGCAGTTCAGTGCCATGACGTGCGAGACGAAAGATTTCATTCTCTTCAGGGTACGACCAAACTGGACGCGACGAGCGGGGAGACTCGAGCAGGGAGGGATGTGGCGACACGATAAAATTCTCTAAATCTTATGTGGGTGGTCACACTGAATGAGCGGGGAGATTTGTCGCATCGCTCACCCTCCATGCTCGTCGCTACGCAATGCAGCGTGTTCCAAAATGTCGCGCACTGCATAGCGACATCACAAGGCTTAATAGCTTAGACAATGACGTGTCTGTGCCGATGAACAGTTTCTGACTATCTGTCGCGCGCGTGGTTGCCGCATCCTATTTGGACAGGCATCGTGTTGACGCTCACCTGGCCGCTCATCGCTCTACGCTACCTCCCCGCACTTCGCTTCCGGTATAGCCGTACCTTTCACGCACCACCCAGGTTAGTGGAGAGGTTTGCAAAGCGTAGATTACAAGCAACCTCTTCAGTTCCAATGGTTTGCTAAGCTTAGTGAAAGTGAGTGACACCCACAAGACTAGAAGAAAGCGTTTTATAAAATCCCGTCAGTAAAAATGCAGTTAAAGGTTATGCTACCGTATCCCAAATTCTATTTAAAAAAAAGAAGAAGAGTGATTTGTCTACCTGTGCAATGTTAGGCATGACACCTTTTATTCTTGTTACCGCCAAACAATCTCATTCAGTTCTGAGAGACCGTAAGTAGTATAGGAGTAAAATTAATGAAGACTATAGCTATTAAGTTCTCTCCAGTTGGGAAAATCTCATCACCTCTCCAGATGGAAAATTTTTCCACCTCTTCAATTGGAAAATCTCATCACCTCTCCGGTTGGAAAAATATCTCCACCTCTCCAGTTGGAAAAATCTCTCCACCTCTCCGGTCCGAAGTCTCTCGTAACCTACCCAATTCAATCCAATTATTTATATTTAATCAATTAATTTACATATTAATTTATTTTTCTTTCGGCAACCATTACATTATTCTCTTCTCGGCTTGGGGGAAATTTTGAAACAGGATGGGTTAGATAATCGCTATCATTACTTCCTTCATTCATAAAGTTCCTAACTTAAAATAATCTGGTGGTTGCTCGAATAAAAAACAATAAAAACATGACTACACAGTTAGTCTATCTATCTATCTATCTATAGCCCGACGCCCTAATCCCGCAAAGGGTGGCCGCAGACAAAATGCCTCCAAGTCTCTCTGTCACCCACCATTTGACTACCCTCCCCCCAAATCACCCCCCCCTCCCTCATATACCTCTCAACTCCATCCCTCCACCTCATCCTCGGTCTACCTCTCCCTCTCCCTCCCTCCACCTCACCTACATACACCCTCTTAGTCAGTCTTTCATTCTCCATTCTCTTCACATGTCCAAACCACCTCAGTGTATTTCTCCTAATCTTCTCAACCACATCCACATCCACCCCACAGCGTTCCTTCACTTCTTCATTCGTCAACCTGTCCCTCCACGTCACTCCACATGCTCCTCTCAAGTAACTCATTTCCACTGCTCTCACTCTTGACTTGTTCCCCTCTTGCAAGGTCCATGCCTCGCTTCCATACGTCAGGGTAGGGATCACAATACTATCATGCAGTGACTTCTTAACTTCCATACTCACCTCCCTATTTCTCATCACTGCTTTCAGTGTACCAACAACCTTCCTTCCCTGCTGTACCCTTTCACGCACTTCATCCCCCAAAGTTCCATCCTTACTCGTCACACTACCCAAGTACTTGAATACTCACATTCTCCATATCCTCACCATCCACCCTCACTGCACACTCTGTGACTTCATTCCTCTCAAACACCATAACTTTACTTTTGTTTACATTAACTTTCAGCTTCCTCCTCCTACACACTGTCCCAAATTCATTCACCAAACCTTGCAACTCCCATTCATCTTCACTCAACAGTACTGTATCATCAGCAAACAGCAACACCGGGAGCTTCCAAATCTCACCCTCATTCATTAGAGCCACCCCCACATCCACTGCCCTACCCTGCACCTCCTTTACAACCCCATCCATGTATATATTAAACAGCCATGGAGACATCACACAACCCTGTTTCAGTCCCACATTGAGATCAAAGAACTCACTCAGCTCACCATCCACTCGCACCGTAAGCCTAGCTCCCTCGTACATACAGTACTCTTCACAGCACTCAACAATTTCCCCTCTACTCCATATATTCTTAATACCTTCCACATACCTTGCCTATCTATTCTGTCATAAGCTTTCTCCAAGTCCATGAAGGCAGCATACACTTTGCTTCCCTTCTCTAGATACTTCTCCACTAAACATCTTAGAACAAATATCTGATCTACACACCTTTTTCCCTTCCTAAATCCCCCTTGTTCTTCTCCAACTAGCTCCTCTGTCATATGCCTAACCCTATCAATGAGTATTCTACCATATATTTTACCAGTCACACTAAGTAGGCAAATACCCCTATGGTTACCACATACTTCTCTCTCTCCTTTTCCTTTATATAAAGGAACAATTATACCTGATTTCCAGTCCTCTGGAACCCTTCCTTCATCCCAAGCCAATCTACACAACTTCCATATCCACTCCACAACAATCTCACCCCCATACCTAAGCATTTCACCACACACTCCATCAATTCCAGTTAGACTGTTAATAAAATCGTCTGGGGGAAACAAACACAAACTTTATCCTTTTTAGACTAATCTGACCCAAAATTGCCTTCTCTTTACTTTAACTGCTGAGTTGTAACAAAAGATTAACGTTAAAACAAGTGACTAAGTGCTGTCGAAAGGATGCAGAGGTGTACTATTGTCTTTTGTGCCACTGAACTACGTGAAATAAGTTGTAAAAGGACAAAGATATGGGCCACGATAGAGTAAAACCAGTATGGATATTACTCACAAATTTGTCATAATTTCTCTGATTACTTGTAACACAGGCCTGGGTTTGTCTACCTATGCAATATTCGGCTACGGTTCAGTGCAATCATGCTTTGTATAAGTAACCTCACCGACGTTAGTGTCACGCGATATATTTCAGCTTCAGGTACACTTCTCATACTAAGCACAACCCCGTCAATCCCACAGTGTAATTTGTAGCCTATTTTCACTATCACCACATGCTTTTATTCAACCTAGGTTTTACAGGTGTTGCACTGGGGATAATCAATGCGATATCTAATCTCTCTAGTTTAAAAAATGTCTTCGAAGCTACACATTAGTCTATAAACAGCAAGAATAAACTGCTGAAAGTGTTACCTTATGGAAAAGTATAAAATTAAATGAAATAACTCTCAGTGACATTTATTTATCACTCCTGTTACCACCAAACCAAAATATTCGGCTTTGAAGACGCCTCGTTTAGTCAAAATGCAAATAAAAAAGTACTGAATGAATGAAAGAAAATGACAATAAGAATTACGTAAGATTACTACAAGATGTCTGGCCTAAGTTGAGAGTGTGTGACATCCCATGTTGAAAGGAAAGTGATGGGACACGCATCCATCAGGACACAAACACACACACACACACACACACACACACACACACACACACACACACATCCTCTGCCGCCTCCCGAGTGCGTGTGTAAATATAACTGCAACAAGAACCGGTGCCAAGGTACAGAAAACCCGTCCCAGGCAGTCATTTTAGTGCTGACGTATAAACACAACAGGATATCTAGTCAAAGATGTCACACGTCAAATTTGGAGTAAATCGGGTGAAAACTGTCGATATTATGCCCATTTGAAATTTCAGGACCGACCCACCTGACACTGACTCCCCTACCGCTAACTGGGGGATGACCCCCTTTATGTAATGAGGCATGTTATAGGATGCAGATTTGAAAAATACACGAATATGAAAGGAGTCATGGGAAAAAAAAAAATACATTTTTAAAAACATTTTTGGGGCCCACTGCCTGGACCTTGGCCCAATTTGGCCCGAAATTTAACCAGGTGATCGGAGGGTCATAGCTCATCATCCCCGCGATTTTTGTCAAAATCGCACCAGTAGTTTTCGCGTAAAGTTGTTAACAGAGACAGACAGACCGACAGACAGACAAACAAACAAACCGAGTGAAAACAGTACCCGTCCCCGAGCCCCTCGGGGAGAGGACGGGTAATGAAGGCTATATTTAACCCCTCCTTCCAATAAAGTCTCCCACCAGATGAATGTAAACTATACTCCCTTCATCTTAACTTATGGCACATTTTCGCCCTCCTGCAGATTATTTTTCAGATTATTTCACATAGTTTCGCAAAATGACAATACCTCTACCCTACTTCCTTCCTGCAGCATTTGTTTGTCACTAGCATCATATACTGTACTAATTGTTACAGGTCGGCAATGAAGGAGATGAAAAATTTAGACCATGTTAGAGTAAAACGAGTACAGTCTGACGCTAGCGGGAAAAAAAAAAAAAAAAAAAAAGGCATCATCGTCTTCAAGGGCTTAATGGAAACTATTTCAAACTAATTCACTGGATAGACTCGAGAGCGACAGCTAAATTTAGCACGTTCTATGTCACCATTTCCTCGGATTTACAGAATTTTCCAAATACAGATTTCCCTGCGTGTGAAATATTATATGATGGTTCAGCACGATGGCTTCTGTTATTCCTCTTCCCCCCGGACGATTTTACTTAATATTGGGGAAAATTTTCGAAGTGAAAGAGTTAGATATGGACAAGGTTCTTCTAAGTGATTAAAATATCGACGCGAAGATTTGAGAAATTGACAAGGATCTCCCTAAATAAATAAAATCTTGAGATGGAATCAAGAATAATACAAGGCGTATTCTCGTTGATGGGGGTCACTGGAGAGTCACGATCCAAGGGAACGATCGGCAACAACGTCTTCAGGTACTTAATTAAGTGGGAACACGTGTGATAGGAGAGGTGTATATATGTAATTCTTGTCACCGTCTAATGGACATTAGTTCAGAGTCTGGATTAATACAAGTACGTCACTACTGGCTTACCTAGTTATAAATTAGTCTCTCTCTCTCTCTCTCTCTCTCTCTCTCTCCCAGCGTGCCCTACTCACAAGGAACCAGCAGCCTCCCAGGGCCACATATCTTACCCAAACTGTTAAGGCCACCAACTCCATCATAAAGTAAGGCACTGCTATTGTCACGGCGCTAAATCCACACACGCCAGGAGCTCCATTGCCGCCACATTCAATCACACGCACATCAACACCAGAATGTTCCTTTGCTTAGTCATTTGCCTGTCTGTCTCTCTATGTAACTCTCCATATTCCTCTAAAACAACTCCTTAAAACACTGAAGTACCGATTTCATTCTTCAGAAATCATAACACAGTCTGTAGCCAATGCAAGTCTAGATGGTAGGGACAAATCAAGATGGCAACGTCTGAAGGACGCATGGATGAAATACGGTAAGATGTCACTGTACTAAAAAAAAAATGAACGGAGAGGAGGACCAGAAAATAGGAAACCATATTGATTTTACTCTAACTTGGCCCAGATTTTCGTCCATTTTGCAGCTTATTTCACACTACAGTTCAATGGCAAAAAAAGACAATACTACATCTCTACATCCTTTCCATTGCACTTCTTCTTGACTAGCATCATGTTCCAGTGATAATTTAGTGTTACAACTCAGCGTTCAAGTTAGAGATGGCAATGTTTGACAAAGTAAGAGCAGAAAAGGGTATAGAAGTTGCTTGTATTATTCCACCACGTCATCCTTATTTTATTTTGGCATCTGAAAGCCGTTGCTGTACGTGTATTTTGATAGAGAATCGTGTGAAGGTAACAAGACCAAATTGAAATAAAAGCCTTCGTACTGAGCGAGGGGAAGCAATGAGAATATCGATACTGATCACTGCAACTCAAAAAATCGCACCGCACACGCCTGCAATGTCATGATTTTGTTATTGAAGGAGCAAACTCAAATAAAGGAGGCATCGTACTAACGATAATTAATGCTGACAATGCACTTCATCATTTTACCTTCATCAATATCGAAATTAGCCATCGCATACCGTACACACATAGGTCTATATGTTTACATGTACTGTTAAAAAAATACCGGTTCATAAACAAGTAAAAATTCATCATAACCACCATTATCTTTTTCATTACCATCACCTCCATCACTACCATCATCATCAGCAGCAGCAGCAGCATCACCAGCACAACCACCACCACCATCATCATCATTAACATCACCATCACCACAACCACCACCACGAACATCATCATCATTATCATCTCCATCACCACCACCGTCACTATCATCATCATCATCATCATCATCCTGCCTCTTTTCCCCCATCCATAGGTGGGGTCAGGTAAGGACCAGAAAGGAAATAAAAACTGGTAGTGGATGATCCTATGAACAGCATGGCCAATGAAATGGGCCACACACTCATTCACTGGCAGCCCATGGAATCCTGACTCCACCTTACAAACACACCTTCCACACGTAGCTTAACAATGATCTATCAGAGAATTACATGACAGTCAAGAAGGGATGACGAACATTAAATTAAAAAAAGAAGTAAATATTGATAGACAGGTACCGTAGATACATAGACAGATACAGATAGACAGACAGATATAGATGTGCAAAGAAAATTACAACTATATACAAACATACGGCACATACATATGATGCATACATATACACAAATGAACGTCAAAGAAAGAAATACAGGTAGGTTGTTAGATATATCGTTACAGATAGATAATACTGTCTTGACGGATGCAGACAGAAAATTACAAACATACATACATACATACATACATACATACAGCACATACATACACACACATACAGCACATACATACACACACATACAGCACATACACACATACGGATACATACATATAAACACAGGCAATAACAAGCATACACACTCGGGCACACAAAACTCACTGGGCAAACACAAACACAAACACGGCTAATAATCAGGCTTGGCAATGGCACAGCCGAGGAAAGCCTAAGTGCCGCAATAAACATCGCTTTATGCTGGGAAAAAAAATATGGCGGTGTTTTTTCATAAACATAAGAGCAATTAAGCCGTGAATTTCCTTGCCAGAGTTTCCTTTCTTCTCGCCTCTCCAATCCTTAATTTCAACCCTTTCAATTCAAAGACGACTTTACTACATTAAATCCTTGCTGTCACTAGGCAATTTTATCCAGCTGAGAGAAAATAAAACGCAAAAAAGGGCTTATTTTTTTGTCGCGATATAGGCTATACTCATTCTGCTAATGGCATGACCGAGATTTTTGCATTTTGACTGCATAAAGACATATTTTCTTTTGTACAAAAATCATCGTCATCATCATCATCATCACCGTCGTCGTCGCCCTCATCCATCCTTTGGAGTCGTAAGGATCCCCACAATAAAATTAAAAAAAACACAAAAGTACAAGAAAGTATCATCATTCTTAGTACATACTGTATAAACACTTTTTCACTTTAAGATACAAATCATCACCATCATCATCACTTCTGGGTGAGAATAATTAGAGATGGGATACGGAGCACATACGGTACCGTAAGACTAAGGCAAACTATCAAAATTTCCGTGCACATTTATAGTAAGTGGGGGTGCAAATCATGCACTCCCTTAATACAGTGTTACCTTCAAAAAAAGAACTAATGCTACAATTTTTAATATATATATATATATATATATATATATATATATATATATATATATATATATATATATAATAATATATATATATATATATATATATATATATATATATATATATATATATATATATATATATCATCATCAGCCGTTTGAGTATCCACTGCAGGACCGGCCTATCTCGATCGAAGTCGGGACGATACAGCCAATGTATCTCTACCAAGTGGCTTAGGCTGTCTGGTAGAGATTGTATGTAGGGTGAGAAATGCTTGTAAGTGTAATTGTAGTGTTGGAGTGGCTTTGGATGTGTGTGTTGTCTGTGAACCAAGTGTAATCGGCCCGCGCAAGCCGATGGGTGCAAGTGTTAGGACTACATAATTATTATAATTGCAAATCATACTAGATAGATAGATAAATAGATAGATAGAGAGACAGAAGCATTTGGTGGGGAAGCTACTACAAGATATAAAAGCCGCTCGACCACAAGTCTAAAATATACTTCTCTACAAGTAACTACAAAGCCTTTATGACATTTGGTAGCAGCGAACGTATACGAACCTCGTCTACGAATCAACATTAAATTCCTACAAAATATCAAGATTGAAAACAAGAATATCTCTCTCAACCAACAACATAACCTGCTCCTGACGCTTATCTCCATCCAGCCCCCTCCGTCTCCCAGATCATCATGCTGATGCAGAGGTCAAGAGATCACACGACGCCTTGCAAGTAGCTTAACGACAAACCAGCAAATCTACGGACATCGTCTCCGAATTAAAAGCAAATTTCTACAAAAGCAACCGAGACTCTACAAGATTAGCTTCAGTTCTACATTGAATCCTACAAAATACAGCCTACAGCGCAAATAGTCTACAAGTCTACGACGAATCAGCGAACTACAGCCATCTACAATCAACTACAATTAACAACTCTACGTCGTCTGTATAATCTTCTACACGCACCTACAAGTAGCGGCAGTCTTCATCCCACAACGAGTAAATCACTAGAGAAAAGGACCGAGAAAACATCGACATAGAAAAACGGAACAAACAAACGAAGAGTGAGACACGACTCATAACTCATCTTACTCACTCATCTTCACTCAAGTTACTCATCGCTACTCATTCACTCACCACAGCTACCAGTGTGGGAAGTTGAGGTCATCATGCGTGCTTGCTGAACAGACGCCACGTCAGTCAACACACCACCTGCACCACCACTCACACCATTCTCACCACAGTAAAAATTAGTGAGTTACATAGTTACTTCATTCATACAATACACAGTGATAGACAATAAGCTTCTGCACAAACATATAAAACGTGTTGTATAGTTACAGCTTAAATACACATACTTACTTCAGTTATCTGCATAACTCAAACACTAAATTATCACCAACGATAAATATTCTACACTGTATATATTCATTCATTTATTATAACATTTATTTACTACCAACGAGTGTTACCATTTATACCTACATAAAATACGTGTTTCATACATACAACTATACATCATTATATCTACAAAGTGATAAAGAAAATATCCAATCACAGTTACTCAGTGAGCGATTAAAAGAACTGTATTAAACATTTATTAATTAAAGCTACCTAGTGGAAACAGATAAATTAACTTACAAGGAAAAAAAAAAAAATGGCCAACACAAATGCCGTTAGCAAGAGTGAACATCTTCAACACAATCGTGAAGACAATGATTTCCACACAGTGCTGACACACTTATTACTCACGATAGGTACAGGTGAACAACAGATCAGTGTGTATAGTTAATACTGTATATAGTATATATATTTTTTATATAAAATAACAAAATATGGGACTATATAATATCATTTTATAGTATCTGTGCAATATAAACTAAACTTTAAAAAAGTATCCCAAGAAAATTAGTCAGCAATTATGTAACCATGAACAAAATGGAAAAAGCGTACACAAGCAAAGAGAAACAAACTATGGAAAATCAATACATACAAAAAAAAAAGAAAGAAAGAAAGAAGAGTGAGAAGGAAAAAAGAGAAATAGAGTAAGATCACATAACAAACAAATGAAAATAAGTGTAAGTGTTACTACATATGCCAAAATACCACATAAACTACAAACAAAAAAGCAAATTGTGTCTCCACAAACAAGTGGCATGACACATCATCACTATCATCGACCGCAGCATATGTTAGGACTGCAGTTATAACAATTATGTTACTCCATATTATAATCATGTAACTACAAACGATATGTAACAATTATGTAACGACAAACGATTGCATTATGTTACACTAACTACAATTATGTACCTACAAACGATATGTAACAATTATGTAACGACAAACGATTGCATTATGTTACACTTTGCCAATTATGTAACAGTTGCATTAACAAGATGTAACTTTTATGTAACTTTAACTACAATTATGTACCTACAAACGATATGTAACAATTATGTAACGACAAACGATTGCATTATGTTACACTAACTACAATTATGTACCTACAAACGATATGTAACAATTATGTAACGACAAACGATTGCATTATGTTACACTTTGCCAATTATGTAACAGTTGCATTAACAAGATGTAACTTTTATGTAACTTTAACTACAATTATGTACCTACAAACGATATGTAACAATTATGTAACGACAAAACAGTTGCATTAACAAGATGTAACTTTCATGTAACTTTAACTACAATTATATGGCCAAGACACTTATGTAAGAGTTGCATTAACAAAATGTAACTACAATTATAAGGCCAAGACACTTATGTAAGAGTTGCATTAACAAAATGTAACTACAATTATAAGGCCAACACAATTATGCATTAACACAATATTTTGTAACAATTCATAAAATGTTACAATTATGTTGTACCACAATGTTAGTACAATATTATAAGTCATACAATTATAGCACAATTCTGTATTACCAGTATCATCATACAAGTTAGGTGAAATATTAGACATTACTAAAGTGATAACTCAAATATGTAATGTATAACCTAGCAGTATTACCATTGCACAATTATATGCGTAATATTACTGAATAATCACTATTTACTATGAATAATATATGTATACAATATTCATACAATTATATTACTTTACAATATTATGTATTTCACTTAATTAGCTTATAAGTTCATTATAATGTATATATAATATATATTAATATGTTATGACTATTAAATGTCGATGGTACGCCATTTTCGCGCGACCGAGCAGATGTTAGGACTACATAATTATTATAATTGCAAATCATACTAGATAGATAGATAAATAGATAGATAGAGAGACAGATAGAAGCAGGGAGTCAGATGATGAGAAGGTGTTGTGTCTGCGAGAATCGAGCAGTGCTAAACATGCTTACACTGAGGAAAGCTGACGACAGCGGCCAGTAAGGAGATGATGCAGTTAGCTGTCAGCAGTCCTCTCGTGAACAAAGACCTAGTCCATCCACGAGGAACACACGTGACACCCCTGCTACACCAGAATTTAGGAAAGAGAGCTCAGACGGAGATTAGCCACAGAAGAGGCAACAGAGGAGTAGACAGGCCTCAGAAGAGACAGGTCACGGGAGAAGGGCTTAGCGATTTGAGAGAGAGAGACAGATAGCGAGACAGGGAGGTAGCTACCCGGGACTTATACTCGTTCCGTGTGAGAGACTTGTTAATATTTCCAAGACAAATAAAAATAGTCCCATACTATTCTTTACCTCTCCTGTTACTACATGACAAATGGGAAAGAAGATTAGCTACTTACGAAGCTACTCAAGTATAACAACCGCTCGTCCATAAGTCTAATATATATATAACTTCTCTACAAGTAACTACAAAATCTTTATGACACAAGCATACTTTAGAGTAAGCGACACTGGTTCAGCCACAGCACCCCTTGTGTCCGCCAATGCAGTATGTGGCCGGGTGAACACTCCCAAAGTTTACTTCCCTGGCGGGGCGCGAACCCTGGTCCACCCATGTACGAAACGCACACTCTACCACTGTACCACAGAGGTGTATATATATATATATATATATATATATATATATATATATATATATATATATCGGTATATATATATATATCCCATTGGAGCCCAGTGTCCAGAGTATTGGACAGAAGTGGGATTTTTCAAGTCTTTATAAAGTAGGGAACCCCCGGATAGGGACCTATGAGCTTCGCGACTATGAGCCGATAGGCGGAGGGCGGTACGCTTAGTACCCTCCCAGTGCCATGCCTCGCCCAGTACCCCTGGGATCCAGTGGGATATATATTTGTAATTTATGCTGGTAACCATATAACCTGGACGCCTGGGGGTTTGGGGATCTACGGTGCTCCATCATCATCATCACCCTCATCATCATCACTGAACTGGGTATGGCATCACTCGGAGGTCCGTAGTACAGATGGCATTATAGACTTCTTAACATGCTTTTCTTGGCGATTTATTATACATATTAAATCCTAACATTCTCTTTAATGTTATATATTTCAAGTGTGAATATAATTTTGTAGTACCGTATAGGAGAATAGAAAGATGTAATATGCAAAACCAATCGCAAAGAAAAATGTGTTACGAAGATTCCTATGCTAACTAAAACATAACCCAAAAACAGAGAGAGCGAGAGAGAGAGAGAGAGAGAGAGAGAGAGAGAGAGAGAGAGAGAGAGAGAAACTGGCTGTTACTCAATACCAGCCAAGTGAAACTATTTTTTTTTTTTACAAGCACTCTCCCATCTGCATAAATAAACCAGCCCTTGCACTGAGGTGGATCTCTTAAGTTGATTAAAAGCCATATTTTCTTAAGATCAATGAACAGTACCAACATCACCGTACTGAACAGATTAAATGCTTTTTGTTTAGAAATATTACAGTGCTTATCAAATCCATAGCCAGATGTCTTAATCCCAGAGGAAGAGGCCACAAACTTTTCGCCTCCATGTCACCCTACCTTCTGCAACCTGGCTGCCCTCCCTCCAACTCATCCTCATTCACATCTCCACTAGGCTGCCCTCCCTCCAACTAATCCTCATTCACATCTTCACTAGGCTGCCCTCCCTCCAACTTACCCTCTTTCACATCTCCACTAAACTGCCCTCCCCCCAGCTCACTGTCATTCACATCTCCACTAGGCTGCCCTCCCTCCAACTCACAACACCCTCACTCACGTCTCCTCTCTCTCTCTCTCTCTCTCTCCAACTCATCCTCATTCACATCTCCACTCCTTCACCTCATCCTTGTCTAATGGTATAAAAACCCTCCTCTTGACTGTCTTCTCTTGCCTATAAACTTCAAATGAAACCCTGTCGCAGAATTCTTTGACCAGCATGCAAACTTTTGAGACAAGACTAAAAATGCTGATACTTTTTTTTTTTTTACTTAAGCTGTAACTTTTTGAGAGCTTTCTTTGCCTCAGAGATAAAACAGTGGTTGGTTGGTTCGGAGGAGGAGGAGGGAGAATACGAAAATGAACAAAAACAGCAAGAAAAATGGACAAAACTTGGACACAAAAAAAGAGCCACGAAACGAGGACACACGAAATGACAGGTTGCCTACATAAAAAATAAATAAATATGGGGACACAAAAGGGAACGAAGCACAGGCTAGGAGGAAAAAAAAAAAGTGAGGCGACGGGAAACGAGAAACTTGTGGGAAAAAAAAAAGTGACAAAAAGGTGGCTAAAAAGTTGAGGATGAATAGACAGAAATGGGGAAAATGGACAAAAATGCCAAACTGGGACAAGATGAATGTAAGGAAAAATAGGAATGGAGAAATAAAACAATGGTAGAAAACACGATAATGAGATACAATATGAAGAGAAGGAAGAGCACAGAGAGAGAGAGAGAGAGAGAGAGAGAGAGAGAGAGAGAGAACCATAACAGCATTGAAAAAAATGACTAAAACAAAAATAAAACTTTGGCAATAAATTCTTCCTCACTCCTAACACTCCCCCCACCTCTCTCTCTCTCTCTCTCTCTCTGATAGCAACAAAAAAAAAAAAAAGGAAAAAAGAAGGAAAATATACTAGGATTAAGAACGGTGATATAAATGACACATGACTGGAAAAAGTATATCACAAAAATAACTGAAAAGGAATGGGTGGAGTGTCAGCTGGAAGGGAAGAGGAATGCATGAAAAAGGAAAAAGCAGAGATATATGCTAAAAATCAAAACAGTAGAACAAAACAGGAAGAACAGCTCCAAACAATGATCATTTGAGAAAGCAAGAAAAAAATGGTATAAGATAGGAAAACAAAAGCCAAAAATATATGATGGAAAAATACCCACCACTGAAATACTGCATATGGAATCAAAACAAGATATGAAAACAAGAAATTACAATAAAAAAAATAACAGAAGGAAAAAGAAAAGAGTTGACGTAAATCGCGGGGAAGAAAATGGAAAAAATAAAGAATGGTACTGACAAGAACCAAAACAAACGTTCAAAACAAGAAATAAAAAAAAAATGAATAAATAACAGGAAGAGAAAGTAAAGGGTTAACCTAGGCGGAAGGGATGAAAATGAAATAAATGAAGACAGAGAAAGGTGCAGACAGCCACCAAAGCAAAAGAACAAACATAAAAACACAGCTCCTGGAAATCTCACTCAAGAATGCAAGGACAGAGGAAGACGAGTCAATAGTTAAACGGTGGGCAAACGGAAAAGGAAAAAACAAAGACACACAGAGTAATTAACTGTGACCAAAACAAAAGAACAGAAAAGGAAAAAAATCTCCAAGCAATCTCACCCACAAGGAAAAAAGAACAAGAGGGCGGCAAGGTGAATGGAGAAGAGGAAGGTATAAAGAACTGAGAATAAAGAAGAGGCTGAGAGCACGGATGATAAAAGAATCAGGAAGACATTCAATAAAAGCAGAGGTGAAGGGAGAGCGGGTAAACGAGACAGAGGAGAAAGAGGACGTAAGAAGTATGTATGACTCAGAGGAACGATGGTAGGGAAGAAGGAAGGGGGAATGGGAGTTGTAAGAGGAAAGGAAAAGCAGAGGAAAGGAAAATAGAACGATAGATGAGAAAAGGAATGAGTAAAGGAGAGTGAGAGTAGGAGACAAGGAGGGAGAGAGGTTGGGTAGCTAGAAGGAAGGAGACGAAGGAAGTGGAAGAAAGCAAGGAGCTGAGTGGGAGGGAGGGAGGGAAGATACTACAACCTACAAGCGAAAGAGAACGCAAGGAGGAAGAGAGACGGGAGGAATCTTTCAAGATGTAGGAAAGGAGAGGGAGAAGGATGGAAAGTGCGGTAGGAGCAGGCTGCTAGAGAGAGAGAAGAATGGAAAGTGCGGTAGGAGCAGGCTGCTAGAGAGAGAGAAGAATGGAAAGTGCGGTAGGAGCAGGCTGCTAGAGAGAGAGAAGGAAAAGAGTAAAGCAGAGTTGAGAGAGGAGTGCAAGAAAGAAGGCTGGCTGAAGATGTAAATAAGAAAGAGAATGGTACAGAGAAGGGCAATGAAGTCAAGTATAGGTCAGGGAGGAGGAAGGAAAAGGTAAATATTATAAATTGTTAAAATCCAAGCGCAAATTTCGGACTCATTACTGACATGACGCCACTCTGGAATATTAAACTGGCCACCCTTGCCTTCGATGGACTAAATAGCCTAGCCCTGGGCCCCTACCCACCTTCAGGGGGCAGCAGAGAATTGGATGATGGGTGGATGATCCAAGGTAGAAAAAGAAAAAAAAATTGGTTTAAATTTGTGCTTCAAATAAAAATTCACATGATTCATTTCTCATTTATTTCATTTTATTTACGACCGTGCTATGTAGACGCTCCTATTATAGTGCTGCTGCTAGACTATTTTAAAATTATATCTTGTAGGGAAGAGATTATGATAATCGTACCTAACCCCTCCAATCTAAAAAATTTCTGAAGTAAAAATTGTCGTATGCAAACAACAAAATTTAAAATGCCATCGGACTGAAGTGGGGAAAACTGCCTGGGCGTACTTATGTAGAGACAACCCCCTCACAGGACTTAATAAAAGAATATTTCTTTGTACCATACATTTCAAATTTCGAAGCATAGAACTTTTGCTAAACACAGAGATGCTTTTTAGCTCTATAAATGAGCAAACGCCATTAAAAGATAAATTGGCGATACAGTCCGCCAAAAACTCTACTCCGCTGACAGTTCTGCATGCAGGATACAGCACAGTTCACATCTAGTAGTTAACTCCGACCAACTGGCCGGAAATGTTGCCAGCCTTTCAGAAAACTGATCGTAACATATTTCAGGATATACTCGTTAACTGTTTATATACACCTGGTACATCGTTTAACTGTTTCAATATACCTCCCATATTAATCATCAAGCACTACGTAACAACTATAATTATACCGATGCAGCCATGAGAGGACTAATTGGAGTAATACTTTGAATTCTTCGTACGTCTGGCAAGGAAGAAAACCAGCGTGGAAAAACACTCCAGAACCCAAGACGTCCCGCATATGCCAATCCAGTACCTGACTCTCCTTAAAGCATTATCAACAAGAAATACCCTGTCTTACACCAATTAAACAATTTTATATCTTAATGACCAAGCTCTGAAAAGAAACACGAGAAAAACACACTTTATTTCCTCAGTATTAATCAAAAACTGTAATGATTTTTTTTTTTTTTTTTTTTTAATGAAGGAGTCAGAGGCTACAGGTACGCAAACTTGTTCCCCGACAAAAAAAAAAAAAAAAAAAAAAAAAATCAAGATATAGGATGTCATTCAGCAAATATTTAATCAATATTACTACCATTCAAGCATGCAGTACAGGTATTAAAATTTTGGCAGCCAGTACTGTTTATATAATTTGCTTAACCAGTTCGATCCCAACAATGATCTCCATACGATTTTAACCTGGGAAATCTCACGTGGTAAAATGGTACTCTAATTCACAACAAAAGGTCTCCGTACGCTACATAAAAATCGTCTGGTAGTAACAAACATACAACTAAAATTGACGTTACCAGAATTAACATTAAAATCTCCAAAACACGCACCTGAGGACGGCAGATGGTTGGGTCCTTCAGACGCCTGCTCAGGTTATTTCCTCGTAATCTCCTCCACATTTCATTAATATTTTACGCCATTCTTACATGCGTTTCTCTAGGCCATCGCAACAAGTCAGTCACAGCATTCTGAGCGTAACAGGGTGAAGTTTTGCGCGACGTAGGCGGTATTTTACTAATAACCACACGAGAACACATGCCAATAACCACCGTTCCATCTTGACTGACGCCGCGATGGGGGGAGGGAGAACAGCAAGGTCATAGATAAACCACACGAGCGTTTAAATAGTACGATAATCTTTTTCTTCGACGCTATGCAAAGTTTTATTGCACCATTAACTGCGCATGTGTTACATACAGGACATAAATAGTGTATACTAAGCGTAGAAATGTATACCGTAACATATGCGAGTGATGTATTAGAAGTGGAGAGGAAATAAGACGGGGGTAGCTAAACTGAGAGTTTTAAAAACATATTATCTTCGACCATGAAGATTACTGCATGATTTTTAAAAACAGTAACACTAAAATAATATATATGAGCACTGCATGTATCATAAGCGTGGAAATATTAGATGAATTCGCAACAATAATTATGTCTTGCCTGGGCTCGGTGTACAGGAGGCGGAAGAAATGCACAAATTCAAATGAGTAGTTAAACTTCTCAATACTCGTGACTATAATGGCTACGTGATGGGATACGACATGACAATATGCTGAAATATTATACAGTACACAAGGCCCACGACCTGTGTAACAAATATGCAAATGTGAAATGAGGTGAATAAGAAAAAAAAAAAGGGGGGGGGGACTGGGAAACGAGTTGCTTCGGGTCCACCAATCACAACGCTTCTCGCCCGGGTCCTTTTACCCTCCCATCTCGCTTGCCAGACGTACGATGCTTTAATGCTGCATGATGGCAACGATTTTGAATGACTGGTGAAATAGGGAAAAAGGCATTGATGTACTGTATATTCTTTGTCGATCATTCTGGAAGTGGGAAGGGATAAAAATAATGTTATAACTACGGCAGATGCAAAAATAAAAACAATAATCCCCATACTATAAAGCCACACACATTCTCTCTCTCTCTCTCTCTCTCTCTCTCTCAAGCTTTGGAAAGGGAGGTAATGGTATCGCAGAGAGAAAGTGACTGCAACAATCGCCGAACCACGGAGACAGAAACGAAAAATTTATATCACCGGGTTACGGAAGCAATTTGAATGATTTCTCTAGTTGGTTTTAAATGGCTCCCTCGCATCTCCTACCTAAGCTAACGCGTCCCGATATTAAAAGGCCGTCATCTTTTGGGCTTTAATCTTCAATACGAATTTTTGTTATATTTTTTGTCTTGTTGCTGCTACATTATTTAATTCAGCTTAGAGGAGGCCCTTCACAAAGACATTTTGAGCGGTATTCTTGCAGCCAATAGACTTGGGAATAGCTAAAAATAAATAGCTTAGATGAACACATAAATAGCTTAAAATAAAAACAAGAATTAGACATGTACAGTATTCACTTACACCTTTCACTGCTATATTTTTTGTAACAATACCTAAATTGCTTTGAGACAGAAATGTATAAAACGATGTAATTAGATTTAATGGGCTAATTCATTGGACATGAAAAACCACTTCAATCCGATGACGGGTATTATTATAATCTTGCTAATTTAATCCCTGAGGTTTAGTGATACATAAAGATTAATGAGAATATTTTCGTGCCATTTGCAGAAACAATACATTCTTACACAAACATATAAAGTGAAGCCACACACACACACACACACACACACACACACACACACACTATAAGAACTAGCTACAGCAATCCATTCCGTGACAATCAGAGGGAGCGCACTCAACCAGTTCCATCCACCGATAGTTATACAAACACTCCATCACAGCCACTAACTGAATAATGTCTATGTCTATCTATTTGTTTATCTATCTTATCTGTCGGTCCGCCTGTCTATGAGTCTATCTACAGCCTTTAATGTTCACTTTTTGCACTGTCTCTTTAGTATCCATAATTTGCATTTTGTCTTTCCGTCTGTCTGTCTGTTTCGCTTTTTTTTTTTTTTTTTTTTTTTTAATGTGTCCGACTCTGGGCATAGGCTTCACAGCCTGCTATCAAGGCCCAGCAGTCCTCCTACATACCATACACCTCTACATGTCACCACTTCGGCGCTAACACCCACCGTCCATATTGAATACATGCTAGGGCTGTCTCATACAGGACTGGTGTATTGGTATTAGCGGGGGTATTTTTACGACATGTCGGCGGGTCTTCTGGTAGATCAGTAAAGCCTAATTTAATGAAATTCAAATCCTTAAACTGTTCCTTGCCCCAGCCGGGATTCGAACCTGGGTCCGTAAGGACTGCAGGCCACCTCTCTACCGACTGAGCCACCGCCTATCTGATTCTCTCTCTCTCTCTCTCTCTCTCTCTCTCTCTCTCTCTCTCTCTCTCACACACACACACACACACACACGTATCAGACACTATCGGAGCCACTCACGCTTAATAATCTCTCTTCCTTTCATCATCATCAGCACCCTGATGCTGGATCCAACCAATACAGTGATTTAACGTTCAGTCTTTGCAATTTCTCTCTGTCTGTCGGTATGTACGAATGTGTGTAGGTATTCAGGCATGTACTGAATGTAGCACATCAGATCTCTCTCTCTCTCTCTCTCGTTTTAGCGCCGATATAGCTGTGAAGTCAGTAAGAAATATTCATATAAGCTTCTCACAATCTGAGTACTTTTCGGGAACTAAATTATTTTTTCATCTTTGAATTACAAACTTGATCAAAATATTTCTCTATGAGCATTGCTCTGGTCTGCACTGCTTAAGTGGACAAGTAATTTCCTTATTTATGTGAAATTTCATTCTAGCCAGATCTGATTGTAACATTCAAAATTATACAAGTTCTGGTATTATTTAAAACTCCTCAGTGGGAAGGACTAACTTGCATAAGGTCGACCCCACTAGGTGCTTGGATTTTTTTTTCCTAGTCATATAATATCACCAAGGGGAGTGATGTCCTCTGAGGAGGTGTTTTGGCTATTTTTGCCTTCGTCGTCGCAGGTCATGCCTACGTCAGGGAAACCGCTTGTGTAAGACAATGTGTCAAAGTTCTGCTTCTTTTACCTTAGAAATGAGCACAGCGACAGTAGCTATATTTCTGATATTGACTGCACGTTTTCCATAATATTTTCTTGCTGATGAACAGCTTCACACACACACACACACACACACACACATAAAAGCATCCCAACAGCTGAGTGTGACTGATTTCTAAACGAGCACCATGGTTATTGTCATCTCGTATGGTTGATCTGTCTGGCTACTCAAAGACTCTCTATGCAGAAGTGTACCCTTATATGTAAAACTCAGGATGATAGTGATTTTATCTCACCAATAAAACTTTCCAATTATGGCAATAAATCTTCCACTTCGTCAAATCACGGCACTGTTATAGCAAGACACGAATTATTAAACAATTTCCTAACAGTATATCGAGCCAAACTTCTGCAGCTTACAACTCAAAGCACAGTGATTCATTATGCTGTTACTCAAATCACCGTGACTGATTATGCTGCCATATTCGAAGGGCAATTCTCTCATGCTTCTGTATTGTTATGCTGAATGACGCTCAGTTTTGTGATACCATTGTGTCGGGAGGAAAATGCTTACAAATAATATCTTTGACCTAATATGCCATGTATATAATAAGGCACAGTTTTGATTTCAAAATATTTAATACCTGATGAAAAGTTCCTCCTTGATGCGATACTAACAGAAACAACGGGCATAAGCAAAAGTATACATGTGAACAGTGGATTTTGTTAATAAACGAAAAAAAAATAGATATTTTCTGCAAGCACTGTATATCACCGCATCTAACTTGAAAGTGTCTTAATACTTACAGGTTTTGTACTACAGTTGCAGAAGAACGATACTTACCTGCAAAAACAAAAGGGTTAAAATAATAAGATTACACAAAGATATTATACGAACACATACATTAATAATATATGTAAAATAAAAAGTAACAACAATATTAACATGGTCTGCTATTTCCCATCTCCAGTAATCAAAATCCAAGGTGAGAGAAGCCTTAGTTAGGAGAAATATATGTACCGGTATGAATGGAGAGAGAGAGAGAGAGAGAGAGAGAGAGAGAGAGAGAGAGAGAGAGAGAGAGAGAGAGAGAGAGAGAGAATCCTTATTCGTAGAAATCCAGAGAGATATCCTAGCTATGAGAAAACTTAGTTACAAGAAGTACTAGTTGAGAAAACTCCTACTTGAGAATGACTGAGAGAAATCCTAATAGAAAGAAATCTCACATGATAGAAATCTTAAATGAAAAAAAAAAAAAAATGAGAATAACCCCGCCTGAGGGAAGTTCTAGCCCAGGAAAATCCTCACTGAGGGAAAGTCTAACAAAGAGAAATCCTAGGTGAGAGAAATCCTTACCGAGGGATAAATTCTACCCTAGAGGAATCCTAGTCAACGGAAATCCTAGTCAGGTAATATCCTAGCAAAGTGAATTCCTAGCAAAAGTAAAACGTAGTAGTGAAATACTAGTCATTAAAAATCTCAGTCAGTTCATGAGATATAGCAATAGAAAGAAATCCCAATTTTCTCTCCCATTCTGGCATCATTCCCCACAACCCAACCACCTAACATTAACACATTCATATATATACCGTACTTCTTACACTCACTTCACTGCCATAACGTAATTCATGGTTTAATCCTGCTTCATCGAAATGGTCTTGTTTCATTTTCTTTTTCTTTTTTTTTCATTACCGCTACAAGATATCATTCAGTAGAGGACTGGCGTATCTGAGAAGAAGAAGAAGAAGAAGAAAAAAAAAGAAGGCAATAGTAGAGGAAGAGAAAGAAGAAGACTTCACTAACTCCTTGAAACAAAAAATATTAACTACTTGGTTGAGTTGCTTGTCGTCAAAAGGTTTAGGACAATTCATGGAGATGGAGATTATATTATTTTATTTTATTTTTTAATCATATATTTATTCTGATGAAGAAGGAGTAGTCATTAAATCAAACCTCTCCAGTTCTCAGTATCTCCCCCTAAGCTGAGTAAAATCGTCTGTAGATACAGGAAAAAAGTATTCGCCACATGTCTGAAGGGGTTAGGGCGTAATAAGCAATAAAACATCATTCACAACATTCCCTGTAAATCACAGACTTCCTCTTCCACCAGTCACATTCATCACTCGCATCAGCATTAACGCCCTTCCTCCCATTCGTCCTTCATATCTCTTATCATTACACGTCGAAACATTGTATCGAATTTATATGCCGCACCATTTACATAACTCAGTGAAGTTTCTATCCCCAGTTCTTGGTTTCCACTGAAGAAATGCAGTTTTACGACAGTGGAGGCACTTTACGGCGCCACCCAACACCAGCCAAAGCACACAGGACACTTTATTTATTCCCTGAGAGGCCGGGTGGGTCGTGTGTCCGTCCACGAAGCCTCCTCACCTGAGTTCGATCCACTGAGCTCTATAGTATGACGGAGCTTTCTCATAAGTAGCACCGCGTAATTTGTGTGCCCTCCGCCAGGGCGGCGCTGGTGTAGTAGCAGCCATGTTACACCACGCCTGATGCCAGCGGTTTTTGTACTGTGCTGCTCGGTGGGTTTTTGAAAGCTGCCGACGATTCAGGAAATAATAGTCATGGACCAATGTGCAGCTTACGGATGCAAAAATGGGCACAGGAATTCATCGAAGAGATATGACATTACATTTTACAAGAAATATATCTTGTTGCTATTTCTATAAGATTACTGCCCCCTGGGGAGGGGCGAGAAGATTCAACCCCAGTATCCCTGCTTGTATGAGGCGACTAAAAGGGGCCCATTTATCTCCAGTCTTTCTCTCCATATCCTCTTCTCTTCTGTTCACACTCTCTTGTAGATATTTCCATGTTTCTTCCGGCCTTTATCAATCTGGACATTCGGTATCATGGCATGGATAGTCTAAGGATTTCCCACACAAATTCAACACCATTACTTCGATGTAAAACAGCTTTAACATCACTATCACTTCAGCGTTAATACCATACAAGGTTTTTCTCTTTCTGCCATTACCTTTCTCTGCCTTTGTGCCATAAAGAGCAAGTTCTGCAAAGCAGGAACCTATGGCGTTGTTTAATATTCTTGGCTAAATGCACCCCATATAATTCGCTGAATTAGGCAGAAAAAAAAATCATATTATTATGTTTTTGTGTTATAATCGACGAGTGCGGGTGTTTCAATATGGCGGCCAAAGCCACACGCCTGTGGCGGAGATAATCCATACTAAAGAGCTCAGTGGTTCGATCCCACCCGAGGTCGGATATACCACCAGAATTCGGTTTTTGCTACTTCGGGCCGAGGTCATTCAGGTAGGGGAGATGTCTCGCACCGAAAGGGTTAAATAAGGCTGCATCCCACTCCTTGCGTTCCAAAAGTCTATCCTTACGAGAAGAAAATAGCCAGATGGCAGAAGAATTACATAAAAATTACGTCCCTGAGCTGCAGAGAGAGGGTAAAATAGTGTGTCCTTTCAAGTGTTCTCAGATGTTGGTACTCCGTCGAAGCTTCATTCACGACAGACAGGCTCTCACGCTCACAAACTCAGCCACTACAACACAGCTTCCACATGCACTCTCTCACCCTACACTCCAAAAGCCTTCTATACCCGTGCGTGGATCACTGGGTGGGGTTGAGTTATTTCTCTAGTTAAAAAAAAAAAAAAAAAAAAAAAAGGATGTTCTTTAACCTGGCGAATGAGTTTCTCTTCACGACCTGCATACCACGACTTGATTGTGTATATCAGAGCTGCCCGTCGATGCCAAAGGAGTGTATACTGTCCACTGCAATACATACACACACACATACGTAATTAAACATATACATAGCATCCAAATACACCGGTCTGTTTCATATTCCTGTTCCAGCCAATCGATTTATTCATCTTGGGAGATATATATTACGATTTATAAGATTATCCTTTTTACAACACTACAGTGTCACGAATCAATTCGCGACATTTCCTTTTTGTGAGAAGCCACGAACTATTAGTGGAAAACTCACTGTGTATCACTCAGTTAACCGTTTCTCTCTCCATTTCGGGGTATACTTTTCAAATCATTCGTCACCGTTTTCAGGGGTGACCAATTTGATGCACGTCACTAAGTGCGCTACTGAGCGATACAATTGTTTCTTTATCGTTCGCCTCTGCTTCCCTCAACCGTTAGCCACGCCTTGCATCCTGCCCATACAATGTATTTGAATTCAGTCTAGTGGTGGCTTTGACGGAGAGAGGTCCTGTGCTCAGAAGTGAAGAGAGGTCAGCTAGCACCCCAAGCTCCACAGAGTATCAGTTTCTTCAAACTCCCACCCCCTGGGTGATACAAAGCATTCATCGACTGGTATTTCTTTTGTGTATTTCCTAGTTTTAAGAGTTTAGTTAAGGTGTTTTTCCTAGGCGTAAGTATTTAGCTTCTGTGTGAGTGAGCGAGTGCGTCTCATTTAATTGATTTGAATTGTAACGTTAAATTTATTTTTTGTGATTAATAAATTTAACAGTTCCTTTCTTGAGCTTAATGTAAGTAAACTCTTGTTTCATTTAATCCAAATTAAGCTTATTTTCCATATAGCTCCTAGCTTGCATAAACATTTACTATTCATAACTGGTACTTAGACCAGTCTTGTTGTATTAACTTAAAATCCGTTGTGCCAGGAGTTAATGCATCAGCAAGAACCTGATGTTATTATTATTAGTATTAGTTATTTATTGACAGGGGTGATGTAACTTTCTCCAGAGGCTAACAGTACAGTAATTCAGCAATTGTGAGTAATTAGTCTCTGCTGTGTACTGTTGAGGAAGTTTATAAATTCTCGTTCTCAGAGAATCGTGCTAAGCCAGCGTAAAGTAATCGTTGCTTGATGTAGCAAGACAATCATTGTCTCTGCTCTTCAATATTATTGAATATTATTATCAATTTAAATAATATTTAAGCATTTATATCAAAATTACCTTGATATTATAAAAAAACCCTGACAATTGGCGACCTCATTCCAGGATATTAACTCCTAGCTCTAAAGCTATTCACGAGATAGTGCTCACTCATTCATATTTAGGTATTTATCATTAAAGTTTATAGGCACAAGCTTACTGGTGTTTACCCTTAAGTTAGCAAGTGAATTTTGCTTTATTAATCAATAGAGTACTTAACTCTAGTTTATTCTTGGTAACGCCACACGATTTTATTCGCTCCTGGGAAGTCGCCGTACCCATTGTGTTTATTATTGAGTCTTCCCAGTCATTTACATTTTTTATTTATTCTTTGCCAGTTAACTGGATAAGACTGGTCACCACTAGCTTGTGTCTGTACTCTTTACTTGTGTTTATTAGTATTCGTCGCTAAGCAGTCAGTACTCAATTTCGGTTTGCTTAATAAATTAGCGAAATGGCTACTACTGTATTTTTACAGGAAGCCAAAGAAATGGGTCTTTCGGACCCAACCGAAATTAAAGAGTATATACTCTCACGGCATAATCAGGAGCAGCAGCGCGAGAATGATGCCCGTGAAGAGCGTAAGATTCAGCGCGAATACGAGCGAGAACAGCGCGAACAACGTGAAAGAGAGCGTGCATATGAACAAGAGCAGCGTGAGAAAGAGCGCGAATACGAGCGAGAACAGCGCGAACACGAGCAGAAACAACGCGAGCTCGAGTTAGAAAAAGAGCGACAACAGCGCGAACACGAGCGAGAACAGCGCGAATACGAGCGTGAACAACGCGAGCGAGAACGAGAGCACGAACGTGCCGAACGTGAGGCACGTGAAAAACACGAATATGAAATGATGAAGCTCAAGCGAGATTCCTTGGCTTCAGATACACCTGGTGCAGTTGGTCCAAGCTCCACGAGCGTTCTTCCTGCACATGTCCTGGAGACCCCACGCATCAAGCTTCCTTCATACAAGGAAAGCGAGCGATTCGAGCCGTACATAGCTCGTTTTGAGGACATGGCAGACATGTATCAACTGGATGAGGCAGCTAAGCGGATCCAATTTCTTAGTTTATTTGAGGGCCCTGCCCTCGATATTCTCCACAGAATTCGTGGAGACAATCTCACATATGAGATGATGAAAGCTGCACTCATTAAGGCGTATGGTCTCACAGTAGACGACGCCAAAGTTCAGTTCATGCGAGCTCGTCTCCAAGACAAGGAGACAGCTGTTCAGTTCCTTGATCGTCTCACAGCTTACTTAAATGAGTGGATGGAGAAAGATGAAACTCCTTCCACGCGTGAGGGGATAATTGACCTTATGCTGCGTACACAGCTAGAGAGGTCGTGGCCTGCTGAGCTCATAGCACAGCTTAAGATCTGCCAGGTGAAAGATGCCAGCCAAATGGCAGAGAAGGCTGACGCATTCTTTACTGCATACGGGTATCAAACTCTTAAGCAAAACACCTGGGGCAGAAAAGATACTGCCAAGTCTGGGAAGCCGTCTCAGACTGAATCCCAGCACCAAGGCCATTCTCAGAATAATGGCCAAGGTCCAAAACCGCAGTGGAAGGACCAGGGGCAAAACACTCAGAAACCTGAGTGGAAGAGGTACAACAAGTACCCTAACCAGCAGCAGTATCACCCACGCAACCGACCGTCGGGACAAACTTTTTCACCACCAGCTCAAAAGAGGCAGGAAGCGAATGCAGCCTTCATTCCTCAGCAGCAGCCTGGTGGTCACGTCCCTACCAGTGTGGGTACTTCCCCACGGTTCACTAGTCCCACAGTGACAGTGAACCCCCCTCCACAGATGGCCAATGTTCCATCTTCTCCTCAAGGCACAATGTTTGCCACATCAATTCAGCAGCCTCATGAGTGGCTAGCTGCTTCCTCCACAGGCCCTCCCACAGGTGACAGTACCTTCCTTGTTCAGCCAGGGTTTGTGGGAGGCATTCCTGTGAAGGTCCTGAGAGACAATGGTTCCTCAGGTTGCTCTGTTAAGCAGAGTTTAGTTCGGCCTGAGCAGTATACAGGTCGACAGATCCATGCAAAGCTTATTGATGGATCAGTGAGATTGTTCCCTGAGGCATGTATCCAGGTGGCATCTCCATTTTATACTGGTACGACACTCGCAGTTGTCATGCCAGAGCCTCTATTTGACTTTATAGTAGGCAGTATTCAAGGAGCCAAGGATAGTTGCTCCGATGATGACGCTACTCAGACTTCGGCTGCTGCGGTAACACGAGCCATGGCTGAGGCTCCAGATGGTGTCACCCCAGTGATCATTGAATCGCCGCAAGATCTGATGTGTAGTCAACTTGTTGTACAAGAACAACATTCTGACCCGACACTTGCTACCGTGCGGAACAAACAAAAGGGTCAAGTGATTAAGTATTCACGGGGAGGTCGAGCCAAGTTCCTTCGTAAACAAGGACGGCTCTACCGTGAGTCACGAACACCCGAGGGCGAGGTTCGACTGCAGTTTGTCGTTCCCGCCAAGTACCGCCTAGCAGTGTTACAATGGGGTCATTGTTCAGCCTCAGGAGGTCACATGGGCAAAAGGAAGACCCAGGGCCGTATCCGAGCTGACTTTTTCTGGCCAGGGATGGGACGAGACATAGATAGTTTTGTCTGTTCCTGCAGTGTGTGCCAAAGTATCACCACTAATCAGGGACATGCCCTTCCTGTGCCATTTGTAACCACACCCGTAATCTCTGAGACAGTTGAGAGACAGGGTAGTGGTGAAGTGGGTGCAGACCTGACGTCTCGCCCATTGGCCCCACAGGACACATTATGTCCAGGGCCTGTACATACATATTATGTACCGTAAGTTAAGGGGGAAGTTGAGAGGCGACTTGAGGCTATGGAAGACCCAAGTTTGCATAAGGATTCTCAGCTTCCCAGTACTAATAGAAGTACTGTAGGTTAAGGGGGAAGTGAGAATTCCGCAGAGGCGACTTGAGGCTATGGAAGACCCAAGTTTGCAAGGATTCTCAGCTCTCCGATACTAATATAAGTACTGTAGGTTAAGGGGGAAGTTCGAGAGAGAACTCCGCAGTGGCGACTTGAGGCTATGGAAGACCCAAGTTTGCATAAGGATTCTCGGCTTCCCGGTACTAATATAAGTATTGTACTGTAGGTTAAGGGGGAAGTGAGAATTCCGCAGAGGCGACTTGAGGCTATGGAAGACCCAAGTTTGCACAAGGATTCTCAGCTTCCCAGTACTAATATAAGTATTGTACTGTAGGTTAAGGGGGAAGTTCGAGAGAGAACTCCGCAGAGGCGACTTGAGGCTATGGAAGACCCAAGTTTGCACAAGGTTTCTCAGCTCTCCGATATTAATATATGTACTGTAGGTTGAGGCACAGGTTGAGGACCCGTGTGCAGTTCGAGGCTATGGAAGACCCGAGTTTGCACAGGGATTCTCAACTTGCCGACCATAATCGTGTGCTAAAATTAATGGCGACCTCGAGTGTACTTTTCATAGCATGTACTGACTGCTAGCCAGAGAGAGTAATTGTAACATAATAAGAATTTTGTCTCATTGACACTTTTGATGCTCCACCTTAATTGGTTTTGCAGGTTCAGCAATGGGTGTAGCAGTTTTGCTGTGCGGACCAGCTGATCATCTGCCGCACGCTGCCACCTCTTCTCCTCTGCCTTCGTCGTCGCCATATTATTTACTGTGTCATTTTACACGTAGGTACAGTTACACTACAACTGTCACACCTACACCGTGTAGTACATACACCACGCTACACAACAATTAGTTGTCAGTGTAAATGTAGCGAATTTTCGCTCAGTTTGACCTGAGTACAGGATTTTCACCGTCGTCACGGAGTTTTTCCCTCAAGCTTGCTTCTATTAACGTAAATACGAGGTTTTTTCACTCACTGGCGACTGCGATTTTCTCCTGTAGCAGGATAGCACACACACCACAGTGTGAATCTTGTGTGACTGAGTTAGGATTTATATGTATGTATATTGAAATCATTCTTCTGAAGGAAGAAAGATTTAATTTTCATGGGGCGTAATGTCACGAATCAATTCGCGACATTTCCTTTTTGTGAGAAGCCACGAACTATTAGTGGAAAACTCACTGTGTATCGCTCAGTTAACCGTTTCTCTCTCCATTTCGGGGTATACTTTTCAAATCATTCGTCACCGTTTTCAGGGATGACCAATTTGATGCACGTCACTAAGTGCGCTACTGAGCGATACAATTGTTTCTTTATCGTTCGCCTCTGCTTCCCTCAACCGTTAGCCACGCCTTGCATCCTGCCCATACAATGTATTTGAATTCAGTCTAGTGGTGGCTTTGACGGAGAGAGGTCCTGTGCTCAGAAGTGAAGAGAGGTCAGCTAGCACCTCAAGCTCCACAGAGTATCAGTTTCTTCAAACTCCCACCCCCTGGGTGATACAAAGCATTCATCGACTGGTATTTCTTTTGTGTATTTCCTAGTTTTAAGAGTTTAGTTAAGGTGTTTTTCCTAGGCGTAAGTATTTAGCTTCTGTGTGAGTGAGCGAGTGCGTCTCATTTAATTGATTTGAATTGTAACGTTAAATTTATTTTTTGTGATTAATAAATTTAACAGTTCCTTTCTTGAGCTTAATGTAAGTAAACTCTTGTTTCATTTAATCCAAATTAAGCTTATTTTCCATATAGCTCCTAGCTTGCATAAACATTTACTATTCATAACTGGTACTTAGACCAGTCTTGTTGTATTAACTTAAAATCCGTTGTGCCAGGAGTTAATGCATCAGCAAGAACCTGATGTTATTATTATTAGTATTAGTTATTTATTGTCAGGGGTGATGTAACTTTCTCCAGAGGCTAACAGTACAGTAATTCAGCAATTGTGAGTAATTAGTCTCTGCTGTGTACTGTTGAGGAAGTTTATAAATTCTCGTTCTCAGAGAATCGTGCTAAGCCAGCGTAAAGTAATCGTTGCTTGATGTAGCAAGACAATCATTGTCTCTGCTCTTCAATATTATTGAATATTATTATCAATTTAAATAATATTTAAGCATTTATATCAAAATTACCGTGATATTATAAAAACCCCGTGACATACAGTTTATTTCAGTTTTGGGCAGCATCCAACTACTGAAGGAGTTAATGAAGGCTATACCTAATGCTTCTAAACTGACAAGACTAAACTGAATGAAATCGTTTAGAGGCAGAAGATAATCAAAAGCGCGATCGTACTGACAAGGTAAATGTGGTGGCCTTGAGGTAACAACTTTTCACTTTAATTCGAACAACATCATACGATTTCATTCAACCAAAGAGAACCCATCGCCTTTACAGGGTTAATGTAATCTTACGTTTAGGAAAACAGTGAACTTTATCATATCTGTTACCTCAGCTTACAAATTTAATTCTAAAATGAGAACTGCGAAATTTGCAACCTTGCAACGATCACCTTTTGTTACTCTTCGTTTAGCATGCGTGTAAAGAGGTTATCAACATAGCCTTCGCTGACTCCTTTACCATAAGAAAGCCATTTCTAGGTTACGTAAAACCGTGTAGAGTGGCAAGAGCGAACTAACGTGAAGTTAAAGGAAATAAAAAGAAAGGTTAGTTGTTATTGTGCTTAGTAAAATAGTGAGCATATAATATCCACAGTTTGCGTTACCAGATTTCACCATTAATAATGTGTAGGTCACTAAAGCAATTAAATGGAACTGAGTACAGTACAGTTAACTGTACAGTATTGTTACAATTCAAGTCCTTAACTACTACAGGCCGAGGACGTCTTCCATATTAGCCTACATTCTTGCTACCATCAGACGATTTTATTTAACTTTGAAAAGCACCGTAGCAGTGAAGGGGTTGACCTATTTGGGCCGTGTCCTCAATATAGGTCGGAACTGATCATTTCAAAAGTTAACAAAGGAGGGAGCCCCGGGGTAGGGATGCACGAGCTTCGCGACTATGAGCCGATAGGCGGAGGGCGGTACGCTTAGTACCTTTCCAACACAATCCCTCACACAGGAACACTCTGCTGTAATGCGTTAAGGAAGGTTATATGTAATCACTGAAGTTCGAAAAGTTTCTCATTTATGCTTCATGAATCGTCATGAGTCAGCAAGATTACAGTAAACTATTTCATGCCACTGTAGTGAAAGTGTTTAGAAAAAATGTTTATAATAATAACTGCAAAGTGAGTTTCCAAATTCCAGTATGAAATGTACAAGCAGTTGAGCAGAGTAGGACGAAATTTGCCTAAAACATGCAGGTTAACACCCTTAGGCGACCATCAAAAAAATATTTCCCAGTTCCTCCATTTTTCCTCTATTTCCCCTAACATCATATGAGAAATTTTGGTGCGTTCTGCAACCAGAAGAAGTGTAAGATGAAAAATACTAAATTCCGACAACAGAAAATTGCAGATGCTAAATGCTATGAAAGTCTAGACTATATTTTTGAAACTATGAGACTGCATTTACAATGCCGAAACTAAACGAAATGCAAGCAGGGGAATATTACGAATGTCCAATGCTTAAAAAAAAAAAAAAAAAAGAGAGAGAGAGAGAGAGAAGAAAAAAATAGGTTAGGGCATGCTGAAACTTTTTTTTCAGGTTAAGTATTATGAGAATTTGACATTTTCTGAAAATGAACGGACTGTGAGAGGGGACATTGTAAGTAATACGACATTTCAAAAGGTAAGAAAATGGTGCTGTAAACGAAAGAATCTTTTAGACAGAAAATTTTACGAAATGCGGTGTTACGAAAGATTAGATTAACGGGTCTGTTACTAAACCTAGCGAATAGTATGTCAGGAACTACATTAAACACATTTTTTAGAGTACCGAAACACAACGAACAAGGAAACTATACGAAGAGCAAATACTGCAAAAGGCCCTTCATAATTAGTAACCAAACGAGCTCTGAGACTGAGAGCTTCAGGACGCAGATTGACATATTACTGAAACCGAACGAACTGTGAGATGGAAAATTATATGAATACCATATATAATGAAGGATTATGTTAAAAGCTGAAACCAAACGAAGTGAAATGAAGACCACATTAAGTATTGCAAAGGATGATAACGCTGGTACATACTGATAAAAAACGAATACTGTAGAAGACATTACAAAATCCCTATTGATATCAATGACCAGATGACCGACATATATACGGAAAATGAAGACTCTTGCGATACCTACGAGCGATTAGAAAATATAGTAAATGCGAATGAACTAACGCAGTGGTTTCCAACCTTTTCTAATTCTCGCCCCCCCCCCCTTCACTGAATGACACGTTCCCTGCGCCCCCCTTCCTCAAATACTGTATTTTACTGGCATAGTTGGCACATGTCGATAACTACCATTAATTCTTATTCTTTGAAGTTGTTTAGGCTATATATTCAGATAGCTAGAGTTCTTATGCATATCTGAAATATTTTCTCCATATTTAGAAATTACTGAATTCCATCATAATTCATAGTTTTCAAATATAATTACCCTCTTTATCAGGCCTTCGTCCCCCCCACGCAGCCCTTCTAGGGGGCGCGCCCCACGGGTTGAAAACCACTGAGCTGAAGCATGCTAAGCTTTATAAAACGGTAGACCTCCAAAAGATTAAATTATTGTACTAAAACTGAAAAGATAAGACATACATAAAAGGCTGGAAAACATACACACTTAATATCAGACGTAATGTCTGAAGCATCTGAGGTCCAGCAGTCCTACTAACCGTCACTCGCTTCCGTATGTCAAAACTGTCATCTTTTCAGCGTCCACACCCATCGTCCATATGAAATACACGTTAGGGTTGTCTCATTCTGGGCTCGTGTAATGGTAATATGGGGGATTTTTTTTTTTTTTTTTTTGGGGGGGGATAATGGGGTCTGTGGAAGATCAATACCGTACGTTTGAAATCAATTCGATAATCACACTATTCCCCGCTGGAGGCCTGCATTGAACTGGCCTCCTTTCGGGCAGCGGATCATTTCAATATATTATATCTAAAGAGAAAACGTGTGTGTGTGTGTGTGTGTGTGTGTGTGTGTGTGCTAGCTTTTTTTTTCTTGATTAGGAAAACGGAATTCTGTAGTGGTAGACCTCCTCCTCGATTTGGTTTTAGGCAGGATGGAGCCAGTGACGATCCCTAAGTACACCCGTTACAGTGAAGAGGGGCCATACAGTCACCCTCCTTCATTCTTTTTTTTTTTTTTTTTGATAATGAATGGAGGAAGGAAAAACAAAGGAAAAAATATAAGTCCATGTGCCTAAAGGCATCCGCCATTCATAAAATACTTATAACAATCGGATTTAAAATTGAGAGGATTAAATGTATGTGGGAAGCAACTCCCAGGAAGTGAATTCCAGAGAGTAGTAGTTCTGGGGATAAATGAATTATGATGAGCAGAGGTTCTGCATTGTGGAGGAGAGAGTGAGTTCATGGGCGCTCCCAGCTGCCCGAGTATTTCGGGGGAAAATGTGAAGGGGAGGCACAATTGAAGCCAGTTCGTTAGAGCACTTTCGGTAAAAATATCGATAAAATAGTGCTAAAGAAGCAGCATCTCTACATACCGATAATGGAGGAAGGTCCTGCGTTATGGCAGGATTATTGATTAATCTAATGGCTTTATTTTGAATTTTGTCCAACTGCCTCAATGCAACCGCTCCACATCCACTCCACAGTAGTGAACAGTATTCGATCTGAGAACGCACGTGACATTTGTATACTGTGGCCATCTGCTCGGCAGTGAAGAACTCACGAACTCTGTACATAAGTCCAAGTTTTTTAGAAGCATTTTTAGCAAGGGATTTAACATAAGCTGTCCAGCTTAGGTTGGGGTTTAGAGTAACACCTAGGATATCAATTGTAGTGGATATGGAAATACTGACATCATTTAAAATTATGTGAGAGTCTGAGGGATTCTTTCTATTGGAGAAATTAATGTATTTAGTTTTCTGAGCATTAAATGAGACCAGATTTTTTTGGCCCCATTGATTAATTTTAGAAAGGTCCTGGTTCAGAGAAATTGCTGTGTTTATTTGGGAATTTATAATATCAAATTGTGTAAAGGAGGTACTAAATGTGAAAGAACTATGAAGGGTCGAGTCATTAGCATAAGAGTGTATTGGGTTTTGCGTGACAGACAGGAGGTAATTTATATGTATGAGAAACAGGGTTGGGGCCAAAACTGATCCCTGAGGTACGCAAGCATTTATGGAATGAAACTGAGAATAAATTCCATCTACCATGACCCGTATTTTTCTACTATGAAGGTAAGAAGAAATTAGAGGAACCAGTGATGCAAGGCCATAGTGTGACATCTTAGACAATAAGGCCTGGTGCCATACTCTGTCAAATGCTTTTGAAATATCAAGTGCTTCTGTGTGTGTTTCACCATGTTGGTCTATTGTTTTGTTAATCTGATGGGTAAGAAGGCAAAGAATATCTACAGTTGAACAGTCCTGTCTAAATCCATACTGCTGATCATTAATCAGTTTATTGATTTCTAGATGCTTGACTGTGTGTTTGTTAATTAGTGTCCCGAAAACTTTACCGAGAACGGAAGTTATTGCAATTGGTCTATAGTTTGATGGATCAGTTGACCCCCGTTTTGGAACAGGATGGATAATTGCTTCTTTCCAAGGGGCTGGAAAAACTGAGATACGGATGCATAAGCGGAAAAATTTTGCTAATACAGGAGCCAACACTGAGGAGCAATTTTTAAGTACTATTGAAGGAATTTCATCCGGACCAGTGGCTTTGTCTGCTGATAGATTCTGTAATACGGCTTGTACGTGTCTGGTGTGAATCATGAAAGGAGATATTTGAGGGGAATCAAGCTCAAGTACAGGAATATTATGATTTTCTGAATTTCGGGTTGAGTTTGTTGAAAAAATGTGAACAAGATGGTTGGCTTTTCCGCATGGGTCACTTACTAGATTTCCATTGGGGGACTGTAAAGGTGGAATGGAAGAGCTGGTAGTGAAGTTAGTTTTGAATGAATTAAGAGTTTACCAGAATATTTAGTTATCACTTGGATTGTTTAGTAGTTTGTTAGCTTGTCTATGTAGAAAGTTTGATTTTGAAAGATTGATAATAGTATTGGCATGGTTTCTGATATTTTTATAATAGTTAGAGGCTTCTTTGGTTTTGGTCCTTGTATAAGTGTTATAGGCTATTGTTTTATGTTCTGTTACTCTAGCACAATTGTGGTCAAACCAATTATGGAGTCCCTCCCAGTCTGCCCTGTCGTAGTGCCATTTAGTCATCATGACAGGTTCAAGGCAGGGAGGGTGTGGTAGGTGTGAAACTGGTGGCTTGAATCAGACAATGATCCGAGGATCCGAGGGGGAACTTCACTTCGTCATTATAATTATCTGAATTGGTTGTTAGAAACAAGACCAATAGGTGGGGATTTTGATCGGGGTTGTCTGGTACACGGGTGGGTTGACTGACTAACTGGGTGAGATTAAATGAGTCTGCAAATAGCTCACATTCAAGACCAGAGTTATCAGTTCTGGCTGAATAAGTGAGCCATTCGACATTATGGACATTAAAATCACTCAGAATAGTAATTTCTGATGCAGTATTAATGTTGAGGACACTAAGTTGTGAAGACAGAGTTAAATAAACTCGGCTCTGAAGGGGCATTAGGGGAACGATAAACACAACAGAAATACTTAATTTTACCAAAAGAATTTAATATGTATATGGAATAGTCGAAAAAAAGGACAATTAAATTTAGTAATCTCCTCCGGGGCAATTTCTGGTTCAGCAAGGCAACATACGCCTCCTTTGGGTCTGAAATTTTGAATCAAGATATAACCAGGAAAATTAAATCTGGCTAAATCAGAGGTAGAGCTTACTTGTGTCTCTGTCAGAAATAGCAGATCAGGGGATTCAAACTGGAGGAAATTTTGAACAGAGTTGACGTTGGAGTGAAGTCCCCTAATATTGCAAAAGAAAATTTTACTGCACTGACGAGCAGATTTAGGGCGCCGCAACACTGGAGGTGGCACAGTCGCTTGATGACGACGGGGAGGGCCCTGTGCAGACAACCCAGCCCTGCCGGTGATGGTCACCCGAGAAACCACCGCACTGATTCCCAGTATAACAGCAGCCATGGTTCTTTTTATGGGGGGGAAGAACAGGGATGTGCTGTGGAATGGGTATGATATGTAATGACAAGATCGGTGTTTTTTGGAGAGAGGATAGCTGGTTTAAGGTAGTGTAAATTTCCTATAAACATAAGCAGAATTACTGGAGAGGCTGGTGAAAGTGGGTAGGTGTGTATGTGGGAGGTGGGAGTAGGTGGGTGGGTGGTGTAGATGGGTGGGTGTTGTAGATGGGTTGGTGGTGTAGGTGGGTGGGTGATGTAGATGGGAGGTGGGTGTATGTGGGTGGTGGGTGTAGCAGGTGGGTGGGTGGTGTAAGTGGGTGGGTGGTGTAGGACGGTGGGAGTGTAAGTGGGTGGGTGGTGTAGGTGGGAAGTGGGTGTAGGTGGGAAGTGGGTGTAGGTGGGAAGTGGGTGTATGTGAGAGGTGGGTGCGGGTGGGTGGGTGGTGCAGGTGGGAGGTGGGTGTAGTTGGGAGGGTTTTTAAACTTAAGAAAACGAAATTTGACAAAATGGTAGACTTCCACCCCGACCATTTTTATAGGATATTTTAAGTACCAGTAAAGTGTGAATCAATGTCATGCAAGACAATTCAGGTGTAATGTGCTGAATAAATCGCTACATATGAGTAGTTACGTTTTATCTAAACCCCAACTGATGGCCCCAACTCACTGACTACGTTAGACATTTCTGTCTTTTTACATTAATGCCTCAGTACTATATATTCCTACATCACCTCTCTCTCTCTCTCTCTCTCTCTCTCAATTACCAGCACCCCATGTATTGAGTCGCCAGAGTATATACGCGCAGACCCCAACATAAATAAGAGAGTTGTGACGCAGTCGAGGCTCGTATCGGAAAATGATATATGAAAAATTCTCTCCGGGTCAAAGGGATGGTTTGAGAGAGAGAGAGAGAGAGAGAGAGAGAGAGAGAGAGTCAACCCGGAGGAAATCACTAGAAATCAATCTATCTATCTATTGCCAGACGCCATAATCCCGTGCGGGGTGGCCATTTGACTCTGAGTTATTTGTTTTACAGGGAGGGGCACTAACCCTCCACCAACCCACTTGACACGTAATCACTAATGTATATATTATCCTCCCCCTCCCACCACCACACACATACATCTTCCTCCTCTCCATATCTCTATGCACTTTGTTTTCTCGCTCGCTCCCTCCCTCCCTATCTTTTCCCTCCCTCTTTGGAGACAGGGAGAAATGAGACGGGGAAGCAAGCAAAGACAAGGCGTAGGAAAATCGAGAGAAGGGGGACGTGTGTGTGTGTGTGTGTGTGTGTGTGTGTGTGTGTGTGTGTGTGTGTGTGTGTGTGTGTGTGTGTGTGTGTGTGTGTGTGTGTGTGTGTGTTGGGGAGAGTAGGAAAAATCACTCACCTTTCATTCCTGTTGTCCACCTAGTTAAACTCTTTCTCTCTCTCTCTCTCTCTCTCTCTCTCTCTCTCTCTCTCTCTCTCTCTCTCTATCCGTGCATTGACCTTATGTTTTAATGTCACTACCTCGACTCTGGTAAGCACACCTTTAAGGCCATTTCCGTTATTAATTAATGTTGTGGTGGCAATAATAAAAATCATAATCACAATAATAAAAATAATAATAATAATAATAAAATAATAATAATAATAATAATAATAATATTATTATTATTATTATTATTATTATTATTATTATTATTTTGTGCTATGTCATATTAATCATCACCATCATTTTCATCGTCGTCGTTGTCATCGTCAGCAGTAGTAGTACCGGTGATGGTGGTGGTGGTGGTGGTAATAGTAGTAGTAGTAGTAGTGGTAGTGGTAGTGGTAGTAGTAGTAGTAGTAGTAGTAGTAGTAGTTGTTGTTGTTGTTGTTGTTGTTGTTGTTGTTGTTGCTGTTGTTGTTGTTGTATTTGAAATAGTGTTGGTGTTGGAAGTTTCACTGAGGTAGGAGAGGAACCATTGCAATCACAAGGGAATAATTATATTACCAGTGGTGATGGGGTATTGGCAGTGTTGTGGTGGTGGCGTTGGTGGTGTGGTAATGGTGTGGTGTGGGGGAGTAGGTGTAGTGGTGGTAGTGGTGTGGTGGATTTGATGTGGTGAATAAGATGGAGTGTGATACGTGTGATGGTATTGTGGTAAGGGTGTTGGTAGTAATGGTTGTCGTGAGGTGGAATAGGAGTTGCGACGGTGTGTTGAAAATGTGGTGGACTGTGGTGATGGTGGCTGTGGTGTAGTAGACTGGGTATGGTGTTGGTAATGTGGTGGTGGTGGTTGTGGTGTAGTAGACTGCGTGTAGTGTTGGTAGTGTGGTGGGTTGTGGTGGTTGCGGTTGGGCGTGGTGGGATAAGGTCTTGCGCAGTCGTCTGATCGATGATTTTTGACTTTTTTTTTTTTTTGTCCGACTCTGGGCATAGGCTTCACAGCCGCTCTGAAGGCCCAGTAGTCCTCCTACATGCCATACACCTCTACATGTCACCACTTCGGCGCTAACACCCAACGTCCATATTGAATGCATGCTAGGGCTGTCTCATACAGGACTGGTGTATTGGTATTAGCGGGGGTATTTTTACGACATGTCGGTAGGTCTTCGGTAGATCAGTAAAGTCTGATTTTATGACATTCAAATCCTTAAACTGTTCCCTGCCTCAGCGGGGATTTGAACCCGGGTCCGGCAGGACTGCAAGCCACCTCTCTACCGATCGAGCCACCGCCTCCCCCTGACATACAGACATTCAGCCGATGGAAGGATGACTGACCGAACGATGATTTAACAGAGAGATATTACGACTTCCCGGAATTGTCGCCGACATGACGTTAAGCCGATCAGACTGTTGGCTGAAAGAAACTATTCGGTGGCGGTGGCGGTGGTGGTGGTGGTGGTGGTGGGGTCTTATATTGTTATGAAGGTTGAGTCTGGCGGAAAATGGTCGAGAGGGTGCTGTGGTGGTGATGGTTACTGGTATCTTGGAGCGAGGGTATGGTCGAAAGTATGTTGTGACTGTGGTGGTGGTATTTAGTGTGGTGGGGTGTGGGTTTTTTTGATGAACGTGTTGTGACTGTGGTGGTGGTGATGGTTATTGTTGTGGTGGAGGTCTGATAAATTTGTGGTAGCTGTGGTACTGATAACAAGGGTAATGACTTATTCTCTAGTTCGTAGGATGGTTCTGGCAACTAGTCGTTATAGCATTTGTTGTCGACCACTCAAAATATAGATCAGATTTCCCTTTATAAAGTAAACATCGTTCTAATTCACAGAGCTATACATATACAGTATTGAAAAGTAAATGAAAAAAAAATACATGTAGTATTTCGAGCCATACTAATCAACAATATTAAAAAAATAAAAAATTATACAATGGCAATGACATTCCAGTGGGGTAATTGATTTACAAATTTTATTGTGTAAGGTTTACATAATAAAAATTACACAAATGGCGCACCCCCTAGTAACACATACGTCGGGTGGATTGCCTTGATGGGTTGAACCATTGTAATAAACATATAAATAGATTAATAATCACAGATATAAAGTTACACGAATATAGTATGATTATATACACATTGTTTCTTAACAAGAAACAGGCAGTGGTAAATTTCCTATTATAAGATTGTGGAGATTGTGGTATGGTCACAGTGTAATGAGAGAGAGAGAGAGAGAGAGAGAGAGAGAGAGAGAGAGAGAGAGGATTATAACATATAGGTGAGAAGCAAGGGAGGGAAAGGAGGAGGGGTAATATCCAGAGGCAATTCAGGCTAGGGGGTGCACAACAAACCCAGATTTCTGCCATTCGATCAGCAGTGGAAGGAAATTTGGCCGTCAACCCAGTCCACTTTGGCATCACGAAATACTGAGGTTGCCAAGTGGAAGGGCCATTGTGGAAAATATTCTCGTCGTTTCGGGAGGCTGCCTAACACTTCTTCCTTACGAGCTTATTTCTGTCAACGGCGCACTAACACTCTCAGGCTCCTATACCCACTCATAAAATTATACTAAACTCTTCATTCTGGTAATGTATATTTCTGTTTATTCCTGCTGGTTTCGGACGCTTTTATTCTGTTTAAGAGAGAATTTTCAAAGGGGGGGGGATTAGATATAGCCTGAATCAACTCCTTCCACAGGAAAGACGAATGAAACAGTTGTAAAAAATTCTTTGGCGTCAGGTGACTAAACATGAAAGACATGTAATCGCAGGGAAGGGGTTAAGAGGATGGATGGAAATAACTTATTTTGCGTTAACGAGGATGTGTGTCAAACTGTTACCTTTTCCTTCCCCCCATCCACCTTTCAACATTACCCACAGGTTTTTCACGTTAACTTGGCCCAGATTTTTGTACTTCTTTAGTTTATTTCATGTAACTAAGTGGCGGAAAAACAAAATACTATGGTTTTACGTCCATCCACAGCACTTCTTCGCGACTGGCATCATAACCTAGTCTTAACTTAATGTTACAACTCAGCTATCAAGATGGAGAGACGGTAATTTTAGGCGCGATGGTGTAAAAAGGTTAGACCAGACTTACCCCCCCCCCCTCCTGTGAATGACCCTACAGCTTTCAGGGGGGTTATCGGCCGGGAAATAATGTGATAAATTGGTAATAAAGCAAAACAACTGCTGCCCTGTTTAACTTACCAGTAAAGGGGTGGGAAAGGCAGAGGCTTTACATAAGACATGCCATCCCACAGCACCCCCATAGCAGAAATGGCAAGCCTTAACACTCCCCGAGATAACACATGCCACCTCTGAACACTCCCCCATATAACACATGCCACCCCTCAACACTACCCCTGATAACACAATGCCACCCCTCAACACTACCCCTGATGACACATGCCATCCCTTAACACTCGACCAGATAACACATGCCACCCCACAACACACCCCCAGATAACACATGCCACCCCTCAACACATCCCCAGATAACACATGCCACCCCTCAACACCCCCAGATAACACATGCCACCCCACAACACTCCCCTAATTAACACATGACACCCCTTTACACATCCCCAGATAACACATGCCACCCCTCAATACTCCCAGATAACACATGCCACACCTCAGCACACCCCCAGATAACACATGCCACCCCTTAACACACCCTCAGATAACACATGCCACCCCTTAACACATCCCCAGATAACACATGCCACCCTTAACACATCCCCAGATAACACATGCCACCCCTCAACACACTGCCATATAACACATGCCACCCCTCAACACACCCCCAGATAACACATGCCACCCCTCAACACACCCCCAGATAACACATGCCACCCCTCAACACACCCCCAGATAACACATGCCACCCCTCAACACTATCTATCTATCTATCTATATACCTAGGCTGCTTCCCCCAAGGAAAGGGAGGTAGCCGAGACAGGACGACACACTCCCCATTTACTCATCCATTCAAACACATTCATTCGCATCTTAGCCCCAAAGGGGAGAACGGACAGATCCTCACCGCACCACACCGCACAAGGGTCAACTGCGCAATGCAATCAGTGACATCCGCAGCAGGGCCCGACAGCAGAACTGGTTTACCGCTGCCACATCATAACAGACCCATCCCCTTACCCGCACCTGACCTGACTAGCTGATCAGACCAAATGCGGGAGAATATCCCCTCAAGGCTGCGTCATCACTTATTCATTCACAATTTCTCTCCACTTACTTCTGTCACGCACAACCACTCTTCCTTGCTCAACAGACATCCCTCTCGCATCCAACGCTCTCTTCACACTGTCCATCCATCCTATTCGTGGTCTTCCTCTCAGCCTTACACCTCTCACATCAGATCTAGTTATCTTTTTCACCAATCGCTCATTATCCATTCTCTCCATATGCCCAAACCATCGCAACACCCTCTGCTCAACTCTACCAGCCATCTCCCGAACAACTCCAGTTCTCTTTCGCACTTCATCATTTCGCACCCGATCCATATGCGTCACTCCACACATACTCCTCAGACACCTCATCTCCATTACATTCAAACTTTTCCTCTCTGCTACACCCATATTCCATGTTTCAGCCCCATATAACACAGTCGGTACCACAACACCCTCATACAGCCTTCTCTTTACATCCATTCTAAGCGAACAACATTTAAACACTTTTTTCATTCCTCCCAGCACCTTTCCTACTTCATTTATTCTAAACTTCACTTCTGCATCTATTCTTCCATCCACAGCAACATGTGACCCTAGATATTTAAAACAATCTACCTCCTCAAGCAACTCACCATTCAAAACTATATTCATCCCCCTACCATCTATCAACCTCGTACACTTCATCACTTTACTCTTATTCTCATTTACCTTCAATTTCCTCCTTTCACACACCCTTCCAAACTTCTCTACCAACTGTCTCAATCTCTCCTCTGAATCAGTCACCAGTGCAGTATCATCTGCAAACAGCAGCTGCTTCAGATTCCACTCTCCACCATCAACATTCACCAGACTCAGACCTCCACCTAAAACTCTTGCATTCACCTCCCTTACAACACCATCCATGTAAATATTAAACAACCAAGGCGACATCACACATCCCTGTCGCAGCCCCACTCTCACGGGAAACCAAGCACTCACAGCATTTCCCACTCTTACACAAGCTCTACTATTTACATAAAAACTTTTCACCCCTTTTAGTAACCTACCATCAAGTCCATACAATCTTAAAACAGTCCACAAAGCCTCCCTATCAATTCTATCGTACACTTTCTCTAAATCCATAAATGCCCAAAACACATCCTTGCCTTTCGCTAAATACTTTTCACACACTTCTCTCACAGCAAACACCTAATCAACGCATCCCCTCCCTCTCCTAAAGCCACACTGCTCATCACCAATCACTCCCTCTGTACCCTCGCTAACTCTCATAATTAACACTCTACCATACACATGTCTCAACACACCCCCAGATAACACATGCCACCCCTCAACACTCCCCGAGATAACACAAGCCACCCCTCAACACTCCCCGAGATAACATATGCCACCCCTTAACACCCCCCCAGATAACACATGCCACCCCTTAACACCCCCCCATATAACACATGCCACCCCTCAACAAACCCCCAGATAACACATGCCACCCAACACACCCCAGATAACACATGCCACCCCTCAACAAACCCCCAGATAACACATGCCACCCAACACACCCCAGATAACACATGCCACCCCTCAACACTCCCCCAGATAACACATGCCACCCCTCAACACCCCCCCAGATAACACATGCCACCCCTCAACACACCCCCAGATCACACATGCCACCCCTCAACACTCCCCAAATAACACATGCCACCCCTAAACACATCCCCAGATAACACATGCCACCCCTCAACACACACCCAGATAACACATGCCACCCCTCAACACACCCAGACAACACATGCCACCCATTAACCCTCCCAGATAACACATGCCACCCTTCAACACTACCCCAGATAAGAGATGCAGCCCTTAGCACTCCCCATTCGCCGAACCCTCCCCACCCCTCCTGTGAGTGGCGTGATGGTTCCCAGGGGAGTTCTATCTATCTATCTATTGCCAGACGCCTCAATCCCGTTTGGGGTGGCCACAAACAAATCGCCTCCAAGTCGCCCTGTCCCCCGCCATTTCACTGCCCTGCTCCCAACTCACACCCCCCTCTCTCATATACCTCTCCACCCCATCCCTCCATCTCATCCTCAGCCTCCCCCTCCCTCTTCCCCCCTCCACCTCACTCACATACACTCTCTTCGTCAGTCTTTCACCCTCCATCCTCTCCACATGGCCAAACCACCTCAGTGTGTTCCTCATAACGCTTCCTATCACATCCACATCCACACCACAACGCTCCTTTATATCCTCATTCGTCAGCCTGTCTCTCCACGTGACTCCACAGGCTCCTCTTAAATAACTCATTTCCACTGCTCTCACTCTTGAATTGTGTCCCTCCAACAATGTCCAAGCTTCACTTCCGTACGTTAGAGTTGGTATCACAATACTGTCATGTAGTAACTTTTTCACTTCCATGCTCACTTCCCTGTTTCTTATCACTGCTTTCAAGGAACCAGCAACCTTTCTTCCCTGCTGTACCCTTTCAAGCACTTCACCCTCCAAACCTCCATCCTTACTCATCACACTACCCAAATACTTAAACGTACTCACATTTTCCAATTCCTCACCATCTAACCTCGCTGTACATTCACTAACTTCACCTCTCTCAAAGACCATCACTTTACTCTTCCCTACATTCACCTTTAGGTTCCGTTTCTTACACACTCTCTCAAACTCATCCACCAAGCCTTGCAGCTTCCCTTCGTCTTCACTCAACAACACAGTATCATCTGCAAACAACAGTACAGGGAGTTTCCAAACACTATCCTCTCTCACCAGGGCCACTCCAACATCCACTACCCTACCTTGTACCTCTTTTATTACCCCATCCATGTACAGATTGAACAACCATGGAGACATGACACATCCCTGTTTCAAACCAACTTTCAAAGAGAAAAATTCACTTAGTTCACCATCCACACGCACCGCAGCCTTCGCACCATCGTACATACTCTTCACAGCATTCAACAACTTCCCATCTACTCCATATATTCTTAACACTTTCCACAATCCTTGTCTATCCACCCTGTCATATGCTTTCTCCAAATCCATGAAAGCCGCATACAACTTCTTTCCCTTCTCTAGAAACTTTTCCACTAAAGATCTAAGAATGAATATCTGATCTACACAACCTCTTCCCCTAAAGGGGATTTATCGGTCGTAAAGAATGTAAGAAATTAAGTTGGGGTTGGGGCTGCGCATATCTGTGTTCGTGGCGCAATTAGGGTGAGTGTGTAACGGAGGAGAAAAGTTCCCAGACAATGAAGGTCATATTACAAGTGCCTTTGAGATTTTTTAACATCTATTCACCACTTCGAAGGTACATTTCAATAACGTCTTCTGTGTTACGGGTGCAAATAACGTCGATACTTAAACAATATAAATAGCATACTAGAAAACGCTTCTATAAAATTAACATACTTGAAAATTCTTACGTGCAATATGGCAAGCAAGATGAAGCATCAGAGAGTGTAACACCCACGTCCACCTGTTGGTCTAATGACCGAACACGTGACTTTATCTTGTGTCCTTGATCCACGAGAGTACTCTAAAAAAAAAAAAAAAAAAAAAAAAAATCTTTGCCTGACCCTTAACACTTCCACAGTTTGGTGAAAATGAGATCTAAACTGTTCGAGCTGATCTTGTCCTATGGCCTTGACTCTTCCTTGTGACCCTGGTATTTGACTATTTGTTTTGAAAATCACATCCCTTTATTTTTGCCTTACCTTGAACCCTGCTTCAGAGTTTGCTCTCAGTCGTACAAAAACTGATAGGCTAAGTCGATCTTGCCATATGACCTTGACCTTTGACCTATTATTCTCAATAGCTCAACCGATCTGATGATTCTTAAGGGACCACAGATCATTTTTTTTGGTTGAAAATGAAATTATGTATCAATTTACATGAAATTTTACAGGATAATAGCTATATTTGGCAAAACTAATCCCTGAGCTTTATTTGTAAATGATTAATTTAATCAATGATATTTTTTAAATGATTATATGTTTACTCACTTAGGAGCAGTAGTCAGTGAAAGGTAAGTTAAATATATTAAGATTTTACAGAATAATTTTTCCTTTTTTTCATGTATCGTCCTGAAACTACACGCTTAAGTAGGTATCATAGCTATTAGCCAGCAAAGTTTCATGTAGACTGATCCATAATTTCACTTTCAACCCAAAAAATTAACTGTGGCCCCTTAAATCTTCCCTCAGAGTTGAGTTCAAATCAAACTGAAATTGTTTTTTATTGTGTTCGCATACAAACACACACGGTAAAATTTGGCCTTGCCCTCTGACCCTGACCATTGACCCTTCGTTCTTGTCTCACCCTTAACCGTTCCCCAAAGTGTGGTCTGAACTGGATAAAAACTTTTGTAAAGCGACCTCGCTACGTCAAGTTTCCATCTAGCCTTGTGACCTTGACTTTGACCTACTATTCTTAAAGCAACAGATCAACCAGCTGGCTGACCACCAACCTCATCCCTCACCAGGTTTGATTAAAATCAAGTAAAACTGATCTAGTTATTTGTTCACACACTCACACACACACACACACACACACACACACACACACACACACACAGCGAGTAAAACAAAGTTCGGCAGAACATAACACCCCCTCCTACTTTCCGTGCGTGGGTGTAATGCATTGCTAAGAAAAAAAAGGTGTTCTGAAGTTTCCAATGTCGCCTAAAACAGAACCCCAACTCATCCTTAAACAGACCGACGCTCCCTTGTTTTAAAAATTACGAATAAATATTGAAGTGTACTGAGGCATAACCATCACTTACTGGAGGGTTTGTAATAACCCACTCTCCCCTTGCCTGCAGTTGGGAAAACTTTTCTTCAGCAACAATTTCTTACAACGTGATAATTGCATTGCCCTTACAACAGGAGTGATGAAGGGCTGTGTGTGTGTGTGTGTGTGTGTGTGTGTGTGTGTGTGTGTGTGTGTGTGTGTGTGTGTGTGTGTGCACGCGCTCTTGTAGGTAAGACCGGTGTGACGAGTGCGGGTGTGTGTGGTTATGTGGCGTGATGATGTGGGTGTGTGCAAGGGTGTGGGACGAGGGAGGGTGTGGATGTGGTTGTATGTGTGGATATGAATGGTATGGCCAAGGTGGATGAGTAGGCATGGGTGTGGGTGCGGGTGGTTTGGCGCCAATGAGGGATATAGAAGTACGTGTGAGCGACTATATGTATGGTGATGATGTGGGTGTAAGGGTAGCTAATGTGTAGGTGGGGGGAAGGGGTGCCAAATCATACTTAACATCACCCAGTCATCTGGTTATATGGTTAGCACCTAGCGTTGTAAATAGTTTTCTGGGTTAAAGGAAACCATTAGGCTTGTCAATCAGTGAAGAGGCACCTGAAGTGGAAACAAGATTAATAAAATATGACAAGAATGAAAGGGAGAAATAAGAAAAGAGGACGACAGACGCAGAGAAAAAATGATAAAGTTGAAAGAAGTGGTCGGCAGCACTACATCAAGCGAAAAGATGATGGTCGCCTCATGGGTGTAGGTGTAGCTAAGGTGTATGTGGCTGTTAACTCTAGGTATGAACCAAGCCCCGTAGCTTCCGTCTGCTGTTTGTCTGACCGTTCACCACCACCATCATTACCGCCCCAACACTGAATAAAAATTATGGCGTGCATATTCCCCCAATTCCAATAGTACTATGCTCCATCATGAGTTGCGAGGCAGTTAAAGCCGTAAGTATAAAGGAAGCAGTTATTGGTAATCCTTTAGTGGGCAGGAAATGGCTGGAGCCCCAAGTATGAAATTCCCCTGCAGGGTTAGAAATGAAATCACACATTCTTCCACTGTCCCGAGGTTCCAGAGTGGCTCCAGTAAGGGGTAAAAAGTACGGTGATTTATATCATCGTTAAGACTTTTACTCCCACGACGTCTTTTATTGGCTAATTCTTGCAACCTCCAGACGATAGGATCTGGATCTGAAGGGATATCATTTTTTTTTCCTTGGAGGGAAGGGGGAGAGGAAAGAACCAAGGGCTAGAAGCCCATAAATCTGTTAAAAAAAATAAAGTAGGGGCCCAAATTCAAGATCCGTTCAAGGTATCTGAAAACACTGCATTTAGAAGACTGGGGGTCACAGGCAGAGGGAAATACTGTATAAAATGAGGAAGACAGTTACAGAGTTGACTTGTTGCATACATGACGACTAAAAGTACTGGTTAGCTCTTGCATTAGAGAGCTGGACAGAAAAGAGGAGACGGTCTACTGCCAGACGGTTGCTGCGAGTCCGCCGTGATGGAGGAGAGATGTAAGCAGACAGGTCAGAAGAGCACCGATCACTGAAATAGCTACAGCAAAGAGACAGAAATGCAACAGGGTGGCGAAGGTCTAGAGAGGTTGATGGGAGTCAGTAAGAAGAGGGGAGGTGATAAGACGAAAAGCCTTTGACTCCACCCTATTTGGAACAGTTGTGTGTGCAGAGTCCTTCCAAAGAAGACCCCTGTAAAGTTACCTCCACTTCTAACGAGTACATCGGGTGGTGTGTTTGGTGAAATGTGACACCGCTGTGTTTGTTTTTATCGTAATAATTGTATATGAATGGGCAGACCCGGCAGCGATTCCCCTCCGCTACAGTAACTAGTACCCACAGTAACAATGGTCTATCAAGTCATACAAACCAAACCAAAACTAACACACAGTATTTTACTCTACTTTAATGTAAACCACCCTACTGTTTTGTAACTATCCCCATTCCCACTGAAGCTAACCCAGCTTAACCCAATCTAACTTAATTTAACCTAACCTATCCTACGCAAGCTTAAATAACATTAACCTCACCTATGTAACCTTAAGCCTCCGGCACATCCTCGGCAGAAACGCAGTCTAACCTCGGAGAAGAAAATGAATGCAATGCTCTTGCTAAGACAGACTGAGAGGGATCCAGCACCGACGTAAACAGAATTTGCGGATGCGATGGTCTTTCATCACAGCGAGTAGAGTCAGGTCTTGTTTCCATCCCCCCACCCAAACACCCTTCTTGCCCTACGTCACACTTCACACTGTAGCCTCCTGCACTCCCAATCCTCCCTGCCTCCTTTGGACCTTACTCTATCTCCTTTATACTCTACCCACTCTCCCTCCCTTGCACCTTACCTTATCTCCTCCATATTCTACCTTGCCTTGCACCATACTCTACCTCCCTCATACTTCGCCCTCCCTCCCCTCCTCCCTTACTCTCCACCCTATACTACCTCACACCCCACCCTCTCTCTCTTCCACCTCATCCACCCATCCTCCCGTGCACATCCCACCTCCCTCCTCTCTTCATTCATCACCCTCCTTCCCTCATACTCTTTTTCCCTCCCTCATACACCATCCTGCCTGGTTCTCTCACACCCCACTAACCGTCACTCTCTCCTCCATACCCTCCCTCCCTTCCTCCCTCACATACCACCCTCCTTCCCTCAAACATCCACACACAAGGTACACCCACACACACTCAACCATTTATCCTTCCTCCTCTCGTTGTCTCCCTGGTCCGTATATGTATATGTACCGGTATATATATATATATATATATATATATATATATATATATATATATATATATATATATATATATATATATATATGCAGTCTCCCTTCTTTTCCCTCACTCAACTCGTCACCATGACGTACACACTGGAATCCTAAAGTCCTCCTCAAATCCAGTCTGGATCCCATACTGTTCCCCTCCCCTTCCCCCTCCAGATCCCTCCTTTCCCCTGATGTTTCTTGTCGTGGATATGTCACGAACGAGCCGCCCTGGACCCCTGGTAAGATTTCTCTGCCCCTCAGGTGTCCTATTGCTCGGCGGTACTCGGCCATGTGGTGGTTCTGGAATATCAGCAACACTTGGTTCGGTCAGCCGATCTCAAGTTGCCCTCTTCTATCAGGCGTGTCCCCCTTGGATACATTCAATTAATATTTAGCTCCTCACTGAAGGTACTGCCTAGCCCTCCTTCATCCCAAGAGATCAGCCTCTAAGGATCTCCAGGTAGATTTGTGTGAGCCCCCACAGTTAGGAAGGAACCTTACTCCCGTGAGAACTGGAAGCCAACGGGTCCGGCCAAGGAAAAGCTCTCTACCTAAGAAGGGGAGAGGACAGAGATAAAAGAAGGAGGGTGAGGGAGAAGGCGATTCTGTGCATCCCTCATCTCCATGGCCCAAAGGGGACAACCCGGGGTTCGTCACCCAGGGATGGGGCCATAGTTCCTCATGACAAGCCCCCAAGAGAAGAGAAGCTGTAACACCCACCCCCACAGGGAGAAACGTGGGGTGAGAGGAAGCGGGAACCGCCCGTCAGGGACCAAGGAAGGCAGCCAAGTAATTGCTACCCTGAGGACACGGGCCGCTGCTCCCTGATTTTGGTGTCTGAGGAGGTGAACGTGAATTTACATTTATGAACAGTAATAAAGGGACAGGGTAATCTATCACTAGAGGGCAAGTTAATCGTACACGTCCATTTCCCCAACTCCCCCTCCTTACCCCCACCACACCATTGATGTGTTAGGTGGATGGATCGGATATCTGAAGCTTCGCTCACTCTTACGTCTTGCCGCATGTAGTATTACTTTCATTTATCCTACTTTTAGGTTTATTATTAGGTGCACAAATCCACCTTCAGTTCCATGATAGGTCATTATATTGAAGTTTTAGCAGATTTCACTAGAGTGACCCCACTGCACAGTTTGGTGTCCAAAAGTTTATCCAACTTCTTCTAAACGATATTATGAAATCCAAGTAACAGCGGCGAGTTATATGCTTACTTGCCATATAAATCCCTCTCCTGCCTTGTCATCTGGGGATCCACATATCCACCCACCCACTCATTCAGCTACCCACTCACCCAACTACCCACTCATCCACCCACCCACTCAGCCACCTGCCCACTCAGCTCATCCAACACAAATCAACGACCCCAGCCCAGCCACAGATCGTTCCCAGCCACCTAGGCGACCCACCCAGCCCACCGATCTCGCCCATCCACTCTGCCCACCCACGAATGTCACCCACCATGCCCACCTAACAATGCCAACCAACACATCCACCCACCCATCTACCCACCCTGAACCCATCCAGCCACCCAACCCACCAAACCAAATACCCACCCAGAGCACCACGGCCACGCAATCTTTTCAGCCACCCTGTCGACCCACCGTGCCCACTCACCCTGGCGACCCACTCTGCCCACGCTTTCCGACGACCCATCTTGCCCACCGACCCCGGCTACTCACCCTCCCTCCCCACGTATGCCACCCATCCTGATCACCCAACAGTGTCATCCATCATATCCACCCATCCAATTATCCCACCCTTGGAACCCACCCATCCAATCCATCCACTCCTCCCACCGACCCACTCGCCCATCCACATGTCCAATCACCCATCTTTCCCAACCCCATTCACCCTACCATCCAACCCACCCATTCGAACCCCACTCATCCACCAAAGTCATCCATCATGCAAACCTAACTTACCAACACTTCCCCGACCACACACAAATCCAGCCACTCACAAACCCAACCCACTCAACGCATCCACTCACCAACCCATCTACCCCTACAACATATCCCAAGCCACTCCACAGATGCCATCCAACCAACCCACCAGACCCTTATCAACCATCCTGCCCAGCCATCTTGGCGATGCACCGAACTATCACACCAACCAATCTAACCTCATCCACCCCGCCCACCCACCCACCTGACTCAGTACACACACACACACAGACACACACAGAAACTGAGACGGTAAGACACAAACACTAAGAAACACGCATACACACACACACACACACACACACACACACACACACACACACACACACACATACTGATACACGCGCACAGACACGTGCATATGCAGACACTCACACACACACAGACACCCGCACACACATACAGACAGATATACCCACACAAAGACAGGCACTCTTCGAACAAAATAATATTTCGTTAGCGCTTTCGTGTGGAGGGGGGTATAGCTTAAAGTGATATCGCGAGCATATGGTTCGAGGCGGGGAGTTGTTTTCAGTAACTTAGTGTGGGGGAAAGGAACAACAGCTTGTGTGGTCAGTGCTACAGGTTCTAGTGAATTGTGCGCTTGATTGCAACTGTACTTATTTTGTATGATTTTGCCTCAGAGATTCTTTGAACTTCTGCTGACATGCCATCTCTTACACCATGCAGGGATAGTTTCGCACTTCGATGAATCGACAGGCAGGTTATACAAACCTACCAAAATTTATGGTAATAAATGATTTATATCATAAAAAATTTGGACACCAGAAATATTAAAATCCCGCGGTCGTAAAAGGTGATCAGTGTGTGACACGTAAAACTGCTGCACCCCAGGCAAGAGGCAGCTTGGTCTATGTCCAAATTAGGACACACGCACACACAAAAATCCACTTTTGCGTAAAGGATAGGGTAAAAATCAATATAACTGTCAGTGACTGACTGCATACGACATTGTTTCTTCCTTTGTAAGGTAGGAATGGAAACATAAGAGTATTTATAGCGTCTGAAGACTGTACGAAGAGCTGAGACAGGCAAATGAACCCGGCAAGATGAGGCAGAGGGGTAAGAAAGGAGGGAGGGTGAGGGGCGAGGATTTGTGTGTGGTGAAGGTGGAGAATGATAGATGGAAGTGTCAAGTATTGTTTTAATGGCAGCTTGCACAGTATACTGACTCTCGTATCTTCGACATACACCATTTTTTGCAGATATGTTATGGATGTATTTCCATTAGGATTCCATGATACGCCATTCAATTAGCACAAGTATGAATGAACCAATAATTCGGTAAATAATAAATAACATAACTTTACAAGTTTCACTACTGCTCGTTATTCATACTGTTGAATTATTATACAGTTATTTCTGTGTTTCGTTTTGTAATAAGACTGAACAATAGGACCGACGAACACTGCCATAGCTAACCAAATGGATAATTCTTCAGCTACTGGGCTGGAGCGTGTATATGGCAATTTCAATGGAACAACAGAACCAAGGTCCTCACAGTGAAATGTATAACTGCCAACGTTTTGAACTACACAGCTTGCACTTCTAGACCCTAATGGAAAATGTGAAATATTTGCAGATATAAAATTAATGGAAACTGCTAATTTGTCTGGGTACTGGATGGCACTGAACCCTGACAGATGACTGAGAAACCAAACATCAAGGGAAGGTGTCAAAGGGGTGGAACGCGGAATCACGCCCGAAGACCAAAGGGAAAACTGCAGATCTTTAGTCATGGTATAGTGCTTTCCCTTTGGCCTTCAGGCGCAATTCTGCGTTCCACCCCGTGGACACCTTCACTTGATCATCAGAAAATGATGGTAGACAGTAACAAAGTGGTCAGTATTTAAAATTTCCACGAAAAATTATGGTTTCAAGTAACAATTTGACAGTGTTAGAAATGCCAAAAGAAAATTGTTGTACCAAGTAACAGTCAAGTAATTTAAAGAAATTATCACAGAAAATGATGGTAGCATGAAGTATCAAATCAATTTTTTTTTAATATCCACAAAAAAAAATATATATATGGTAGCATGTAGCACCAAATCAATGTAATCTTTAACAGAGGCTTGGAAGTACGTGAAGAATTACAGGGTGTTGCAGTGCTGGATATGAATTTTGGATCCTGCAATTGTTTTGGGAAAATATAGCTTGTTTGCATGAAACAAAAGCATTCGGAGGCCGAAGGCTAATCGCCCGCCAAAATATGTTGTTGGATAAGGTAAGTTACCTACAAACCAAATTTGAAGAGAAATCGAAAAACTGTACGGAATTCAGTCACCACATTTCGCAAAAGCAACAAAAAATGTTGGTACTGTGATTTAGTATTTATTTTCAAGATACATCAAGTAAAATTAGTGACTGCTGAAAGTGAATCGCGGCCGAAGTCGCGATTCAATTAAACAGTTAATGAAACTAGAAAAATAATGAAATCCTAAATAGATCAGAATCAAATCTGGTGTACTGCTACTTTAAAAACTAGAAAATCCTGATCGTTGAAATTAGGTAATATATTTCTTTCAGTGGGTGAGGCATATTTAACACTTTTTTTTTTTTGGGGGGGGGGGCTATCACGAAACGATATTATTCTCTTGAGAGAAACTTTTTCCCAGTGAAAGACTTAAGGACAAAGGACGTCGATGGAAGACATAATGGGTCACTCAGTATGTTGCAGTATTGCCTCATTATGTGTAGGTTGAAGTCAGACCTGCAGCTGGCTAAACTGAGAAATTCTCATTCATAATGTGGTTTGTTTAAAAGGGACGTTGTATTACCAGTTAAGCTGTGTGTTCCTTACGACAGCAGTTCAGACAGCGCCAAGATTTTTGGATAAAAGAATCATATTTGTAATACATTTCCGATTCTCATGTCAAAATCATCGGGTGAAAAGAGATTGTCTGAGTTACAAGAGTGATGTGTGAGGACTTGTGGACGTCAGCGGGCCTTCGTGCCTGAGGGAACTGCTTGCATATCTTTCCTTTCCCTCCTTACCTGTCCTCCCTTCCCATCCTTCCTTCCCTCCCTCCTTTCCTTCCCTTCCCTCCCTCTCCTCCCTCCCCTCCTTCCTTCCATCCTTCTTTCCTTCCTTCCTTCCTTCCTTCCCCTCCCTTCTTTCCATACTTCCCGCCTTCCCTATCCTTCCTTCCCTTCGTTCCCTCCCTCCCTTCCCTCTCTTTCCTCCTTCCCTCCCTCCCCCTTCCTCCCTCCCTTCCTTCCTTCCTTCCTTGCCTTGCTTTGCCTTGCCTTGCCTTCCCTTTCCCTCTCTTCCTTCCCCTTCCCTTTCCTTCCCTTCCTGCCCTCCCTCCCTTCCTTTCGTTCCCTTCCTCCTTTCCATTCGTTTCCTCCTTACCCTCTTTTCGTTCCCTCCCTCCCCTCCCTTCTTTCCCTCCCTCCCCTCCCATCCTTCCTTCTCTTCCCTTCGTTCCCTCCCTCTCCTCCTTTCGTTCCGTCCCTCCCTCCCTTCTCTTCCTTCCCTCTCTCTCTTTCCTTCCTTCCTTCCTTCCTCCATTCCTTCCCTCCCTCCCTTCCTTCCTTCCCTCCTTCTCTCTCCTCATTCCCTCCCTTTCCTTCCATCCACTCCCTCCCTCCTCTTCACCTCTCTCCCCTTCCTGCCTTCCCTCTCTTCGTATCAGTAGGTGGGCTTGCCAGTTTGCCCTCCGTCTCTTTCCCTCTCTTCTGCCTCCCGCTCTCCCTCTCATCATCATCATTCTTCCTTTCGTCTCTAACATTTTTCTGGTCTCTTTTCAGGTATTTCTCTTTTCCACATACCAATATTTTATTCTCTTTTCAGCGTCTCCCCGTCATTTTGTGTTTATTTTCTCATTGGCCCTTCTGCCTCCTCACTCTCCTTTCCCTTCCTGCATCGTCGTTTCCTCCACTTCTATATTATTCTCCTGGCCCTCCCCCCCCCCACTCTCTCTCTCTCTCTCTCTCTCTCTCTCTCTCTTGTCCATCTGTCTGTATGTCTAAGCACCTCGTGTATCCTATTCTTCGGCTTCCCTCACTCCATATTTACAACCCTTTCCTGTCCATTCTTCCTTACTTTAACATCCCCTCTGTCTCCCTCTACTATCCTTCTGTCCTGCTATTCTCTCTCTCTCTCTCCCTCCCCACCCTTTTTTTTCCTTCTTTCTCACTTCCCTCTGTGCTCGTCTTGTTCCGTATTTTCTTTGTACACTTTTAATTTAAATACCAGTGAAAGAAAAAAAACTCATCTCGCGGTGAATGAGTTAAAATGCTGAAATAAACCAATACTAACAACCGCCAGACGATTTTATTCAGCTTAAAAAACGTAGTAAAGGGGCTGTTGCTGTTGTTGTTGTTGATGTTTTGTTGTTGTTTCCTCAGGCTTATCTGAACGTAAACCTGGTGGACTGCAGGCTAAAGTTTCCTCTCTGCTGCAGTCCACCAAACTCCTTATGGATGATGATGAGGGATTCGACAGACGTGTATTCTACCTAACCGGGCACCGGAGCTGCCAGGTTATATTAGAAGAGAACCCCTCCTGCCTGCCTCCCTCTTTGTAATGAAAACGCTCACATGAACCGCCTCTAATAGCATCATTTGGGAATTTAATCCGGCCATCAACTCTATTGCGCCTCCCGTGTTTTATGTTGTGATTTTTTCCCTGCTCTACTTTGTGCTCGTTGCATCCTGGCTGCAGACTTTATTGGCGTTATTTATATCATCTCCTACTTAACCCTTTACTAGAGTTGCCACGTTTAACCCTGTCAATTCGAAGACGCCTTTTTTTTTTTTTTCGTTTTAGCTTATAGTTGCTGTCTTAAAGCACTTTTACTGAGCGTTGTGTCGACCTCTTCTGGTAAACGGGTGAATGAAGGCAGCATCTGACCTCCAGTCCTAAAAGTTTCTCCAAAGCTGAAGTCTGAGGAAAGCAAACATAAGAAGGAAAGGTCATGGTTGTGAAGGCGTTAAACATGGGTAGCCAGTTTTAACCAAGCCAGGGATGAGTTAGAGAAGTAACAAATTTTTCCATTGCTCAACTTGTGTGGCGTATTTCATTTTTGTTGGCCATCTTGCAAGCGATTTTTCAGTATCGTTCGGGGATACGTTCCAAAGTATTACAGCATTTTCCATATAAGAGCTCCATTGCTTTTGTTTTTCTCGTCTACTTTAACCTTTTTCCCATATCAGTTTCTTTATCGTATTTGATTTTGTATCCCTCCCCTACTCAGCATTTCTAATTACCAGAGTGGGATGCCTTTCAGGTTAGTACAGATTTATACATATTTTACAACAGAACAGCTTTACTGGATGCTTTTAAATTTATCATCTAATTTATTATTTTTTCTCATCAAGTTAACTCTTTAGCTACAACGCTGGACTTGAAGTAGGTAGGCAGTTTTAACTATAAATCGATTCTTCCAAGATATAACTGTTTTTATTTTACACTATAACTAAATGGTATCTTAGCTTCTTTTTTTTTCCATCCATCCATCCATCATCCAATCCTGTGTTGCCCCATGAGGAGCATAGGAGCCCGGGGCTAGGCAAGTTGGTCCTGACGTTTAAGATGAAAGTGACCAGCCTCACTCATCCCTGAGTGGCATTATGTGGGCAATAAACCCCAACCACTCCTTGGATACAAACCTACACAGGCTCAATCCGATTGGAGCGCCTTATTTACACACTAAAATTTGGTTATATGGTTACCACCGAGCGTAGTATATGGTTTCCTGGTGTACAAGAAACCATTTGGCTTGTCACTTAGTGTAGAATCACTCATCGGCAGAAGGAAGAGGAAAGAATGAATGAAAGAAAGAAGAGGGAATGTAAAGTCACCCGTAGGCAGAAGGAAAAGGAAAGAATGAAGGAAAGAAAGACAGAGGAGGAAGGAAGGAACATTTCACCTACTAAAGGTGTCACTTTTTCATAACATCACGGCTTTAATGGCTTGTCTTATTTTTTTTTTCTTTCATCACCTTCTTAACACTTTCGTTGCCACGTTCAGCTCAGGTAGGTATTCCTCATTTTAAGTCAGGTGTGTCTTCCAAAATACCATGTTTTTTCCTTATACTTAATACCGCAGATTAGGCGAATGTGACAAATGAGCTTCACAGGCACGAGTGAAAATTTAACAGACAACTTTACTGTAGAGTCTGTCGAAGTAAGAGCAAAACAGTTTGTCTGTTTATTTCTACAGTATCCGTCCCGCTGTCAGTCAGTCTGTCTACCTCTCTGTGTCTGCCTATCTATCAATCAATCTGTCTCTGTCGGCCTACTGATATTTATGTATTTATGTATGTAAGTATGTATGCATCTGTCTAACTAGCTATTTATCTTCTAGCTAGCTATCACTATTTATCTATCAATATTTTTTTTTGTCTATAGTCAGACGACTTCATCCAGTAAGGGGTGGCCACAAAAAATCGTCTCCCTGTCACCATGCACCAGCAGGCTATCCTCTCTCCAACTTACGCCCTCCTCACCCATAACGAGAACTAGTGGACTTTTATCTGTTGCCCCACTGACAGATTTACTCAGGTGAGAGAGAGAGAGAGAGAGAGAGAGAGAGAGAGTCACGAGGGCTTTAGTGTTGATCCTGTCAGCACTAACCCTCTCTTGACGGGGACAGCTCTAGCACTCTATTCCAGCTAACACCGGGCGATTTGATTCACCTGAGAGTGAGTGCCAAGAGCCTGAGAGTGTTAATAGAGAGGAGGTGTTCGTTTCGTTCATTATTCTGTGGACACCTGAAGCTCTCTATTACGGTTACTTTTTAAATTTCATTTTTACTACCACCACAGATTTTATTGCCTCCGTCAACGAAGTTGGAGCAGGTTATGTATTCACCTATGTTTGTCTGTCTGTTTGTCCAGACCTTGTCTCCAAAAGTCCTCAATAAATTTCAATGACATTTTGTGGAAGGGTGGGCCATGGGCCATGGAAGGCGTGATTATATTTTGGGGCAGATCCGGATCCGCAGGATCCCAAACAATGTTTCCAAAAGTTCTCAATGAATTTCAATGAAATTTTGTTGAAGGGCGGGCCATGAGCCAATAAAGATTTGATTAAATTTGTGGGCGGATCCGGATCCGGATCCTTTTTAATGGCAGTGACATTGCCGGAGGTATGCACTCTCTGCATGCTTTCTGGTTTCATCATTTATCTCATTATTATGCAGTTATTTCTTCTGTACTTGGATGAGACTGCTCGTAGCGAATGAGAAAACTTTTACTATCCTTCTGTGGACGGTGACTTTTATTTTTATTTTATGATTATTAATATTCTTTGGTACCTGCTGTCATCAAACAATTTATATTTAACTTAGAAATTATTGCACTTAACGAAGGGGTTAAATGTACAGAAGGAAGCAATAGTTCTCCTACAGTTCTAAATCTGCTGCTTGTCTCTTTTCTGTGCAGACTAATATTCCCAAAGTGAGGGAGGTGCGATGTGTTTCTCTGGCCATAGATGATGCTCTTTGATTCGATGCTTCAGGGAGGAAAGTGACGGATATAACCTAAGTGTGAAGCAGACGCAGTGCAATAGTAAGCAAACTTTTGTCCCACTGTCCGTTCACCATGAAGTACTGATAGCCGTAACCTTAGCCTCTTCAGTATGATGACGCCTTTCTTATTTCTGCTGCCGTCAGACGATTTTCTTTATCTTAGGGAAAGCCTATCGAAGATGCACGAGTAGTAGTAGTAGTAGTAGTAGTAGTAGTAGTTGTTGTTGTTGTTGTTGTTATTGTTTTTGCAACTTTAGGTTCATCTGAAACTTGGACGTATTAATTTTTTTGCAGCTAGAAATTAATTCCCACATCCAGTGCCTTCCATCCTTTTATTTTGTCACTTCCATGGCGGGGCGGGAGGGGTGACCTGCCACGCAACTAAGTCTCCGGATCCGTACCCACTATACCAGTTGTTTTTACACATGTTATTTTTTTATATATATATATTCTGCACGTGATAGGAGTTGCACCCACTTTTCAACTTGGTAGTGGACGAAGTAACCTATGCCCTACAAGCATCACCAGAGTAAATTATCTGATTAAAAGACGTCTTCTTAAAACATATTCTTACTGTTGGCAGGCAAGTTTCTTTAGCTTAAGAGGGACCTCTTAGAGTGACGGGGGTTAATGAAAGACACGTCTGACTCCAGCAGTTCGAGTAAGTTTCTGCCAAGCTAAATATAACCGTTTGAAGGAAGCCAGAATACCAGCCTGCGTGGCGTCCCTCCCGCACACGGCAGGACGGGAGAGACAACCCACCAGGGAACTCAAGGTCCCAGTTCGTATCCACCTTTTTTTTTTTTTTTTTTTACCGCATACTGGATGTTAAAGTGTTTTCTCCACTTTTTCGTCACAGTTACCTCTCATATCTTTCACTGCACCAAGGTTCTTAAAATTCGTCTTTCCATTCAGGAGCACATATCACCGTGAGTCAGAATATCTTTCAGCAAGAATTGGTTTCTCTCATCTTCATTTTAGTAGACATGGCCGCCCACAAACACTGACATTATCATAGTTGGGTATCCATGACATTACAGTAAGTATGTGTAAAGAGAAGGACGTTGAAATTTAGTATATATAAATAAAGTTATGAAATTCCTGTATATTTGCATCGGCCCTTTTGCATGGCCAGTGAGATGTTGAAACTATATTGTACCCTAATCGACGCCCATGTCTGTGTTTAGTTTGATGAACAGAAATGTTGTAGAATTATGTCCAAAAATGCATTTGCTCATTCTTTATCACGTCACAGCAACTGAGACGATTTTTTAACCTGGTTTTGAACGTAATAGTCTCTACCTTACAAGAGTTCAGAGACCGAATTACTTAATAGGAAGACGTGCGTTGGTAATTTAATCTTCTTATCTCTAGCCAAGGTTATTCGCCTCAAGAAGGACGTCTCATAGTAAAGTGGTCATGAAGGACACATCTGACCTCGACAATGTGAAAAGTTTTTCCCAAGCTGCGTACAAACGTTTGAAGCAGAAAGAATATAATTTCGTCGTTGCAGTGAAGCGGTTTACTAAAGGTACGGCGGTCAGGTTCCTTATCATACTTTTCGTAAATGCCACAACAACTGCTTCACATACTTTGATATTCCTACAACTACCTTCTGTCTTAATCTTCACACTGAGACATTTCCATCCTCCCTTTTGCCCTCCCCCTTGGCAGGACGGCAGGAATGACCGGCCAAGCAAGCCAAGGTGGGGGTTCCTATCTACTATTTTTTTTTTTTTCTTAAAACGTGAGCAAAATTGTACTCTCTCAGCTCAAATCACGGTCACCCCTCATATCTTTCACTGGACCCATGATCTGAACATTCTTCCAATATTTCAGGTCTTGCCGTTAGCGAGCACATCACATCGTCAGTCAAAACAACCATCACTTTCTTGTCCAGTACATTTAACACATCTCACCTCACACAGACACTGGGATTTTATTAGTTCTGTATCGATGATAATACAATAAATATACTGAAAAAAGAAGAGCGTAAATAGACAGTTTATAAACAGTTCTAAAATATCTGTATGTTTACGCTGGCCAGGTGGCATGGTGGGTGGGGTGCGAGACTGAAAATTTATAGACTCTGGATCGAATCCCAGACTTGTGATTACCTTTATTAATAAAAATCTTGCGGAATTAGACCTAAAAAATTACTATCGTTGTATTAAATTTTGTATGACTATAGCTCAGTCGGTATTGCTGCTGTATTCACGTACTTACCAACGCTTTTTCGAATCCTCAGTTTCTGACTTAAAAATCTTGCAGAATTAGACGCTTAAAAATACCTTCCGCTGTATTAAGTTTTGGTGCCACAGTGGCACTTGCTGACCCGTCATTGGCCATCTGGCCATGCGGGTGGGATTTGCTGACCTGAGGCTGGTCTATGACCGTCTGGGTGGGATTTGCTGACCTGTGATAGGTCTACCGTCCTTGTGAGACTTTGCTGACCTGTGACTGATCTATGACCATGCTGGTGGGACTCTGCTGACATATGACTGGTCCATGACCAGTATAATTCACAAACAGACAGGCACTACAGCTATATCCAAAACCTAAACAGCATCTTTCAAGAACTAACCTTTAGAAGGCGGTGGCTCAATCGGTAGAGAGGTGGTCTGGAGTCCTATCGGATCCAGGTTCAAATCCCGACTGGAGCAGGGAACAGTTTGAGGATTTGAATTTCATAAAAATCAGACTTTACCGATCTACCAGAAGTCCCGCCGACATGTCGTAAAAATACCCCCGCTAATACCAATACACCAGTCCTGTATGAGACAGCCCTAGCATGTATTCAATATGGACGGTGGGTGTTAGCACCGAAGTGGTGACACGTAGAGGTGTATGTATGTAGGAGGACTACTGGGCCTTGAGTGCACGCTGTGAAGCCTATGCCCAGAGCCGGACACATAAAAAAAAAAAAAAAATCTGAAGACACAAGTTACACTTAGCCATACTGAAATGCTGCCATCATCCTTTTCTCCTACAATACCAACACAAGATACGGATCACAAACAATCCACTTTGTCCACACTGAAACGATGCCCACCACACCACATCGCATTTACTCACCACTTGCACCACACAATGGCAATGCAAGCAGTCAAGCAGTCATTCACACAGAACCTCTGGGAGCGATCGGTATCTTTCGGTCCACTTATTTCACAACGATTGAGCCTGGGATTACAACAACAGCTATAAAATTCACTCATTAATCTCCATACCCATTATCGCACCTCACAAATCACGATACCTTACCAACAAATCACCCCATTTTACTCTCCAGTTCACTCACCAATCAAATAACAATAATGAAATTATTCTTGTTTGCCTGTAAACATGGCATTGTTGTTGCCATGGTCATGTCACCCACCACTATTGCCACCTGCCCCAGCATCCCACACAGACTTTCTCCTCCAATTCCACCTCAGACGATTCCGGTGCTGTCCCTCCATCACTTCCCCCCTCTGGCTTCCTCATGGCTGACAACCCATTATATCCCAGTGTCCTCATTTGAGGACACCTGAAAAAATATTATTTTATTACTCAATTAATGAAAACACTGACGAAAAAGCAAACAAAAGTAATATTTCAGTGGGTTTTCACCAACATCAAGCAAAAATTAAGTTTCATTGACATATTCTTAAGCGATTTCTTGGTATCTAAAGTTGGTTGAAAATGGTGCTTCAAAAATGTTTGCATACTAAGAAGCACACTGAATACTACAAAGCCCAAATCATCTATGTTCATCCTGTCGCATGTTGTTAAGTGGATGGCCTACCATATGCATCATAACTGAATTCATTTTTTTCAGTACACAAGAGCACAACCATGTTAGAAAATGCTTGTCCTCAAATGAGGACACTGGGATAATATAGTAATATTACGTGTTCTTACATGTCCCAGCCTGCAGCATCCAACGACGCTTTATTTCTGCATAGATCGTCACAGACAGCATATTTGCCATCTCTCAAGGTTAGTAAAGAATGATGGTAGTACAGCTTAGGTGTAATATGCTTTTATGAACCTATGCACATATAAGTATTCGGTGGTCAAAGCATTTCAGTACTTCTATTTTTTTGTTACTTTACTTTGTTACAGATGGCGAAAGCAAGACTTTCTGCAATTACACTGGAACAAGCACTTGAAATTTTGAATCAACAGGATGACGAGGAAGCTAATTATGAAAAAGCTGATGTGGTTATTGTTCCACCAGATGTAGATGAACAGACTGATGAAGAGGATGTCAGCGAAGATGTTATTGGTGAGATGTCTGTTCAAGATGTGCCAGGTTCCGTAGAAGTTCATATTGAGCAAGTGCCAGCTGAAGAACATGCTACAAACAAACCTGGTTCAGGTACATCATTCAGACAAAAAAAAGAGAAAATTTTGTGCCTCTGAACTCATTTGGAAACACAAAGATCCCCAATATACCAAGGTCAAAGAGCGTTCTCAACATCATAGTGACTGCTTGCAGAAAATGAAAGAAAACCTAGAGAATTTATCATCACTTGAACTGTTTTAGAAGTTGCTAACTCCCTGCATCTGTGAGCATCTGTGAACAATTACAATGCCTATATGGGAGGTGTAGATCACCATGACTGGTTGGCTGGAAAATATGCAACCTCTCTGCGGGGAAAGAAGTGGTACTGGCCCCTCTTCATACGTTTGTTAGAAATGATAGTTATAAATGCTTGGATTATCCACAAATTCCTGTATGAAGGAAAGGAACAGCTTGATTTAGTGAGCTTCAAAAGAGCAATATGTGTGCCATATCTGAAGCTTGGTGATGCAGGTGGGAAAATAGGAAGAAAAAGCAATACCCCTGGTCTGTCTACAAAACTAGCTGATCTTCGGTATGACGGAATGGACCATGTTATTGCAAAGCGCCAACAGCAAAGATGTTGCCAAAGAAAACCATGTTCAAAGAAACCAAGAACTTACTGTGTCAAATGCAATGTAACACTTTGTGTAGAATGTTTTGCTCAGTATCACAAAAAGTAAATATACAGAAACCAGCTGTTCTTTTTTCTCAATTTACTTGTCTTTTGGAGATAGCATGTTATTTAGTTTCAGCACAATTTCATTCTTATACATGCATTTTTATGTAAATACACAGAAGCGAGCTGTTCCTTTTTTTAGTTTACTTGTCTTTGGAGATTGCATTTTATTTAGTTTCATCCAAATTTTAGTCTTATGCAAGGGTTTTTATGTTTCTGTTATTTAGAGAAAGTATGTATTACTTTGTCCCACTGTCCTCATTTGAGGACAGCTTATTATTAGAAGATTATATTATATTGTCCCAGTGTCCTCTTTTGAGGACAGCTTATTCTAAGCTTACTGAAGGAAATAAAGTACTGTAACAAGCATGTCTTATCTTAATTCATTCTATACAATAAGAATTTCATGAAAGTGCCCGAAAAATCTTCATTAAAAAAAGTTGGGATATAATGGGTTAAAATTTCTTCAGCTGATGTATTTTCTGCCATCACTGGCCTCAGTACTAACAAGGCATATGGGCCTGATGGGGTCCCTCCTGTTGTTCTCAAGAACTGTGCTTCTGTGCTTACTCCCTGCCTAGGCAAACTGTTTCGCCTTTGTCTGTGAACTTGTACCTTTCCTTCTTGCTGGAAGTTTGCTCTCATTCAGCCAGTCCCAAAGAAGGGTGACCACTCCCAACCCTCCAACTATCGTCCAATTGCTTTAACGTCCTGTATTTCAAATGTTTTCGAGTCAATTCTCAATAGAAAAATTTTAAGGCATCTTTCCTATCACAACCTTCTTTCCGATCGTCAGTACGGGTTCCGTCAGGGACGCTCCACTGGCGATCTTCTCACCTACCTTTCAGACTCCTGGTCATCCTCCTTTCGGGACTTTGGCGAAAGCTTTGCCATTGCACTTGACATCTCAAAGGCTTTCGATCGAGTCTGGCATAAATCTTTAATTTCCAAACTGCCCTCCTACGGTTTCTATCCTTCTATCTGTGCCTTCATCGCTAGCTTCCTTTCTGGTCGTACTATAGCCGCTGTTGTAGACGGCCATCGTTCTTTTCCTAGGTCTATCAACAGTGGTGTTCCTCAGGGCTCTGTCCTATCACCAACTCTCTTTCTTTTATTCATCAATGATCTTCTAAGCTGTACATCTAACCCTATCCACTCATACGCTGATGACTCCACCCTTCACCTTTCCATTCGGTTCCCGCAACGCCCATCTCAACAGTTACTTCAACAAACAAGGGATGAGGCTATGGCACACCTAATGTCTGACTTAGCTCGTATCTCTGACTGGGGTAAAAATAATATGGTTGTTTTTAATGCATCTAAGACTCAGTTCTTACACCTATCAACCCGACAAAATCTTCCACAGGTATACCCACTAATGTTTAATAATATTCATCTTAATCCTGCACCATCCTTGAACATGCTTGGGGTTTCATTTACTCGGGACTTATCTTGGAAAGATCATAATACATCTCTTGTAAAATCTGCTTCCAAGAGACTGGGTGTGCTAAGCCGACTCCGCTCTTTCTTTACCCCCGCACAATTGTTGACTCTATACAGGGGTTTTATCCGCCCCTGTGTGGAGTACAACTCTCATGTGTGGGGAGGCTCCCCACATACAGCTCTTCTCAATAGGGTGGAGTCAAAGGCTTTTCATCTCATTAACTCTCCTCCTCTTACTGACTCCCTTCAACCTCTGTCTCTTCGCCACACTGTTGCATCTTTATCTCTTTTCTATCGCTACTTTAATGGTCACTGCTCCTCTGAACTGTCTGCTTGCATTCCTCCACCTCTACGACGGGCGCGTAGCACCCGTCTGGCAGCAAACTCTCATCCCTTTTCTGTCCAGCTCTCTAATGCAAGAGTTAACCGTTACTCCCAGTCTTTCATTTATGCAACAGGTCAACTCTGGAACTGTCTCCCTCTGTCTGTATTTCCTGCTGCCTATGATCTCCAGTCTTTCAAACGCAGTGTGTCCAAGCATCTCAAAATGATCGGATCTTGAATTTGGCTCTCTATTGTATTTTGTTTTTCTCTTGGAGGGAACTGTTACTGCGGGCTCATGGCCTTTGGTTCCTTCTTCCTCGCATTAAAAAAAAAAAAAAAAAAAATCTGCCTCTCCCCGTGACAATGAAAGGAGCGAGAAGTGGGTGAAGACAATGGGCTGTGATGGTGGTGGCCGGTGAGGCAATGGGTGTGATGGTCCTGAAGTGGCCTGAATAGACTAATATGGCCTGATTGGACTGAAATGGTCTAAATGGCCTCAAACGGCCTGAATGTTTCTAAACTGACACATGTAAACATGAAATGACACGTGAATGGGTCTAATTTGTCCTGATTAGTTCAGATTAGGCTTAAAATGACTTGAAGAATCCGAGTTGACCTGACTGGACTGGACTTGGCCTGACTGGATGTAAAGGATGTGAGTAAACCTGCTGTGAATGGACGGGGACTGACATGACTTAGTCATATGTACACACAGCAAAAAAACTATCGTTACAGGGGGGTCCGATGTGTTTCATACTGAACAACCTGGCTGTCTTGCTAGGGTTGGTAAGCCTGACAGTGGGTGAGTTGCCAAATAGGACGAGGTAGAAATATACATGGGAGAAGCAATGGATATAGCTTATAATAAATATGCAACAAACACACGCAGGGATACCAATGGAGGAGGCTGTTATCAAAAACCTTCATTCGTGTGTCATTTTATATCGCGCAGAAGGTGTAACGATAGTTTTTTTGTTGTGTGTACGTGGAGGGCGTCAAGTACCTCGTTTGAAAAAGACATGTAAACCGACAGAGGGCTGGGTTGTACAGTGTTCCCTGCATGGACTGGTGAGATGATTAGGGCTATAAACAAATGGAACACTGAACATAACAATTATAACATGAGCAGATTCAACATATCCAATGTTATTGTCAAATACTGTGGTGATACTAGTGACATTATGCAAGACAAAATTTTGTTAGTTAAAACCCTGGCACACCTGGTCAACTAACGGAGAGCCTGTTGAGCTTCTTTGGTATAAACAATGTTGTCACAGCTGTGGCCTAGATTACTGAAGGTTCTCATCGTGTTAGTATAAGTGAAGATGCGGGTTCGACACCCGGGCCGACCACTGGTAGGGTGTTTTTATCCCAGTGTGATGGCACCTGGAAATGAAGCAGGGACCTGGATTTATAAAGCGACGGTGACGTGTCGTAATCTGTGGGAATGTTGGGGTGCTTTCCTTATCAGTCACGCAGGGCCCAACTTCCCCCCATATAATCTTGTAGTATCACACGCAGGGAGAACGTGTATATTTCTTACGTCGTCGTAGAGAAAGAAGAATAAAAATATTCATATAATTTCTGGATTTTAAAGTAGTGTCTGTTGTTTTAACGATGGCAACTGTACAAATACTCTTCTCTGTACGGTCCTTCTATGTGTTTATACCTGTACCTCACCCACAATACAGATCCCGTGCATGCTGGATTAAGCCTCAGACTTGTTCCGTCGCCTTAAATACGCTTCCTCACCAGGTCAGTCCTCCTCTGTCGCTCTCATGTCATCTGAATTAGAGACAGGCATATATGTTTGCCAGAGCATGATGTTATTCTGCCAATGAGGTTCGGGATGTAAGCTACAAAACAACGCAAATCTCCGCCAAGCTAAAGAGGGCCAACTATAAGACCGCATTCAAGGTGAAATTGGAAAAACAACTTTTGCTTGAAGATTTTTTTGTCTATATTGCTCACTGATATATATTTGTTATTTGTATGTTGTTGGGGGAGGCGGTGGCTCAATCGGTAGAGAGGTGGCCTGCAGTCCTAACGGACCCAGGTTCAAATCCCCGCTGGGACAAGGAACAGTTTAAGGATTTGAATTTCATTAAATCAGGCTTTACTGATCTACCCGCCGCCATGTCGTAAAAATACCCCTGCTAATACCAATACACCAGTCCTGTATGAGACAGTCCTAGCATGTATTCAATATGGACGGTGGGTGTTAGCGCCGAAGTGGTGACATGTAGAGGTGTATGGTATGTAGAAGGACTGCTGGGCCTTGACATCAGGCTGTGAAGCCTATGCCCAGAGTCGGACACACACACAAAAAAGTACCGGCAAATTTACCTCACAAACGTAGTAAAGGAAACAGAAGTGTAATGCAAAATAAAAGACTGAAGAACAGATGGTAGAGAGTCTCCAGTGTTACCTGGAATATGTATCATCGTTACCTGCAATTACTCTCGATTGGGCCATGGCAGGTGTGTGCAAGCACACTATGATAAGTTCATATACCGCATATGAATGTATGTGTAGATAAACAGATAGATGCCTAGATAAACAGATAGACAATAGATATATAGTGATATGATATACATACTTACATACATTCACTTATATACATTTTTAGACAGGGGAGAGGTCTAAGAAATAATCTGTATTAATTTTTTCAGTCCAATGACGTGTTTTCCTACTTCATTCTTGCTACTTAATAACGATCTTCTTCAGCTAAGTAGAGACATCAAGCTAGAGGAGTTAGATACAGCCTCCATTATCTCTTTCACTACAGAAGCGCTCTGCCAGACTTAACAAATTCATTAGGTGGGAAAAGAATATAAGAAATAAGGAATGACAGTGACGTCATCGCTGTGAAAGCAGTTAACCTCTCCGGTTGATTTAATATTAAATAACAGCCCCTGTACTTTCAGGTTATTTTTTTTTAACTTACGGATGACCCATCGTAGTGAAGAGGTAAGGTACAGTACATAAGACCTGGATAAGTTATACCCTCAGGTGATAAACTATCGCACAGAAGAATTAAACGAAATAAAAACCCTGGCAATGTAGCACTGCGGCGCGCCCATCAGCTTTCTATTCTTACTGGCTTATATATTATCTTACTTTTTCCATGTCCTGTCTAGTCATTTACGTAATGTACCAACAGTTTTTGGTTTTTAAAAAACTGCACAAATATTCAAACGCAGCCATAACTTGAGGGGTGGGAAGGGTCGCGGTGTTTGGCAGACCCACCCAGCAAGGCTAATAAACAGGCTGCATTCTGGATGACTTCGTTTCCTTTGTTTCCATTTTTTTCTTCTTTTACTGCTTTGTCTGTGGCATCCTTTCTTCAATCCGATGACGTATTTTTTCATCTCCATCCTGCCACCACCAAACGGTTTTATTGGCCTTCCGACCTGTTTCTTATAGTGAAGGGGGTAAATGACGGCCTTAGCTAACCTCTTCTTGTTAGACAAATATTTCTAAGTTAAATAACAGCATCTGACGGCAGCAAGATAATTGAAAAACACGACATCGAAGTGGAAAGGCAAACCTTTTTCTTTAAATGATGTATATATCTGTACTTCCTGCTTCCACTGAAGATTTTTTTCTAACGTGGGAAGTATGACTACTAGAGTTCTTTGGTCTTAATTTCCCCAAGATTTTCGTCCTTCATCAATTGAAGCCACGTACTGCACTGTACCTCAGTGACCGAAAGACAGTGCTACAGCTTTACCTCCTTCCCATTGCACTTCTTCACGACTAGCATCATATTTATGCGGAAGTCTTTAGCTGCAACTCGGTATCAGATAAGAAGCGACAGTATTTTTATGTCGTTTCAGAGTTCAAAGAATATAGTGATGATAATAATGAAGGCTGTACGTAACCTGTTCAAACCAAAAAGTCTCTCCAAAGCTGAATAAAATGATATGGAGCTACAAAGAATGAAATTTACTTCTTGGAGCTGAAAAGGAAAAAACTATTATTTAAACCAAAAATATAGTGAACAACAGTCCGATGACCATAGTTTATTATTGTTACGGCCATAATTATTTAGTACAGGAGAGATCGTTGGTGGGAGAAAGGGAGAAGCATGTAAAAACTACCCCTTGGACAACCAATCATCTCCCCCGCGAGTGAATATTTTCCAGCAAATACTCACTACTCACCAATATCTGGCTGGTGAGGAAAGGCTGCCGTGTTACACCCACCCACCCAGCAAAGCCAGATACCCAGGCTCGAGGCCGTGTAGCACAACTTTTTTATATTTTACTTGCTCTACGATGTTAATACATTGAACTGGATAACGTTTTTCAAGTTTAATCTTACTACCAACACCCGATTTTATATAACTTAACATGGATCTCTGTATGTGGAAGTACTGATGAAGAATACATTACACTGAACCCGTCCAGCTGGAAGTCTACACAAATACGTAGTCGTTGGAATGGACTCATCTTGACATGAAACCAGTGGACCACAGGTAACCGGCCACTTCATCAGGGCGCTACCAGAGACCTCTTGTGGAATTAATATTGACAGTCTCTGTGTTGTAATAGTGAGGTGCATGGGGTTAGTGTGTTGTGGTGTGGTGTGGTGGCACAGTGGATTGTTTGTGAGTTATATGTTGGGTTGGTGTTGTAGCAGGGAAGGGTGAGGGCCACATCGTAGTCTAAGTGCCCTGGTGTCTCTCTGGGTAAGGTACGATCTGAGGGGTGGATGTCTGGGTGGTGGTTCAGGAAAGATGTACAGCAGTTTGGAAGGAGGTATTGAATGCCTGTGATGGCTGTGTGTTTTTTGTAACTTACCGGGCATGTGCTTGCGTGTTGTGTGGAGGAACAGTAGACATATTATTGAGGCAGTCTGCTCTTTGTTTGTTATGGGTGGGATGATATAAAATAAAGGTGTATGGAGGTGATGGACCTTTACCAAAAGCAGTGGACCATGTCTCTTTCATCTTCTTGGGATCTTTAACTGGAATAAAATACGAAGTTCTTTAATTTCGGCCAAAACGTTAATCTTGATAGTCTTGTTAATTTTTGAAACCGTATATTTCTCAAGTGTAAACGTCTGACAATGGCCGAAATTCGATACTATGTCAATATTCTGCAACGAAAAGGTAAATTCCCACACATCGCGATTTTCCATCCTTGTGTTTTGTCACTCCCATGGCAGGGCGGGAAGGGTGAACTACCACCCAACTCAGTCTCCGGGTTCGTGACCACTAAGTGAATCGTTTTATGCATTATTTTTTTTATTATTTAATTATACTTTACTTTTGCTTTATCATATATTGCACATGACAGGAGCTACAGCCATTTTTCAGCTGGTAGTTGTACAAAACAGTCTCTACTTTGCAAGCGTTGCCAGAGTGAGTTGAGTAGAAGTCGTCTGTTCTTAATTTATTTTTATTGTCTCCAAGCTAGGTTATTCACCTTTAGATATTCTCCTTGAAGTGAAAGTGTACTGTATATGAGAGAGACATCTGACCATGACAACGTGTAAGCGTCTGACAGTAACAAGAATATACAGTAATCTGCATGGCGTCCTTCCCGTGCTTGGCGGAGCGGGAGGGACAGTCTACCACCCAACTCATGCTCTGGCTTCGTTACCACTAAGTTTTTTTTTTTTTCGTTTCGTTTCATGTTTTTTTTTCTTACTTTTTTTACGAGACTACATTTAAATTTGCCACTTGATTAGGTGTCCACTCCAGGTCACTTAGTGTAAGCCTCCCCTACACCGCATACACACTCCTCGAGCAGAATATGCCTCATTTCTCATAAAGCAGTTTCGCGTTAATTCTAAAATTCACTACGACCCAACCATGGTGAGTTAAGCTTTGAAATTTGCACTTCTGAACCCAGTTTGATGTACTCTTCATTCCGTAAGACAAAAAATGAGACTGGAACAAATCAATGTTTTGATGTTTCTTTTTTGAGCTGGGGGGGGGGGACAGAATCCCAAAGGAGCACATGTTAGGTTAAATATACGAAAAATAATCAATAAAATGATGAACAGTGAATAATGAAGGGGATCTTGAATAAGGATGGGAGTGAAAAAGGGTCAGGTTATACAAGATACATATTATTTCAATGTGTGAGCTGGAGGGAAGGCAGCGAAATGGCAGGGGACAGGGCGACATGGAGTCGATTTGTTTGTGGCCATCCCTAATGGGATTACGGCGTCTGGCTATAGATAGATAGTAGACAATTACCGTCTATTTCTTTAACTGCCATGACTTAAAATTCTTCCACCACTTCTAGTCTTCATCCACCAGCTCTTCACACCGAGTCAATATCCTTCTCAACAACCATCATTTCACTCCCAATCTCATTTTTAATAGACGTCGCCGCCCACTGACACCGACATATTATAGAGTTCGTATCCGATAGATTACATCAAATATGTGAAAAAACACGAACGTAATAATTTAGTCCATACAGTTTCCAGTTTTCTACTTATTTTTATACCGGCACTTTTGCATGGTGGGTGAGGTGTGAAGCTAAAACTATACTGTTCTGGGATCTAATCACTGGTCTGTGTTTATTTTTATGGAAACAAATTAAGGAGAATAAGTTTCCTAACAGGCTTGTATTTTTATTCATTGTTTTCATCACGTAACCGGAGTTGCACAAGTTTTTAATCTTGGTAGTAGACCAAATTCTCTCTTCCCTACAAGCCTTCCTACAGCGATTTACATTATGAGAAGAACACTGCTCTCATTTTTTTTACCTACTATCTGCAGACGAGTTTATTCAGCTGAAGTGAGACCTCTGACATTAGAGGGACTCTGAAGAACACATCTGACACACTTCAAAAACACAAACATGGCAAATTGATCTCACATGTCTCTGTGGGTCTGCAGATCCGTGTTTGTGGTCAATTAATTCTTTGGTAAATGATACCGATTGTCAGTATTGATAGGCAGATAGGTAGATGGATAGATAGAAGTAGATATATACTGTATATATGAATATATGTGTGTATGTATATATACAGTACAGTATCTGTATATGTAAGTATGTATCTATACTATATATATATATATATATATATATATATATATATATATATAGACAGATAGATAGATATGTGAGTGTTGTGTCTGTGTGGGTATATATATATATATATATATATATATATATATATATATATATATGTGTGTGTGTGTGTGTGTGTGTGTGTGTCTGTGCGCGTAATGTATGTAGGTATATACATACATAGACGTATATACATAAATAGATATACGGAAGGTATAATTTTCTATATCATATCACTTAGTCCGTTACTTCCCTCTTAATCTAACCTACGTCTGTTACCGCACCTCATTTCCATGTCCCCCACATCCAGTCCTTCTCGCCTCTTTTCTAGATTCTCATTCTTTCGTCACTCCTTCCATTACTTCACATCGTTTTCTCTATTGTAACCGTTCGCAGCAACGGTAAATCACCTCCTCTCCCCACATACTTATACAGGGTTTACTATGTCACCTTCACACTGACCAGACCTACTGCACTTTGTCAGTCATTCAACTGCACTGCTGATTTGGACACTGTTCTCCAACACACACTACTCCTAAGCCACTCCTTTTCATCCCTTATGACCCTCCCAGCCTATAGACAGATTAAGCGTTACATTAGTGGCGTAATATTCCCCCAGTGATATAAAGCTACAGTTTTCTGTAATAACGTAAACCAGTAAATTACTTTTCATCGTCCTATTCCACTCCCCCGTTACCAGCCTATGGTGCAGACGAGTTGCCTTCGGTTGTTACTGTTATGTTTGTCCTGGGTTTGTTCTTCCCATTCCTCATTTCCCTTTCTTTACAAATGGCCGTCGTCTTTGTGGTGCCATGTCTGCTCATTTCTTTGTTAGTCTCTTATGGTGCTTCTTGCCTGATGCTAGGTTTCCGATTATTTTATTAATTATCAAAATAGACGTCAATTTCGGATTTAGGAGAATATAAACCCGTCTTTATATATATATATATATATATATATATATATATATATATATATATATATATATATATATATATATATATATAAGAGAGAGAGAGAGAGCGAGAGAATGACTGATAATACTGCTACATGGATGTCAACCAAATCCAACAGTGTGTATTTTGGATTACCTGTTTGACACCAATCAACAAACTAACAGGAAAAGCATGGCACTGATATACGATATCCAAGAGATGATGTATCATAAATAATGGAATTGTCATATGCTAAGATTAACGCAACTTTGTTCTCAGTACCGGTAATTCCTTTTCTTCTTTTTTTAATGTGGGCAGTGACGTTTTTATTATTATTTTTTTTTTCCGTGATCACCCTCAGTCCAAAATATCATCCAATCTTAGTCGAGTCCCAAACCAGGGAAACAAGAATGGTCCGGCATTTTAGGACACGACTGGATACCTTCCTCCTCCTCCTCCTTCCCACCCCAAGAAATATGACAGCTATTGTTTTGGCAGTTCATAAAAGTTCATCATGCTGAGGACGCATTGTTGTAGCCACATCACAAAGTTATAAAAATCGTTATGAACACATATATTAGTACATCAGCATTCGAGATGGAAAGAGAGTGATTTTGGGCCATACCAAAGTAAAAAGAGTATACCAGACACTTAACACTTAAATAATTGGAATGATTAGAATAACACACACACACACACACACACACACTGTGATAATAATTGTTTTGAAGACTGCACATCGGAAAATATGATTAGACCCGTTTGAAATACGGTCAGTTATATCTAACTACTTCGCCACGAGAGTTTCTTTACGAGTAGATTAGTAGCACATGAAAGGGTCAAGGTGTATTGTCTGTAAACCCTTCAGTAAATGTTTTTCCTAAGCTAAATAAAAACGTTTTGGGAAGCAGGAATAAAGACACCAGCCTACTGAAGAGACTACTGATTCATTTATCCCAGAGGCCTCTTATTAAAGCAGAAAATAACAGCTTGGTATTAGACAGAAAATAATTATAAAAAGTATTGATGGGACTAATAAAACACACACACACAAACACAAAAGTATTGATGGGACTTATAACACACACACACACACACACACACACATTACATTACATTGCATTTATTTTTCTGCGTTAGGTAATATCACTATTTACCCTACTTCAGAAATTCATTAAGCCAGAACACAATTTACTGTGATTATCATTACGTATCATCGTTATCAGAAACAGGAGAGAAAATGTTTGCAAAAAATGGCATAAAGTCTTTGTGAGGACTTCATACGACCCTGGCGACAAACGAGACATGGCTGGTGATTA
>NC_136954.1:37376860-37644360 GCF_032717465.1 Coenobita brevimanus
TATTTTTCTTTTGTACTTAACTGTGCTGGAGAGGGAAGCCTTCATTTGGTGATGCTGATATAACCTGGCGGCTCAACTGCCTGGTTATACACACGTTCCTCAACTCCTACCCTGTTTCCCGAAAGAATGGTGGACTAAAGGAGGCAGCTTAAGCCTGCAATCCACTGGGTTCACGTTTCAGATAAGCCTGGGGACGCAGCAACAACGTAACTGTTTCAGGCCATGTTGGTGACGGACATACATGACATACACAGGGAAATAAAGGTGTAATATGCAAAACAAGTCACTTATGATAAGTCACAGAATTGAAAGGAATAAAGAGGAAAGAAACTCGCACAAAATAAATAACTTAAAAGAGTAAATAAATAAATAAAATAACGTGTGCTGGGTGATGGCCGCCCCCACCCCTACTGCAGAGTAACCCGATGCCTCGCCATGGCGTCTCTGGCTGGCCTGGCTTCAGTGCGCCACCGATTTGAAACAGTAAAATACTTGGTGGCGCTGGGTTTATGTGATCGATTCCACTGTACTCATATCGACAGATTTAAGCTTTTGAATACGCTAGGTTTATATAATTGATTTACCTGTGGTGAGAAAACTAATCATATAGCTTTTGGCTGCAGTAAGTTATTGTGACCTACATGTAGTCGAATGATTCGAAACTCATTGTTGATAATATAATGTATGATTCTTGTGGAGAGGAATTGGGTGCATCTGCAAGAAAATATAAAAAAATAATCAATATGTTTTTAAGTAGTGTCATCTTTGGATTCGAGTTCAGACTTCATTACATTTCTTTGTAAGTGACGAAATCTGCAGAGTGCTCCTTAATGTTTTCTTGCATGCTATATACAGTATATGAGATATTAACAGCGTCATCTTTTTTTCATTCTAGACGATTTCTTACACTTAAGAAAGAAACCACGTGTTACAAGGTTTAATAAATACTATATTAAACCTATCAAGGTCAGTAACGTTTCGTTAAGTTGATAAAAACAATGCTTGGATAAAGCTAGAGCAAAGTTAAAATTACGTGGCCGTGTTGTGTTGACCGCCGCCCCCCGCCACCACGAGAGGGACAGCACCGGCCCGGCCATGGAGTCAGGGAGCCATGTTGTTGTTAGTAAAGGACAGTTGATAACGTTTATTCTTTACTGGTAATTTTTCTGTTACGCAATGGCCTCCCGCTTTATATTACCGGTGACATGTTGACAGTAGGCTAGTAACAGTAGTAGATTTGCTGCCGTTTGTGTTGCTATTGCTGTAGCCACAAAAGCTCACTTGGCCGGGAACCAGGTGCAGTTCACCATCCTCCATTCGGGAGATATGGAGGGAGTTGAGAGACTTTTTAAAACCTGTTATATCGGTTCTACTGCGTGAAGGCACCCCTCTTCAGCACCAAGTCGATAGTAAAAGGAAATATATAACATACCAGTGAATAATGAGGCGCAACATGCAAAACAAATGACTAGGGAAGAACTGCTCATATACAAACAATACGGCTATATAATTTCATATTGTGTAATATCTATTGAACATATACTCGTATATAATATGGGAAAATGTTTATGCACTCTATGTTATATAACTATTTAAATAATGATTTACCTCATTCTATGTTCAAAGACTTGCTCAATACGTAGACACAGTCGGATATTATATACTACGTAACACCCCAATTGAAGGTTATATTATGTTCCTTCCACAGTTCCTAGTACGTGGAATAAGAGTGACCCGCGATGGTCGTCTGGTAAGCGTTGGCGTCTCTCAAATACCTCATCCTTAGCCAGTTATGTTGCATTCTACGACTTAATATTCTTCTGAATGTTATTTATAGGACAACTGGCCTAAATGTGATTATACTGCTTTTTGACAGTGCAGGTCTGTCGAACAAGAGGTCTCAGTGCACAGTATATATTACAATGTGACTAAAATTACTGTCTTACCCAAACATTCGCGTCATCTTACCTCCTCTCCTCTCCTTTCCCTGTTTTTCATTATGCTCGTCCCTTTCTACTTCACTGCTTTTTGTATTTCTCCATTATAGCTTTATTCACTAGCCTGTGTGTTATGTAACATCCAACGAAGACATATTACAACAGTAATGTCAATCTCCAGTCCACACATACACACACACACACACACACACACACACACACACACACACACACAGCAGAAGTACAATCGGAGATTTAAGAAAACTTTTTTGCACCGATTTTTGCCAATGTTATTATCACTTTATATCGCGTAAATTTTACAGATTATTTCCGCTAATTTCATAGACAAAGCCTTCCCGAACACGACAGCGTAACCGAAAGTTTTATATTATACATCTCAACCAAGTTATTTTTTTTTTATTCACGGGCTGTAAATCCGGTTTGAGTGATGTGCAGTCGGCGACAACTTGAAATTGTGTTTTTTTCTATGTACCATGATTTTTATTTTCTATGTAACACGCGTGGTATTCGTTTCTCTTCATCAAACAGCATTAAGTGTAAATTCAATGTAAAGTTATATACGGACTGGATAAACTTGGTCCGGATTGTACAGTAGAAGTTCCAAATTTGTATCCCTCACCCGGCTGTGACGGCCGGGTCGGTAAGGTTCCGCTGATCCAACCGTGGCGGGTGAGATCGAGTCCACCCCCGCACAGGTGAAGCGAACTGTATCCGTACACGGAAAGAGCTGGGCGGGGTTGCTTGTCTTGGCATGTGGTTGTCTTGGTTGGCTGTGTTGGTTGTTGGAGGGTCGCGGAACGGGGAAGGCCTGATCCTTCTGGGAAGTGAGGAGAGGTGTCATCTGGGGTCCGGGACCTGGGTGCATCACGAATCACGGAACGGGAGCCAGGCTGTGATCCAGGATGCGACGGGGTTGTTGGTTGATTGTCTGTCTTGATTACGTGATTGTCTTGGTTAGTTGATTGCTTGCTTGATTTGGCTAGTTGCTTGGCATGGTTGTTGGATGGTCGCAGAACGGGGAAGGCTTGATCCTTCTGGGAAGTGAGGAGGGGTGTCATCTGGGGCCCGGAACCTGGGTGCATCACGAATCACGGAACGGGAGACAGGCTGTGATCCGGGATGCGACGGGGTTGTTGGTTGGTTGATTTGTCTGGCTTGGTTATTTGGTTGGTTGTCTGGCTTGGTTGTCAGGTTGATTGTCTAGGTTAGTTGATTGCCTCCTTGGCTTGGGTGCTGGATGGTCACGGAACGGGGAAGGCTTGATCGCTCTGGGAAGTGAGGAGGGGTGTCATCTGGGGCCCGGAACCTGGGTGTACCACAAATCACGGAACGGGAGACAGGCTATGATCCGGGATGCGACGGGGAATGTTGGTTGGTTGGTTGTCAGATTGATTGGACTGACCGGTTTGGTTGGCTTCGTTGCTGGATGGTCGCGGAACGGGGAAGGCTTGACACTTTCGGGATGTGAGGAGGGGTGTCATCTGGGGCCCGGAACCTGGGTGCATCACGAATCACGGAACGGGAGACTGGCTGTGATCCGGGATGCGACGGGAAGTGTTGGTTGACTGTCTGGTTGATTTGCTTGCTGGTTGGCTTGATTGCTCATAATTCACCATCTCATAACTCACCATCCATAGCCCATCGTTACTCATAGCCCATATCACTCATAGATCATCACACTCATAGCCCATCATCACTCAACCCATCATAACTCATAGCCCATCATCACTCAACCCATCATCACTCATAGCCCATCATCACTCAAAGCCCATCATCACTCATAGTCCATCATCACTCATAACCCATCATCACTCAGCCCATCAACACCCATAACCCATCATCACTCAGCCCATCAACACCCATAACCCATCATCACTCATAGCCCATCATCACCCATAACCCATCATCACTCATATCCCATCATCACTCATAACCCATCATCACTCATAACCCATCATCACCCATAGCCCATCATCACCCATAACTCATCACTCATAGCCCATCATCACTCATAGCCCATCATCACTCACAGTCCAACATCACTCACAGCCCATCATCACTCATAACCCATCGTCATTCATAGCCCAACATCACTCACAGCCCATCATCACTCATAGTCCATCTTCAGTCACAGCCCATCATCACTCATTGTCTATCTTCAGTCACAGCCCATCATCACTCATAGTCCATCATCACTCATAACCCATCACTCATAGTCCATCATCACTCATAGTCCATCATCACTCATAACCCATCACTCGCCCATCATCACTCATAGCCCAAAATCACTCATAGCCCACCATCACTCATAACCCATCATCACTCACAGCCCATCATCACTCATAGTTCATCATCACTCATAACCCATCATCACTCATAACCTATCACTTACAGCCCATCATCACTCATAACCTATCACTTACAGCCCATCATCACTCATAGTCCATCATCATTCTCCCAAGATGCAAATTCCACACTGGGCCACATACAGGATTTCATTAAAGTCGGCATGGAAACATTCATTCCCCATCATAGTTACAGAAAAAGATGCATTTCTCCTAAATGGTTTGACCACAATTGTGCTAGAGTAACAGAACATAAAACAATAGCCTATAACACTTATACAAGAACCAAAACCAAAGAAGTCTTTAATTATTATAGAAATATCAGAAACCATGCCAAAGCTATTATCAATCTTTCTAAATAAAATTTTCTACATAGAGAAGCTAACAAACTACTAAACAACCCAAATGATAACAAAATATTCTAGTCAACCCTTAATTCATTCAAATCTAACTTCACTACCACCTCTTCCATTCCACCTTTACAGTCCCCCAACTGAAATCGAGTAAGTGACCCACGCGGAAAAGCCAACCTTCTTGTTGACACTTTTTCAACAAACTAAACACTAAACAGAAAATCACAATATTCCTGTACTTGATTTTGATTCCCCTCAAACACCTCCTTTCATGATTCACACCAGATACGTACAAGCTGTATTACAGAATCTCTCAGCAGACAAAGCTACTGGTCCAGATGAATTCCATCAATGGTACTTAAAAATTGCTCCTACTTGTTGTTTCCTGTATTGGCAGTTTTTTTCCGCTTATGCATCCGTACCTCAAGTTTTCCAGCCTCTTGGAAAGAAGCAAATATCCATCCTGTTCCTAAAAACTATAGACCAATTGCAATAACTTCCGTTCTCAGTAAAGTCAAGCACCTAGAAATCAATAAATTAATCAATGATCGGCGGTATGGATTTAGACAAGAACGTTCACAGTATGAAATTAGACAAGAACGTTCAACTGTAGACATTCTTTGTCTTCTTACTCATCAGATTAACAAAACAACAGACCAACACGGTGAAACACACACAACAGCACTTGATATTTCAAAAGCATTTGACAGAGTATTGCACTGGGCCTTATTGTCTAAGATGTCACTGCTTCCTTCTGATTTCTTCTTACCTTCATAATAGAAAAATACGGGTCATGGTAGAGGGAATTTATTCTCAGTTTCATTCCATAAATGCTGCGTACCTCAGGGATCAGTTTTTGCACCAACCCTCTTTCTCATTCATATAAATGACCTCGTATCTGTCACTCACAACCCAATACACTCTTATGCTGATGACTCGACCCTTCATAGTTCTTTCAAATTTAGTACCTTCTTTACATAATTTGATATTATAAATTCCCAAATAAGCACAGCAATTTCTCTGAACCAGGACCTTTCTAAAATTAATCAATGGGGACAAACAAATCTGGTCTCATTTAATGCTCAGAAAACTAAGTACATTAATTTCTCCAACAGAAAGAATCCCTCAGACTCTCACATAATTTTAAAAGATGTCAATATTCCCATATCCACTACAATTGATATCCTAGGTGTTGCTCTAAACCTCAACCTAAGCTGGACAGCTTATGTTAAATCCCTTGCTAAAAATGCTTCTAAAAATTGGGACTTATGTACAGAGTTCGTGAGTTCTTCACTGACGAGCAGATGGCCACAATATACAAAAGTCATGTGCGTTCTCAGATCGAATACTGTTCACCACTGTGGAGTGAATGTGGAACGGTTGCATTGAGGCAGTTGGACAAAATTCAAAATAAAGCCATTAGATTAATCAGTAATCCTGCCATTACGCAGGACCTTCCTCCATTATCAGTACGTAGAGATGTTGCTTCTTTAGCATTATTTTATCGATATTTTTACCGTAAGTGCTCTGACGAACTGGCTTCAATTGTGCCTTCCCTTCACATTTTCTCCCGGAATACTCGGGCAGCTGGGAGCGCCCATGAACTCACACTCTTTCCCCCGCAATGCAGAACTCTGCCTATCAAAATTCATATATCCTCAGAACTACTACTCTCTGGAATTCACTTCCTGGGAGTTGCTTCCCACAAACATTTAATCCACTTCCATTTAAATCCAGTTGTTATAAATATTTCATGAATGGAGGATGCCTTTAGGCACATGGACTTATTATTTTTCCTTTGTTTTTCCTTCCTCCGTTCATTATCTATTAAAAATAAAATCCTTATTCATAACCCACCATCTCTCACAACCCAGTATTTCTCATAACCCACCATCTTACATAACCCACCATCACTCACAACCCACCATCACTCATAACCCACCATCTCCCAAACCCTCCATCATTCATAATCCACCATCTCCCATAACCCAACATTTCTCAAAACCCAGCATCACTCATTACCCAGCATTACTTAAAAGCCACCATCACTCATAACCCACCATCACTCACAAAGCAGCATCACTCATAATCCTACATCACTCATAACCCACCATCACTCACAACCCACCATCACTCATGACGCATCATCATTCACAGACCAACATCACTCATAAGGCACCACCTCTCATAACCCACCATCTCTCATAACCCACCATCACTCACAGACCAACATCACTCATCACCCATCATCACTCATAACCCACCATCACTCATAAACCAACATCATTCATAGACCAGCATTACTCATAATACACCATCTCTTATAACCCACCATCTCTCGTAACTCACCATCACTCATACACCAGCATCTCTCATATCATTACTCATAACACACCATCCTAAGTCTTTCAAATTTCTGCTGATGGTTCACTGTATAATCATTCAGCAATATGAACAGTGAGCAATAGAGATAATTGTAATATTTACTATTTTACTGAAGTATTGGTTCATTAATACTACTGCCTATTGGATAGCATATCATGATGTCCTAATGGAAACATCCAAAAAGTATACAATAAAGATTTTTTTTTTTTCTGAAGATACGAGAGCCAGTATACTCTGCAAGCTGCCATTAAAACAATACTCGACACTTCCTCCCCATTTACCAAAATCCTCCCCACGCACCCTCCTTCGTTTCCCACTGCTCTGCCTCGTTTTGTCGACTTCATTTGCCTGTCTCAGCTCTTCCTACAGCCATCACACGCTATGTTTCTATTCCAACCATACAAAGGATGCAACACTGTTGTATGCAGTCAATGACTGATAATTATGTTGATTTATACCCTCTCCTGTATGCTTTACATAATCCTTAATTTAAAAGTGGATTTGTGTGTGTGTGTGTGTGTGTGTGTGTGTGTGTGTGTGTGTGTGTGTGTGTGTGTGTGTGTGTGTGTGTGTGTGTGTGTGTGTCGGATTTTGGGCATAGACCAAACAACCTTTTGCCTGGGGTCCAGCAATCTTACGTGTCACACACCGATCATCCCTTACGAGTTTAGATTTCAATATTACCAGTGTCTGCATTTTTTATAAATTAAATCATATATTAGCCTAAATTTTAGTAAGTTTGTATAACCTGCCTGTAGATTCATCGATATGCGAAACTATCCCTGCAGGCTGTAAGAGATGGCATGTCGGCAGAAATTCAAAGGATCTCTCAGGCTGATTCCCCCCAGATACTTTTCTGTATTATTTCAGTCAAGCACACTTGACTATAACCTGTAACTCTGACCACACAAGCTGTCTTCACTTTCCCCCACACTAAGGTGCTGAACACAGTTCCCCACCTCTAGTCATACTCTCCTATATCCCTTTGCGGTATACTTACACACACACACACACACACACACACACACACACACACACACACACACACACACACACACACACAAATTTAAAGATAAGTACGATAAATATGGTTTAAGACACAGGACAGTATGAGCTTGACTCATTCCTGTAAAGATACAATTAGGTAAGAACAATTAGGTAAGAACACACACACACACACACACACACACACACACACACACACACACACACACACACACACCGCATGCGCAAACAAAATATTACTTTGTTCGACGTGTGCATATGCCTGTGTGTGTGTGTGTGTGTGTGTGTGTGTGTGTGTGTGTGTGTGTTGTTTTTGTTGTTATATTATTTGTTTGCTGTTGATTTTGTTGTTTCCCCAAGCTTGTAGACTTCAGGCTTAAGCTTCCTTTCTCCTGTAGTCCACCATTTTCATTTCGGAGGATAGGGAAGTGGTTGAGGGACGTTTGCTTAACCAAGCAGGGGAGCCGCCAGGGTAAATCGGTGCCCCTACGTGAAGGTGTCCCTCTCCAGCACCACGTCCTTAGGTTGAAGGGGTTAAACATTCTTTTGTTTACCTGGGAAAGACCTCTGTAATCCTTTTTCTCTAACTTATCTTAAAATTGTGTGTGTGTGTGTGTGTGTGTGTGTGTGTGTGTGTGTGTGTGTGTGTGTGTGTGTGTGTGTGTGTGTGTGTGTGTGTGTGTGTGTGTGTGTGTGAGAGAGAGAGAGAGAGAGAGAAACGCGTCTCAGCATGCCTCACTGTCTCTGTTCCAACACACGCCAACATAGGGGTCAATCTGTTAATTCACCACGTCTCCCTTAATTCATATAATGCCCAGTCCATCCGATAGCTTCAGTATTCAATTGTACTTAAAGCTGCATCTCCCAAAATAGTCTCAGTGATCAAGGCTAAAGCTGCAAAGGGAAAGGCAAGCCCAAAATCTTCAACAGACACTTATGGAACATGTGTGCATATCATATTTGCTCAGCTTGCATCCCGCATTGCTTATTGTAGTTGCTATGATATAAAGAGGCTAGATGCATTTCATTTTCGTCTCGTACTCAAGAAATAATCGCAAAAAAATAATAAGGTTGCCTTCCCCTCGCTTCATCATGCAAGGCCATTATATTAAACAAACTTTATCCTAATATACCTAATTATGCCCCGTCTTTCACAGTAGCATTCAGTTTATGGAAGAATCTTAGTGCTTGATGGGTAAGTTGTAGCTTTCGTCAAAACCTACACTATAATAGATTTTTCCACATCTCCAGAAAACCGTCTGGTGGCAGCAACTGTGTAACAGATGTCGCGTCCTAAGGATAAAAGAGGCATTGCCCCAACACTTATTGCATTCCCTGAAATGCACCTCCTCACTATCTGACTCTTCTGTCACTCTTCTTCTTTGGCTACACTCATTCTACATAACTTCAATAATTACATGTACATTCAGGGGCAAAGGGTGATTTCTACTCCACTGCGTCTATTGCACATTTAGAGCACATCTGCCGCTTCCTCAGTGACGCTAAATACCAAAAACCATGATCAAAGGCCTAAGAAACAGTCGAAGTCTCTCATATCTTCGGAATCTTAGTTAACGGAAAGGAATGTGAAGTAAAAGTGAAATACCACACAAATATTTATATTCGACTACAGCCGTGACGTCTCCTAACGCTACTGTGACCTTGACCCCTGACGGATTGTTTTCAAAGTCGTATCGCTCCAGTCACTCCTTACCATCAGCTTTTATCACTAAATTGGGTCAAAGTGGGTTAAAACCGTTTAAGTCAATTTTGGCCTGTGACTGACCTACGACATATCCTAACCACCATGCTTGGTTAAAATCAGCTGAACACTTTTTGGGTTAATTTGTCCAAACACACACACACACACACACACACACACACACACACACACACACACACACACACACACACTGACCAAAACATAATACCTGCTCTTTCTTCGCGAGTCGCAGGTGTAATAATAATAATAATAATAATAATAATAATAATAATAACAATAACAACAACAACAATAACAGGAGCAACAGTTAGTATAAAGTCCGAATATCTGACCTTGCCCTGTGCCCTTGATCTTTCACCAGCTGCTCTCAAAAGCCAATTACTTCATTCCTGCCTGACACCTAAAAAGCCTATTTGTGTTGACCTTGCCCCGAGACATCTGACCTTTCTTTATTACACTGACATTTGACTGATTAATTAAAAAACTGAAGCCCTTCATTCGTGTTTTACACTTAACCCTTCCACATTTTTTTTTTTTTTTTGTAATTCGGAGAAAAACTGAAGCTGACCTTGCCATGTGACATTAGCCATTGACCTACTGATCTTTTAAAAAAAAAAAAAAAAGGTCTTCTGTTACCGCGAGTATATAGAGAAGAACTTAATCGAGATAGCTTATTCCCCCTCTATCTATCTATCTATCTATCTTTAGCACCCCTGCAGGTAGAACACAAGCTGAGAGCATACAGGATAACATTTTCCATTACTACTTTTCCTTACACCTCAGAGCACACACACACACACACACACACACACACACACACACACACACACACACACACACACAGACCTGTAAATGAATCACTACAGTAATTAACACCCCCAGGCATTTCTACACTCTCTCACATGAGTAAATTCAAAATGCGTTAGGTGGAACAGAACACTAGGGCTGTCATAACTTTGAGAAGGTTAATGGAGACAGTATCAACACTCTCAGGCATCTCTGTAATTAGATAATATTTCAGAAATACATTCGGTCTGTATATGCGAACCTTCCCCGGGGTTAACTTCTTTCTCCTACGCCTAATAAGATAGCCTGACGGTGGCAAGAATTAAAAAGGAAAAAGCTTTTGGTTGGTACTTGACTTCCAAAACATACTTTCCCCCCCTATCTCCACTGATATCGTTCACCTTAAGAGTTTTCAGTATAAGAGTTTTCAAGATCCTGGATCTTAATAGTTTTCATGATATCGTGTCCCTTAATGTATTCAGTAGTACAAGACGCCCCTAAGATGAGTACAATCTTCTGTTGCAACAAGAATAACTGCAAAAGGAAGTCACTGCAGTCAATGTGCTAATTTCAGATTTTTAATGCAAGGTTAAGGCTACCTCCAGACGATTTAGTTCAGCTCAAGGGACAACTCTTGTAATGGCTTGGTTAATGGAAGCTACAGCAAGCCCTTCCACTTAGTATGGCGCTGACCTTCCATGGATCTGCACTCATCATCGCCTCTTTCCAACCCATTATTCAACGTATATGCCAAATATGCTCCAAATTTACAAGACATTTTATTCATACACACACACACACACACACACACACACACACACACACACACACACACACACACACACACCACTACTGCTGCTACCACCACCACCACCACCACCACAAACCTTTACGCTGTATTTTGTGGGTCACGTCAGCTCCTATTCCACTATGCCTCGTCTAAGCCCAAGATCTGATGAGCTGGATATTAATAATGATCATAAATGTCTATACTTAATATGCAAATGGATCCCATAAACGTGAGCTCCTCAACTCCTATGATCAGATTTCTTTTTACTCTTGTTATCTGGACACGATATTATTCGAGCTGTGAAGGATTTTAATTAGTGATGGGATTGTAAGTAGTAGTAGTAGTCTTTTAGCTTAATAAATCCGTCTGAAGGGAGCACCGACAAAAAAGGAATTATGTCAACGTGGTGATGTCGCGACCCCTTCAGTCAAATGATGCAGGGTTGATTTTTGTTTTTGCTACTACAACAAGGAGACTTTTGTAAAACGGAGAGGGTAGACGCAGCCTTCACATATCTCCTTTAATACGTGTAACCAATCCTAAGGTGAATAAAATCATGTGCAGATAAAGAATAAAGTATAATGTCGTCATCAATCGCGCTGCTACCAGCTCAAAGGGACTCTGAAACACGGAAAAAAAAAAAATCCAAATTTTAATATTAAAATGGAATGAAAACCGTCACCGTACTGGCGATGTTAATTGTTATGATCGGTTTTAATGACTTTATTATGTAGATGAACCCATGAAATTGAGCTTGATTACTTCAGCACCAGGACGTAACTTTTACCTTTATTCTTGTTTTTCCTAGGCAATATTATTCACAGACGAGATAGAGTATATTGTTTTTGTTAGCTCTAAGCATTATTCACTACCACAACTACCAATCCTACCTTCACCACCACCAAAACTGCCATCACTACCTTCACCACCATCACCACAACTATCATCACTACCTTCACCACCATCACAACTGCCACCACTACCTTCACCACCATCACAATTACATCACTACCTTCACCACCACCACAGCTACATCACTACCTTTACCACCATCAACACAACTACCATCACTACCTTCACCACCACCACAACTGCCACCACTACCTTCACCACCACCACAACTACATCACTACCTTCACCACCACCACCACAACTACATCACTAACCACCACCACAACTGCCACCACTACCTTCACCACCACCACAACTACATCACTACCTTCACCACCACCACCACAACTACATCACTACCTTCACCACCATCACCACAAGTACCATCACTACCTTCGCCACCACCACCACCACCACAACTACCAACACTACCTTCACAACCACAAGTACCATCACCACCTTCACCACCACCATCACCACCACCACAGCCTCTTACAAGCTCTCAAAATCTAATATCAAACGAAGATAAATCTGAAAATGCAATTGGCTGGCAGTTTTGTCCAAAGTTATAATGTGGAGACAGTAATGTGAGAGAGAGAGAGAGAGAGAGAGAGAGAGAGAGAGAGAGAGAGAGAGAGAGAGAGAATGTGGAGGAGGGAAGAGAGACAGGAGAGAGGGATAGTGAAAGGGAAAAGGAAGGAAAGGTGAGGGAGAATAGCAATGGGAGGGAGGATGGAGAAGATGAGAGGGAGGGAAAGACTGAAAAGGGAAAGAGGACTGAGGCAGATGACTTGATGGGGAGGGGGTAGGAAAGATGGGGAAGAGTTGTGAGAGAGAGAGAGAGAGAGAGAGAGAGAGAGAGAGAGAGTGTGTGTTTTTGCACTCATCTGGCATTGCGACAGGAGAATGAAAATGTTTAGCGAATTATTGCCATATGAACACTGAGGAAGGGGAGGAAAGGAAGGTTTTAAAATTGGTTAGTTCAGGAGGAGTTTTCGTTCGTTCGTTCATTTAGAAAGGTTACAACATCCTTACAGGCGATGACATTGATGATCTAATGTCGGCTCACAACGCTGCTCGATCTCTAGCAGCCTCCCTATCCAGACTTTTAGTCCTAAGGTCAAACTGAATAACATCGTCCCCCGGATATTACAGCTTATGTTAGGTTAGACTGATATAAGTTATGTTAGTAAGGGCTGGGGATGTTAGTTTAGATTTACTGCTATATTAGATGAGGTTAGGTGCATATGCTGGTTCAGATTAGGCTATGTTAGGCTGGGTTAAATTAGGTTAGGACATGCTGGGTTAGATTAGTCTCTTAGGTGATTTTTTTTTTTTTTTTTCCGAAAGATGCCCTGGATATGTGACTAATGAGAGCTTATCCTGTTCTTGTCCTGTTCTTGTTCTTGCTGTTTTTGCTGGAGAAATCTTTCAAATAAACCATCATTACATAAAACTATCATTACTATACATGAACATTTTTTAGGTCAAATCTCATGCCCCCCCCCCCTACTCCACCTATATTCCACCATTTTCCACCCATATCTTTGCCCCCACGCCCTTTTCTTTACCTCCACCCCGACTCTCTCTCTCTCTCTCTCTCTCTCTCTCTCTCTCTCTGCACAGGGAGATAGATTTGTTGAGGCCACCCTTCACAGGAGGCGACGTCAGGCAATGAATAGATAGGCCGATTTTCTTTTTATTATTTTTTTCTCTTCTTTTTTCCCATAATTCTTTTGCTTGTGCTTAAACAAATGCCGGAGATTAAGGGAGTGGAAGAAAAGATAAGGATGAGAGAGAGAGAGAGAGAGAGAGAGAGAGAGAGAGAGAGAGAGTAGGGGAGCTTATCACTTTAACTCCAGCCAACGGATAATAATTCCTTAAATTCCTTAAATCGCTGGGGGGTCATTTATAATTTACTGTTGCTAGACGATTTTACTGAGATTTAAAAAAAAAAATACCCACGTAGTAAGTAGGTTAATGTCGGCTGCATCTAACTCCTACAGAAAAAAAAACTAAATAATTAAATCCTTTCTATGCTTAGTAAAAATCCTTAAAATCAGCAGGAATGTACTTAAAAATACGTCACCAGAGTTAAGGGGTTGATTCGGGTCTGGAGAGTCATGTTGAATTGCAGGGATTATTATTTATTTTTCTTTTTACTTTTTCGCTAAATGAGGTCTCAACAAAGTTCAGTAAAGTCGCTAGGAAATAAAAATTAAAGGAGGGGAAAACAGTTAAATCCTTGGGTGGAAGGGGTTACTATTCACGAAGGAAGGAATCAGCAAAATATTCACTTACTATGGTCACGTCTTCTATATTCTTATTTTGCTTACAGACGTGTTTGTTCAGCTTAGGAGAGACTTGCCGAACTGGACGGGTTAGATACAGCCGTCACTAACCCCTTCAGTCTGAGTTTTCGTAAGCTGAGTAAAGAGGTATGGAAGGAGTAAGAATAAAGAAGAATAAAGAAGAATAAAGAGGAATAAAGAAAATTAAAGGGCAATAAAGTGAAATAAAGAAGAATAAAGAAAAATTGATGAATAAAGAATGAAGAAGAATAAAGAAGAAATATAAAAGAACAGAGGAATGAAGAATAAAGACAAAAAAAGTAAAAGAGAAAGATTAACAAATAGGAATTAAGAATAAAGAGGAACAAAAAATATGAAAGAAAAAAGAAGAATAAAGAGGAATAAGGTAGAATAAAGATACATCCTAGTGAAGAAGGTATGAACAGGAAAAAAAAAAAAAAATCAGCACTACTATTTGCGAGAGAACGGCCATACCACGTTGAGTACACCGCTTCCCGTCCGATCAGCGAAGTTAAGCAACGTTGGGTCTGGTTAGTACTTGGATGGGTGACCGCCTGGGAACACTAGATGCTGTTGGCAGCCCTACGTGTCAAGTGGGGTTGGTGGAGGATTAATACCCCTCCCTGTAAAACAATTAACTCTAAGCCCTTGGCCACCCCGTTTGGGATACATGGCGTCTAGCAATGAATGAAAAAAAGATTACCACAGTAGCTTCTGGAAGGAAAATATTTATCACCAAAATATTTACTAGCAAAAGAGCCACTCACAAAATTATTTAACTTGGAAAAATTCTATCCCCCTGATACTGACGAGGGAAAATATCAACGACATTAATATTAACTAACTTTTTTGTCACAGCAATAAGGAAGGAAAATATATCGTTATACACAAAGGAAAGAGTCTGTCCCTGAAGATTTTCATATAATTTCAAATTAAAAAAAACAATCAACACCGTATTTAAGATTTTTTTACCACCATTTTTGTTCCAAAGGAAAATATCTATTACCATATATTCACGATCAGAGATGGCTGTAACTAAAATAATCGCCAGGAATCACCGTAGTATTCACCACGGAAAATAAGCACCACGATAATATTCACCACCGAAAATATCTACCATCATAATATTCATCAATTAAAACGTCTATCACAATCATATTACGAAGCAAAATAACCACCACCATCATATTGAGAAAGGAAACTATCTATTACAACTTATTCACCCAGGAAAGCATCTATCATCATAATATTCACCAAGGAAGATAGCCACCACCATAATATTGACAAAGGAAAATATCAGTCAGAAAATAATATTCACCAAGGAAAACATCTATCACATAATATTTACCATGGAAATTATCTATCAAAATATTCACCAGGGAAATTATCTATCAAAATATTCACCAGGGAAAATATACATCTCTATAATATCCAGCAGTGAAGTTTTTTATTCACCTAGGAAAATATCTATCACCAACATACACAGGAAAATATCAATCAATAATATTCACACAGATATACACACACACACACACACACACACACACACACACACAAAACACACACATCTGTCACCCCAGTTTTTGAGGGAGAAAGAAGTTTAACACCAGGATATCACAAGGGGGAAAAAAATATCATTATATTACAATAAAAAAAAAAAAATCCCAGAAAGATAATAATAAAAAACAGAATTCTTGTGGTAATATTCATAAACGATATTAGCCAAATTTTACAATAATCAGGTGTAAACAGCTATTAGTTGTTTTCAGAAGTAATTATCTTTTGTAGTATCTATTAATATTCACTCTAGCTCAGTTGTGAAGTGTGTAGAATAGTTTATTCACTTCAGCCTGACCCAGATTTTCGTCCTTTTGCAGCATACTTCCCATAGCTCAGTGAGAAAATAAGACAACACTACGGCATTACATCCTTTCCACAGAGCTTCTTCGTGACTACCATCATATTCTAGCGTTAATATGTCACTACAGCTCAGCAAACAAGATGGAGATGGCAGTTTTAGACCAGATAAAAGCGAACACAGTAAAGCTGTATGAAAGATAAATAAAAAAAAAAAAAAAACTAGCAGAGACACAGCTACTGTAAAAAAAAAAAAAAAATGCTTAGGACTATGGCTCTTCGTCTTCGTCGTCGTCTTTCCTCCTCCTCCTCCTCTTCATCATCATCATCATCATCATCATCAGTATTATCACCTTTCTCTTCTTCTTTTAACAAATTACGAACCGACGAGGACAGTATCAACGATCCACATTATTGGTCGAAAATTTTTGACATTTTTGCATATTATTTCGAGAAACTTACTGGCCTCCGAAGATTACTGGCCTACGAAGATGACATTAGCGAGTTTCAAAAGGTATGGCTCACTGTGTCAAAATTCATCGTACTGGAGTGATGTGGTATGTATGTTCACAATAGTACATTTTAGTACTATTTAGGAGTAGACTGTAGCACCAGCCGAGCAGGGCAGTACTCCCGAGGTTGATGGAAAGCTGATGACCGGGAGTGCTGGAGCTCCCGTTTCATCAGCCCTCAGGACTAGTTCCTGACCATCCCCCTTTGCTGAACTTTTCCAGTGTCTCAGTTACACAGAGAGTAGGCCAGCATGCTCTCCAACACAAATTTCTCTAACTATCTACACCAAACTACATGCACAGTACACACTACACTTCCTATTCAAAATTCAACTAAAATGGCGTCTCATCACCAAGCCTCGGAGTCCCCGGGGGGGGGACCATAAATGCCCCCACCATCCGCCCCTCTCCCGGTAACGACTCGAGGTGCCTGGAACCACTCTCTGACTCTCTTCTTCTTCATTTCTGCAACATTCGCGGCCTTTCCTCTAACTTTCGCTCTGTTGAGCACCACCTCTCCTCCTCTAAACCTCACCTTCTTTTTCTAACTGAGACTCAGCTGTCTGAGGCAACTGACAGCAAACCCTTTTCTGTATCCTCCTACTTTCTCTATACTCATTTCAAAACCAAAGGTGGCTGTTGTGTATATATACGCAACGACTTATCTTGCTCTCGTGTTCCTGAACTCGATTCTTCTGAATTCTCTACACTCTGGCTTCGGCTTTCCTGTCATTCTCTGACTAAATATATCTGTGCTGTTTACTTATCTCCTAATTCTACTATCAAAAATTCTTTGACTATCTTACTTCTACGATGGAACACATTCTATCCATTTCTCCTTTCTCTGAAATCTCCATTCTAGGAGATTTCAATGTTCACCACCACCTTTGGCTCTCCTCTCCTTTCACGGATCCACCTGGTGAACAAGCTTACATCTTTTCTATCCTTAATGGCCTAGAGCAGCTTGTACAGCACCCTACCCGTATCCCTGACCGCCTTGGAGAGAGCTCCAACATACTTGACCTCTTCCTCACAACTAATCCTTCTGCTTACTCTGTTAATCTTTTCTCTCCGTTGGGCTCCTCCGATCACAACCTTATTACCTTAACCTGTCCTATCACTCCGGTACGGCCTGTGGACCCTCCAGGGAAACGTCGTCTGTGGCATTTTGGAGCCGCGGACTGGGAGGCCCTCAGGAAGTACTTCTTTGATTTTCCCTGGAATGATTATTGCTTCCATGGCCGGGAGCCATCTGAGTGTGCCATGTGCATTACGGAGGTTATTCTCTCGGGCATGGAAGCATACATTCCTTTCTCATATCCTCTGACTAACACAAGAAAGCCTTGGTTTAATCACGCTTGTTCTAATGCTGTCCGCGACAAGGAGAGGGCCTATGAAAGGTACCGGAGCCAACCCAACCCTGAATCACATCATCTTTACGTTTCTGCCCGGAATCGTGCTAAGTCTGTTCTTCGCTCTACTAAAAATAATTTCATCCATACTAAATGATCTCAACTCTCCAACCCGAATTCTTCCTGCTCCTTCTGGCACCTTGCCAAAAATCTTTCTAACAACTTTACCTCATCATCCTTCCCTCCTCTTTTTTACTCTGATGGTTCTGTAGCTATTTCTTCTACTGATAAAGCAGATCTCTTCGCACAGACTTTCTCCTCCAATTCCACCTTAGACGATTCCGGTGCTGTTCCTCCATCAATCCCCCCCTCTGACTTCCTCATGGCTGACATTAAAATTTCTTCAGCTGATGTATTTTCTGCCATCACCGGCCTCAATACTAACAAGGCTTATGAGCCTGATGGGGTCCCTCCTGTTGTTCTCAAGAACTGTGCTTCTGTGCTTACACCCTGCCTAGGCAAACTCTTTCGCCTTTGTCTGTCAACTTGTACCTTTCCTTCTTGCTGGAAGTTTGCTCTCATTCAGCCAGTCCCAAAGAAGGGTGACCACTCCCAACCCTCCAACTATCGTCCAATTGCTTTAACGTCCTGTATTTCAAAAGTTTTCGAGTCAATTCTCAATAGAAAAATTTTAAGGCATCCTTCCTATCACAACCTTCTTGCCGATCGTCAGTACGGGTTCCGTCAGGGACGCTCCACTGGCGATCTTCTCACCTACCATTCAGACTCCTGGTCATCCTCCTTTCGGGCCTTTGGTGAAAGCTTTGCCATTGCACTTGACATCTCAAAGGCTTTCGATCGAGTCTGGCATAAATCTTTAATTTCCAAACTGCCCTCCTACGGTTTCTATCCTTCTATCTGTGCCTTCATCGCTAGCTTCCTTTCTGGTCGTTCTATAGCCGCTGTTGTAGACGGCCATCGTTCTTCTCATAGATCTATCAACAGTGGTGTTCCTCAGGGCTCTGTCCTATCACCAACTCTCTTCCTTTTATTCATCAATGATCTTCTAAGCTGTACATCTAACCCTATCCACTCATACGCTGATGACTCCACCCTTCACCTTTCCATTCGGTTCCCGCAACGCCCATCTCAACAGTTACTTCAAGAAACAAGGGATGAGGCTATGGCACACCTAATGTCTGACTTGGTTCGTATCTTTGACTGGGATAAAAATAATAAGGTTGTTTTTAACGCATCTATGACTCAGTTCTTACACCTATCAACCAGACAAAATCTTCCACAGGTATACCCACTAATGTTTAATAATATTCAGCTTAATCCTGCATCATCTTGAACATGCATGGGGATTCATTTACTCGGGACTTATCTTGGTAAGATCATATTACATCTCTTGTAAAATTGCTTCCAAGAGATTGGGCGTGTTAAGCCGACTCCGCTCTTTCTTTACCCCTGCACAATTGTTGACTCTATACAGGGGTTTTATCCGCCCCTGTGTGGAGTACAACTCTCATGTGTGGGGAGGCTCCTCACATACAGCTCTTCTCAATAGGGTGGAGTCAAAGTCTTTTCGTCTCATTAACTCTCCTCCTCTTACTGACTCCCTTCAACCTCTGTCTCTTCGCCGCACTGTTGCATCTTTATCTCTTTTCTACCGCTACTTTAATGGTCACTGCTCCTCTGAACTGTCTGCTTGCATTCCTCCACCTCTACGACGGGCGCGTAGCACCCGTCTGGCAGCAAACTCTCATCCCTTTTCTGTCCAACTCTCTAATGCAAGAGTTAACCGTTACTCCCAGTCTTTCATTTATGCAACAGGTCAGCTCTGGAACTGTCTCCCTCTGTCTGTATTTCCTACTGCCTATGATCTCCAGTCTTTCAAATGCAGTGTGTCGAGGCATCTCAAAATGATCGGATCTTGAATTTGGCTCTCTATTGCATTTTGTTTTTCTCTTGGAGGGAACTGTTACTGCGGGCTCATGGCCTTTGGTTCCTTCTTCCTCGCATAAAAAAAAAAAAGTCCGCATTCTAGGTCGTACAAGCAATTCGTAAGACCTTTCCCTTAACGATTTATTTTGCATATCACATCTTTACATTCTTCTTTTTTTTTAAGTATATCCCTTTCGTATCGATTTAGTTTGTAGATTAGAGCATACTATGGGGTAGAGAATAAATCGCTTAAAACAGGTGTTAGGAATCTTCAAAGCCATCTAGACGCCTGGTGATAGGCAAAGTAATACTCACCAGGGACGACAGAGAGTGAAGAATTAGTACATGCAGTGATGTCACTCCTCCTCGCCCATTTCCATCCCATTACTTTTCCCTCCCTTATCCTTTCTCCCTCTATCTCTCCCTACCCTTACTTCCTCCCTCTCTCCCTCCCATGTTCCCCCTTCCTTCCTCTCTTCCTCTCATGTTTCGCGTTCCATTCCCAAGCAACTCTTTTTCCTTCCTTCATATTCTTCTCTTCCTCTCTCCCTCTCATGTTCCCTCCTTCCCTCGCCTGCCTCTCATTTCTCTCTCCTTCCCTTCTTCACCTTCCTCCTTCCTCCTCCCCCTCCCAGGGTCCTCTCTCCCTTCCATGTTTTTCCTCCCTTCATCATTCTCTCCTTTCCCTTCCTACCTTCCGCTTCCCCCTCCCATCCCCGACTCACTGCTCTTTCCTCCCATCCCTCTCCTTCCTTCTCCCTTCTCTCCGTACCCTTCCCTCCTCCTTCTATCCCTCCCAATTTTCCCATTCTCTCTCTCTCTCTCTCTCTCTCTCTCTCTCTCTCTCTCTCTCTGTCATATACTGTCATTAAATAAGGCTTCTCCATTTCCAGACACCCCCCACCCCAACACTGTATCAAGAATCCATTATTGTCTGTCTCCGTCTGTCTGTGTCTGTCTGCCTATGCCTGTCTGTCTGTCTGTCTGTCTGTCTGTCTCTCTCTCTCTCTCTCTCTCTCTCTCTCTCTCTCTCTCTCTTAACTGTCCATTATCGATATGCAAGTAGGAAAAAATCTCATCCTCTTTATCATTCTCCAAAGCCTCCCTCAAAATAGGCAAAAAATATGGAGGAGGAGGAGAGCGAGATAGAAAGACAGACAGAGACGAATGATTTTGTGGAGACTTAAAGCTAGGGAGCAATAACATAGTAGAGGAAAAGTGGAATATATTAATCAGTAGACGGGAAAAGTGGAGTTTAATATGGGGACGTGGTGGAGTGGGAGATGAAGTGGTAGGTAGTGGTGGAGTGGGAGGTGGAGTGGTAGGTGAAGTGGGAGGTGGAGTGGTAGGTGAAGTGGGAGGTGGAGTGGTAGGTCAAGTGGGAGGTAGAGTGGTAGGTAGTGGTGGAGTGGCAGGTGGAGTGGGAGGTGGAGTGGTAGGTGGAATGGTCGTATAAGAAATAGAATGGAATAATGAGAAATGGATGTGTGTATAGAACAGTGTACTTGTATATCTATTGTATATCAGACAGATACACAGACCACACAGACTTTACGGTCCCTTCTAAATGGTCTGACCTCAGTCACGTCAGCCCGAGGACCTCAACAGGTGTTCGAGCTCGCTGCTGCCAGGGGAATATTTTCAACTTAGTGTACAATAGGAGTGATGGGGTTAATGAAGTCTTTATCTAACCCTCCATATCGATAAAAATATATATCTCTCTCCAAGTTTAAGTAAATGATGTGAGGGGAGCAAGAATAAAAAAAAAATCTTCAAAGTAAATGAGTTAATAGAATTACTTAAAATGACAGCAGCATCATACTGTCACGATATCCATTTTACAGGTTAAGTCTAATATTATATTCCACCTAACGCCAGACGATTTTACTAAGTTAGACGAACCAAAGAGAAATAAGAGTGGTTGGCTTAAAACACGGTTACTAATATAAATTACTGTGTATATTAAGTGGATCAACGTTGTGCTGTGTACTATGATAAAGTATGGGACAGTGTGGTGTGGTGTAGTGTGGTGTGGATTGGTGTAGTGTGGTGTGGAGTTGTGTAGTGTGGGGTGGAGTGGGGTGGTGTGGTGTGGTGTAATATGGCGAGGTGTGGTGTGATTTGTGTGCAGTAAGACAGTGTGGTATGATAATGTGGTGTAGTGTGGTGTAGGTTGTTGAATTGTGGTGCAGTGGGGTGCATTATGATATAATATGAAAATGATTTTTTTCTCTATTTAATTTTCTTTTCCTTCCACCTCATTTTCTGTTAAAAAAAAAAAAAGTGTGGTGTGGTGTGGTGTAGCGTGGCAAGAGAGATGGGCTAGTGCAATGTAGTGTGGTGTAGTATGGTAAAGTGTGATGTAGTGCAATGGAGTGTGGTGTAATGTAGTAAAGTGTGTGGTTTGGTGTTGTGTAACGTAGTACAGTGCAGTGTAGACTGGTGTGGTGCAGTGTGTGTGAGAGAGATGTAAAAGAACTGCGAAGAGGCAAGTGGAAAGAATAAGCATCGTGGAATGCCCGAAACATAACCGGAAACTAAAGCAGCACTCAGAGAGCGGATACCTCCGCCAATGCCGGATCCGGAACCGCCCCAAAATTTAATCGATTCTTTCTTGGTCCATGGCCCACCCTTCCACAAAATTTCACTGAAATGTATTAAGAACTTTCGGATATACTGTGCGGTAGGATCCGGATCCGGATCCGGATCCGCCATAAATTTAACGAATTCTTTCTTGGCCCATGGCCCACCATTCCACAAAATTTCATTGAAATTCATTGAGAACTTTGGGAGATACTAGGCGGTATGATCCGAATCCACCCCCAAATTTAATCAATTATTTCTTGGCCCATGACCCACCCTTCCAATAAATTTCATTGAAATTCATTGAGAACTTTGGGAGATATGGTGTGAACAAACAAACAAATAGTTCCGGATCACAACCAAAATCTAACTGATTCTTCATTGGACCATTCCCCACCCCTCCAAATAATTTCATGAAAATCCGTTCGTAACTTTTTGAGTAATCCTCCTGACAGACAGATAAACAACGACAAACAGACAAACAAACAAACGCGGGGTAAAACATACAGTAGACCTCCTGGTGGAGGTAAAAAATGAAAAAAATCATAATAATCCGAAAGAAACAATTATAAATGAAGGAGTCAAAAGGGAAAAGAAAAAAAATTAAAGGACAAAGGAAAGCTTTCCTTTGCGGGTCAGAGAACTGTGAAAGAAGAGGAAGAAGATTAAAGTGTGTGTGTGTGTGTGTGTGTGTGTGTGTGTGTGTGTGTGTGTGTGTGTGTGTGTGTGTGTGTGTGTGTGTGTGTGTGTGAATTCAATAAGAAGATCAGAAAACTCTTTCTCTCTCTCTCTCTCTCTCTCTCTCTCTCTCTCTCTCTCTCTCAAGTAAAAAAGTTAGCTCTCTCCTCTCCTGCGCCGCCACGCAATTTACCCTATTTTTCATCAAAGGGCAATCAAGAAAGTTATCACTGGAGGGACTTCTGATCTCTGTCAGCCTGGAATGGAATCTTTTAAAGCTGCTACAGGACACCCTTTTGTCCCCTTCCTTCCTGCCCCCCTACCCCACCCTTGCACCCTCCTGTCCCTTTACACCCTCTTGTCCTTACATCCTTCCACTTAACCTTATATCCTTCTGATCTCTTTACATCCCCTTGTCTCCCTTACACCCCAAGCCCCACCTACTCCCCCCTGGCCTCCCTTACAATGCCCCTGCCTGTCCTCCTTACATCCCATCCCCTTCCTCCTTGCACCCTCCTTCCCCCTTACATCATCCTTGTCTCCACATACACCGTCCCTCTTCTCCCATTTATTCCCTGGTCCCCCTCCTGACATCCCCTGGCCTTCCTTATACTCTCCTGTTCTCCATTATACCCTCCTACCCTCCCTTACATCCCCACCTCTCCTTACACCCCTTGTCCTCCTCGTACATCCTTGTCCCTTCCTAGTGCTTCCCTCACTCCAACCTTTGCATGTGGTGAATTGTAGAGCAAAACACAAAAACTGGGTTATTTCAGAGGCTTCTCCAGATACAGCAGAAATATAAACATGTGGGTGAAATGTGAGCTGCCGTAGACATTTAAATGATGCATCATTAGCCATTCCGCTGCATAAGTCGTAGAATTATTTTCTTGCATGCAGTGATTTGTGACCACCCAGTGCAGCGAGGTGCTCATAGTGTAATATCTAACAAGAAAACTGCTGTGCGAGAAAGTGTTTTGATACATAACCATGCCACTTGTTTTGTGTCATGACAGACAAAAACAGAAGCTGTGGCACAGACATACTCGTATGTTGCAGACATGTGCAATGTGCCTCAGTATTCATCTGTAATGTTTAACATACTTTGTAGCATCATCGTATTATAATAAAAATGCTTTCCTGCCACGAAAAGACGCGAGAGACCTTGCTGGCAGGAGCCTTTGATGTGCCGCATCCCGGAACTGCCATCTCTTGAAGCCCCGACTCACCCAATGCATACACAAAAACCTTTGGACTTTTTCTGCATTTGCACAAATACATTTAAACACACACACACACACACACACACACACACACACACACACACACACACACACACACACATACAGGTAACAGGACATGAAGACCTGGATATTTTTTTCTTCTTTAATGTAAGATCTATTCACCTTTGTTTCGAACGACGCCATATGAATTTATTCTGTACATTAGGGAACATTTCCCTGCGAACGATGTTGGCGGGTGAAAGATGTAGCAATTAAGAGTCTGATGCATCAACAACCAAGAACTCTTTTACCTCAGTCGAGAATAATAGCTGATGAAACCAGGTGTGCCACAGTCTCGTCTCATTATTGCTTTATTAACAGGTGTGATGGATATTGTGAATAACGGGTGGGTATGTGAAGGGTGAAATCATCGTGCATGACTGGAAACGACTTGCAACTCAGATCATCAATGAACAGAAGAGCTGGTGTAATATGCTAATAAGCTCAGGAAGATGTAGTACGATGCCCCATATGCAACTTAATGTATGAACATCAGTCAGCAGTCACTTTCTCTTTCCAGATTCTCTCTCTCTCTCCTCACAGTTCTCCTCCCTACCGCTCTCCATCTCGCTCTCTCTTTCCTCTCCTTTATCTCTCCCCTCTTACTGTCTCTATTTCTCTCTTACCATATCTCTTCTCTTCCATCCCTTTCCTCTTCCCTGCATTTCTATTCTCTATCCCTCTCTTAATTTCTCACTTACTCATCTCTCTCCATCCCTGAATTCTTCTTCTCTCCTTTCCCTTGTCCATTCTGTTAGGTCCAAGTTGCAATGAATAATCATGGTAACACAACGCCTCCCACGAGAACTCACTCCCACTCATGCTGTCACACACACACACACACACACACACACACACACACAAATACAGACATACAAGTAGTTTAAAGTGTGTGTGTGTGTGTGTGTGTGTGTGTGTGTGTGTGTGTGTGTGTGTGTGTGTGTGTGTGTGTAGATAGGAATGAAATTAGCTATTTTATTATAACAAAAATGTATGTGCGTAATTAGGCCTATGTATTTACGTCCATGTACGTGTGTGAGAAATTGTGGTGAAAAAGAGCAACAGTGTGCATGAGTAAGTGCAAGTGTGCGTGGTAATATGTATACAAGTGTGACTGTGTGCTGGAATGTATATATACAGTGGGTGTAGAGTATCGTCGTGTGTGCATCAAAGTTAGTATTGTCCCTTAACTGCATGTGTAACTTAATATACATGTGTACGTAAGCATTCGTAAAGGATCTTGCCAGGTAAGGGTGACAGCAGACACAGGTTCTCGGAGGCAAACACAGTCTCTCTCTCTCTCTCTCTCTCTCTCTCTCTCTCTCTCTCCTCGTCATCGGCAGCGTCAGTATCATTTTCTCTTTTACGTCTGTAAGTCAGCTGTAATGTGAGAATATTCCTGGCAAGAGGCACGGTAGGTTTTGTCATGAGCATCGGAGCAGAGATGAAAATTCTCAGGAGGCCATAACCTCCGCTAAGATCACGGTATAAAGAACACAAGGAATCTGTGTATCAGGGAAAAGTTTAGCTTCACCCCTTATACTACGTCCTTGGCCTGAAAGGGTTCATGACTGGTACAGCTGATTGGCATATATATATATATATATATATATATATTCTTCCTCATCCTCCTCTTGTTCTTCCTGTGTTTCTTCTTCATACTTTATCTTAAGTGACTGTGATTTGGGCGACAACCTTTTTACTACTTCCTTCCATTTTCATTTCTACTTAGCGTCTGCGTCGAGGTACACATACAAGCGGTGTTGGGAGAGTTTTTAAAAGCACTTACACAATCTCGACACACTAACAGGTGGCCTGAAGCGGGTTTAGGGGCACTTCTATAGGCTTATGGCGGCAGTAACCAGATTCCTAAAATGGTCACACAGCCTCTGAGCGATATAGTTGGTTGGGTTACCTACGGATTTACGAAAGATGGGACTGGGCACAATTTGATGCTGGGAGTGCGCTGAAGGTGTTACGACTATTAAATGTGCAATGCAACGGGTATAATGCTGTACTTGTGTCTTCATTGCACTCTCTCTGCTCCCTCACGCCTCTCCTGTGCTCCTCTCTTCTCTCTAATCCCTACCTCACATCTCCCATGCTATTCCTTCACTCCTCTCCCTCCCTCACCTCTCTCTCCATCATACCTTGCCTCATTTCTCCTTAACCTCACCTCTACCTCAATTCTCCCTCACCCAGTTTCACTTCTGATCACTTCTCTCTCACTCCCACCTCAATCATCCACCACCATCATCATCATCATCATCATCTTCTTCTTCACTTCTCCCTAAATTTTTCCTCCCCCATTCCTCACCTCCCCCACTGCTCTCTCTCTCCCTTATATCTCTCTTCTCCCTTACTCCTCCCTCAGGCATTACTCTTCCCTCATCCCTTTTTCCTTCCCTCACCACTCCCTCTTTCCCTGAAATCTCCCTCACTTCTCCCTCGCCTGTCCTTCCCTCCTCCTCATATTTCCCTCAGTCCTCCTGCCCCTCTACTGCTGAGTTCACTGCTTTATAGTTTGGTCTTAATGCAGTGTATACGCCTCCTTGTTGCAACTCTATTACGGAAGCTGAAACTTTAATAAATAAATGTCGTTGCTTCCCCTCCGCCGTGCAACTGTTTCAGACGTTCACCTGCATAATGAGATGAGATCGGCCGTGTTGAAGAGGGTCAATGGCTTCAGGTGCCCCACAGTGACCTTTGCAACATGACTGATTGTGAGGCTCAATTACCTGTCACCTGCTTTAGCCTCATTGCGCTGTCTGCAATTTTCAAACTTGTTTTTATGCATTAATGAATTTGGGGTTATTTGGTAATAGAAACCTTCACCAAAATTCTCGAGCATCCAGTGGGCTGGGTGGTAGCGTGTCCTTCTAAAAGTCCTAATCTGGGGTTGATCAAACCTGGTAAAAGATACAGGTGGGGCCAAACGCCAAGAATCGCTTAGCTACGGTGCTCAGTTTCGGTCTGTGAGCCTGTGGCGAGTTATTCACCTACAGACTTTGAATACAAGACCAGCGTATCACCCAGGTCACCAAAATTGCCCTCCCTACGTGTTACACAACGTACTCATTTTACCTACTAACTCACAAAGGGCGGATGGACATCTGAGTCCTGCGGCGTCAGCTGAGAGCACCTGGATTCGAACCCCGGTGATATTGGGCTGGCAGATATGTAGCCAGTAATGCCAACAACTAGGCCACTGCACCTGGGTAGACAAAAAAAAAAAAAAAAAAAAAAAAAAAAAAAAAACAGTGTAGTAGTTGTATGCCGTTCACGTGTTATTACATGTAGGCTACACACATTTTCTAGGTTCCATCGATGACATACAAACCATTCAGGCTCCACCACTTACAAACATTCCAACACCAAACATCCACATGCTCTTCTCACCTGCACTCCGTAAGCCTTATACAAATGGCGTATACCTGTGGGCGAAGCACTGGGTAGGGGAGGGACACTTCTCTACCGACAAAAAAGGTGTTCCTGGGCTCTACGGATGAGGTGTCGGTAAGAAACCATAAACCGTAGCACTTCTTGAACTTGAACATGGCACCGTAGTTGGTATTCTCGTCGATTAAGAAAGTTCCGTAACTCCTCTTCCTTAGTAATTTATTTTAGATATGGCTGGTTTATACCCTTTTGTAGGTTATTTATGCAGAGCATGGTGATACTGGAAGGATTTATGTAACAAAGAAGATACAAAAAAAAATGTTAGGGACCTTCCAAGCCACTGCACAGCATTTCTGTGAACGGTTTCACTCTCTCTCTCTCTCTCTCTCTCTCTCTCTCTCTCACACACACACACACACACACATACACAAAAGAAGATGATGTGGCGTCCTTTATACTCCACTACAGGACAGAACCTCTCCATTACTAGGTGCTGCAGCCAAGAACCCTTCCCACGATGGTTTAGATCGAGCAGGGAAGGGGTGTGTAGGGACGAGGTGGGGTGCATGTGACACAGATGGCGTTGTATGTCTGTGCATTAAGAGTCTGTAGTTTCTTCACCTAGAATAACGCAGTGTCTTTTTACATCCAGGTCCCTAATTAAGTTGTAGGTATGAACAAACTGGTGCAATGATCTGTCTAAAGCTCCCATGGTCCGTCCGGGAATCGAACCTGGGACTTCTTGCTTACGAGACGAGTACGCTACCGAGGACACCACCGCCACATATATATTTATAGGAAGTATAACTATCTATCTATTGCCAGACGCCTCGATCCCGTAAGGGGTGGCCACATACAAATCGCCTCCACGTCGCCCTGTCCAATGCCACTTCCCTGCCCCGCTCCTAGTTCACACACCCCTCTCTCATATACCTCTCCACTCCATCCTTGCATCTCATCCTCGGCCTCCCCCTCCCTCTCCCCCCTCCACCTCACTCGCATACACTCCTCATTAGTCTCTCGCTCTCCATCCTCTCCACATGGGGGGAAAAAATACAGTGGACTCCCAGCCTGTCGTCTACTGTTTCAAGACATCTTCAGGGTAATAATTATCACTCATATTTGTGATATATTCTGTCAATAATCTTACGTATAAAAGGTCTCTCTCATCCCTTCATTACGATAACATGTTTTATTTCTACTATATCTAGACAAATTATTAACTTAAGTAGGAAGTTTGAAGGAAGTAAAGGAGTGTTGTGGTGCTAATGTGGGTGAGATTCAGAGTGATAAGAAATTTGGAGAGGATGGAGAATGAGAGACTGATTAGATGAGTGTATATGGGTGAGATGGAGGGGGAGGCCGAGGATGAGATGGAAGGATGGAATGGTGAGTTATGAAAGAGGGAATGAGTTGGAGGGAGAGCAGCCAAATGGCAACAGGGCGACGTGGAGGCGATTCCTCTGTGCTCACCCCTTACGGAATTAAGGCGTCTGGTAACAGATAGATAGATATATAGATAGACAGACACAGACAGACAGACAGATAGATACACAAACAGACAGACAGACAGACAGTTTAGAACAGACTTTTGAGCTAGAGAAAATAGGCAAACCCTTTAGTACTTCCTCTTAGATGGGTCTTTCCCATGTTGGGTCCAATATTCTCAAAGCAGCATGTGTCTAACAGAAAAGATAATCATGTGGATCAAGTGGTAAAGCCAGATAAAGCCGTGTTGTGGAAGAATGAGTAAAATATAATGTCAGGTTACTTGTGGCGTGAACTTGAGGAACTTTATTAACCTAGAGAGAGGAACTGACAAGGATGCTATAAGTACCTTTAAGAGTGAGATTACGAAGTTTATTTTCTTCCTTAATGAGAGAGAGAGAGAGTCTCGAAGGAATGACGTACTGTCTCCCTACTCATCGACGACAAAGGAAGATAACAAATCAATGTACATCCTTCCAGAACTGTGATGCAATGATTCAAGATGGGGAAATATAAAATGCAAAAATTTCCTTAAATGACAAAACTATATACTCTTTCCCTACTCAGGGACGCAGGATGGAATGAAAGAGACACCCAAAGGAACTAACAGCTTTTATGATTTTATCCTATGTCGTGATGCAAAAAGAAAAAAAAATCGGAGAAATATAATTCTAAGCAGTAAGATTAGAAACACAGAAAAAAATTGTCTTGAAAATTTTGGAATGACGTCCTCTCTATCTATTCAGAGACGCCAGAGGGAAGGAAATAGACAACGAAATAAAAAGCTTCACGAAATCAACTTTAATACTTCATGCAAGGTGCCAAAAAACAAGAGGAGAAACAGTGTCTCGGAAAATTTAGTGATGGAATGATGTACTCTCTACCTCTTCACTGACGTCTGATGGAAGGAAACAAACAAACGAACTAACAGCTTCCAAACCCTACTTTGTCACATGCTCTAAAAACCCTCCTCTCCCACACTAGCTGATATCCCACTTAGACTGAGCCAAATTTAAGGATTCTCGTCACCAAAACTCCTCGGAAGCTTTTGCCTTTATGATTTTGTCCCATAAGAATTATTTATTTCCTCGCTGCTGCGTGCGCGCACACACACACACACACACACACACACACACACACACACACACACACACACACACACACACATCGCTTCTGTCTGTCTATCTGTCTCTTTCATTACGAAGCTCAACCTTTCACTAACACTACTCTCCGTACAAACAACCTCGTAGCACACTAGACGAGGCCAGCATGGCGAAGAGTGTATTAGGGCAGTTCTTCTCTTCCTCTTTGGAGAAGATTCAACCGTGCAATGGGTCTTAGGGGGACTGATAAAAAAAATAACTCTTATTTGGTACACCTCTATTTTCGCCCTAATTTCCTTTTTATTCAGTTTATGAGTACCTTCTATGGTCCTTTCATCTTACTTTGGCCCAGATTTTCGTCGGTGGCAGCTTATTCCACGCAGCTCAGAGGCACAAAGACACAATACTATCGCTTTACATTATTACCACAGCACTTCTTCATGGATATTATAGCGTTTATCTCTCGTTAAAACTCAGAATTCAAGATGCAGAGATGGTGATTTTAGGCCCTTTGCACAGCAACTTTATTAACGACGTATCCAATAACAAATCGCTAAGGAAGAGGTGTCAGGGCTCTTTCAATAGCAATTTATTAACTAGACGCAGCCAATAATAAACCGCTATGGAACTGGTGTTAGGGTCTTTTCCACAGCAATTGAGCATACTTCACCTGAATATTCTGCTGCATGTTACCTTTATCGTTTAAATATCGACATAGTCTGCATCATTAACATGGCAGAGGGTACGGAGGTGTGAGGGACAGAATAAATCACTAAGGAAGTGGTGTTAGGAAATCCCCAAAGCCATTTACACTAGGACCCTTAATCTGCAGAGCTTGAGAGGGGTCACAAATCCTACGAAAATTGAGAACAAACGAAAAAAATCGAGATCGTACACTTTTTATACAGTATACCAGCGACGTCTTGCTTTTTCCTTCTTATGTTTTCTCTCTTTTTTCTTTTGCTTATTCTTGTTATCTATGGATGATTATATCCAGCTTAGGAAAGATCTCCAATAAAGCAGACGCTAAAGAAGGCCATATCTACCTTAGCCTGAGACAGCGAGAATATCAACAAAATGCCGTCCTCGGGTCGAAGGGAAGGTGTAAATCAACCGAAACTCCAACTCCCCCCCCCCCCCGCCTAAATGATAAAATCGTCATGAGACTAAAATCTGCAAGAATGTAACCAAACCAACATCCCCGGGTTGAAAAGGGTTAAATCGTTTTGCTTCGTTTCATTTAGAAAAGCCCAGCATGCTTGCCTTGGTCACCCAACGCCTCTTCTTCACGCCGCTCGATCTCTGGCAGCCTCCTTATTCAGTCACTTACCCCTGAGGTCACACACTAAGATCTCATTCCGATCTTTTTTGTTCTGCCCTTCGCTATCATACAGTCGACGCTCATTTTTCTCACCTTCCACACCCAGCTGTCGTCTCCCATCCTCTCAACATGCCCATACGGTCTCAATCTACCCCTCCTCATCACAGTAGTAATATATTTGTCACGGGGTTTTTAAGAGTATGTTATATTAAAGAATAATATTCAATAATATTTGATACTTTAAAATGTTACTTGAGAACAAGGACAAAGAACTGACTTGTGAAAATCAAGTAATGACTGATAATTTATGCTTGCTTACTTCGCCAATTCTCTAAGGACGAGAATTTATAAACTTTCTCAACAGTACACAGCAGAGACTAATTACTCACACATGCTGTTTATTGGGCTAGGCGGGACGAACTGGGCGTCGTTGCTGAGGAAGGACACTGCCACACACACTAAACCTCTCGCCGGCTCACACTAGGTGGAGATTCAGGAACTCGCTGTACAATGACGGCACTGCTTCACGCTGGAGCACAACAGTCCTTGTCTCACGACGATCCACGACTGACCGAATTCAAATTGTGAGAGAGAGGCGAGGACGGGCTGCACTTGCTAACGGCTAACACAAAGAGAGTGAGTGAAACACGCCCATAACAAATCACTCAGCGGAGGTGCTAACGTCGCGCACAAAGATGATCACTTATGAAACACTGAAAAATTGTTCTGAAAACACTCCCGATCGGGTGAATACGTGGCGGTTGACTGAGTGATACATACTGGGATTCCACTAGAATTCGCGGTTTCCCACAAAGTTCAATGTCACGAGTTTAAATATAGGATCGCGCCAACTCGTGACAATATTCACGTCCCCAACTCTCAACTCTTCAATTATAATCTCAACCCCACCCCCTTTCCCCTGCCTCCCATTTAAGGACACACTACACATGTAGCTAATAAATGTCGTTTCTGTACGTCTGAGTCTACAAATATCCTCTTCCTTTACAGCCTCTTCCTAACAGAATTACATTCCTAACACATGCCGCATACAAAGATCCCTCAGCAAGGAAAGAGAGCCCTCTCAGTGTCAGGTAAGACAACAGCTTCCTGAATTTTCTCCAAACACTCCTTACCCTAGCCACAGAACTAGGTCCAGCTCCACCTCCAGTATATAACATATACCCCAAATAACAAAACTCTTTCACACACTCAAGAGACTCTCAAGCATGGTCAATCCTTTCGTGTATGATAATCCTTACATACTCTCGCCGACACACAGAAAATCGCCATTACTTCGCAGCCTACCTATATCACTGCATTTCCTATGCATCCACTAATTATAAACACTACACAAGATATAGTTACTTTCCATGATGGAGTTAAAATCGTTGAAAGCTCAAGGAGAAATACCTGAACACTCACTCACTTTAAAAACTTACACATCACATCAAAGACTCAAGATTTCAGGAAATCATGAACGGACCCAAAAATCACCAAAAACTCAAGAGGATACAAAGCCGAACACTCACTCAGTCTGGAGATCTTGAAGGCATCGGCAGTGCTGATAATATCGACGAAGGCGTGTAGCTCGAGTCCGCGACTGGTGTAGTTTTGGTTGTACTGCTTGATGGCGTGGAGGAAGGCGCCCTGTATGTCCCTTGAGTCACGGTCAAAGATGGCACCTGCAGAGAGGAAGGAAAGAGTTGTTAGAAAACTTTACCTGGTGGACTTATAAGGTGTTTTCTTTTTCTAATGGAACCTGTAGAGTGAAAGAGAAGGGTTTGCTATGAGGGTCTGTTGGGGTAAATTTAGAACTCTCTCTCTCTCTCTCTCTCTCTCTCTCTCTAACTACCTAACTGACCAACAAAGCCTTCTCACCCTCTCACCTGAATAGTGGAAAAGGAGAGTTTGTTAGAAGGGTCTGTTACGGGGAAATGCAGTTTTGTTTCTTCTAACCTGACAATTATCGTTCGCCCTTTTCAGCTCAATTGATGGCCAAGTATAGTCCGAATGAAAACTATTTGAGTAACACGTCGCCATGGTTAGACTTAATGGACATGTATACATACATGCATACATGAGACAAGTGTAACAGTAACACGTCGCCATGGCTAAACTTAATGGACATACATACATACATACATACATAAATACATACATACATGCATATATACATGCTGTACATCGCACAGCATGATGCATCGCTACTTTTTTCATAACCAACGTTGTTTTACACTGTGTACATTATGATCATCATCATCATCATCATCAACAACAACAACAGCAACAACATCCTAGTCCTCCTCCTCCTCCTCCTCATCATCATCATCATCATCATCATCATCATCATTACCATCATCACCCTAACAGTTGTGCCGCCAATCTTGATTTGGTCAACCAATCAGTCAATCACCTTCATCATTATTATCATTCCAATCCTAATTTTTCACCGAAGAGGTGGGGTTAGGCAGCATCTAGAAACGAAGAAAAAAAGGGCACAATGTAAGACTAATACGAAGCACAGTGTCAGCCAGCCATTCACACAACATCTAAGCCATCATCGTTTTCACTTCGAGTTACTACACCTTAATGTGAGCAGAACAACACAGCTTTATCTTATTTTACACAAATACGCACCCGCCCCCCCAAAAAAAAAAAAAAATTTAACATGACAACTACATTTTATTTTTGTGCATAAGAAATAAGGTATTGCCAATATCATAAGTTACTAATGTTTTCAGATGCCATGTCACTTTACTATTATGTATCTTTGCTTTGTTGTCTGTTTCTGTATTCATGTGTGTGTGTGTGTGTGTGTGTGTGTGTGTGTGTGTGTGTGTGTGTGTGTGTGTGTGTGTGTGTGTGTGTGCGCGTGCGTGCGTGTGTGTGTGTGTGTGTGTGTGTGTGTGTGTGTGTGTGTGTGTGTGTGTGTGTGTGTGTGTGTGTGTGTGTGTGTGTGTGTGTGTGTGTGTGTGTGTGCGCGCGCGCGCGCGCGCGCGCTTTTCAGTCTTATGGGTTTTTTCTGTGCGTATCAGGGTAAGTATGAGCGTACGAGTAACACAGAGTCCGCACTGAAACACCAAAAAGTAAATCTAAATAATACAACCTACATAGGAAAATATGCGTACGACATAATCACAGCTTGTTTATCACCATATCCCCACCTGGTCCTCGACCCTCTCTGCCCCCCCCCCTGCCAATCCCCTGTCCCCCCCTCTCCAGACTCACTCCTCTCCTGTCACTGCCCCTTTCCCCTCCGCTGCCCTCTTCGCCTATCTCTTCCCTCCCCCTTCCCCTACCTTTCCCCCTCCCAGTCAGACCCTCCATCAACTTGGGATCTTGAAGATTTTGTGGATCTTGCGGCGATGGCGTTCCACGGAAGAAGGGCCCATGTCTTTCAATTTACATATTTCTTTGATGTGTCTCTCCCTCCCTCTCCCCCTTCCCTCCCTTTCCCCCCTTTCCCCTCTCCCTCACCCTTCTCCCGTCCTCCCCCTCTCTTCTCCCCATGTTTCCCCTTCCCCCTCTTCCGTTCTCCTTGGTTATGGGTTGTTGCTTCTTCCCACTCTCTTTCCACCTCTCTATTTCCTCTCCTTTTTCCCCATTTTCTCTTTTCCTTTCTGTCCTTCCATCCTCTTCATCCCCTCTCCCTTCCTCCTCTCCTCCTTTCTCCTCGTCTCTCCCCCGTCTCTACCCTTCGGCCATTGTGCTCAGGAATTCTAGCTCATGCCTCCATCTTCTCCCCTTTCCCACCTCCTCTCTACCCCCCTTCCTATCTCTTCTCTTCTCACCTCCCTTAATTCTCTCAAAACTCTCCGTACCTTCTCTCTACTCTCTTCCCTACCTCCTCTCTTCCCCCCTCCCTATCTTTTGTCTTCCCTCCTCCCTACTTCCTCTCTTTTCCCCTTCCTACCTCCACTCTACCCCCTCCCAACCTCTCCTCTTTCTCCCCTCCCTAACTCCTCTTTTCCCCCTTCCCTGCCTCCTATCTTCCCACCTCCCTAGCTCCTCTTCTTCCCTATCCCTACCTCCTCTCTTTCCCCCTACATACATCTCTTCCCCTCATCCCACGCTTTCCTTTCTCACCCTCTCCCATCCTCCTCCTCTCTTTTCCTTCACTTTCTCAGCTGTGTGTTTCTTCCCCCTTTCCCCCCTCAGATTCCTTTCTTTTTCCTCTCCCTTCTCCCCACCTCCTTCGCCCATACTTTCTTAAATTCTCCCCACCCTCCCCTCTCCCCCATTCTCTCGTTTCCTTCTCTCCTCCCTTTTACCCCATCGTTCTCCTCATGACTACTGTGTTACCAAATTTCTCACGCATTCCCTCCTCTTCCCCTCCCTCCCTCCCTCCTCAGTCCCCTCTTCCCCTCCCCCTCACTCCCCTCGTCCCTCTCTCCATCTTTCTTCCCTCTTCCCCCAGTCCCTCCCACCCCCCACTCCTAGCGGTATCGTGTGTTCAGGGTTCTTGCTTCTGCCCCTGCCCCTCCTTCCCCTCCCTGCTACCTCTCTCTACCCCATCTACAAATGTTCTCTTCCCTCCCTCTCCTCCCCTCTTCTTCCCTCCGTCCCTCCCCTCTCCTCCACTCGGCCATTGCGTTTAGGGTTTCTTACCGGCAACACCCCTTCTCCTCTTTCTACCCTTCCTCCCCCCTCCGTGCATATCCTCCCCCCTCCTTCCGTCCTCTCCCCTCCTACTTTTCCCTCTTCTCTTCTCTATCCCCCAGGCTGCCCACCTTTCTTCTCATCCACCCCCTCCATCCTTACCTACTTTTTTCCCCTCCTCCTTCTCTGCTTTCGTATTCTTTCCATCATCCCTCCCTTCCATCTCCTCTCCTCCTCTTCCTCCTTTTCTTTCCACCCTTTACTGCTTCCCTATTTCCCTTCTTCCACTCTTAATACCACTCTTTTCCCCCCCACTCCTCTTTCTCTCCTTTCGCCTCCCTCCTTCCCCTCTTCCTTGCCCTTCCTACTCTCCTCTCTTCTCTTCTATCCCACCCCTGCCACCCCACCTTCCCCACTCCCCTCCTCTCCCACGTTCCACCTCTCACCCCTTCCTTTCTCTCCCTCGTCTCTTTTAACCTCTTATCCCCCTCTTTCCCTTTCCTCTTTACTCTCTCGCCCCTCACCTTCTCGTTCCAATGTCTCTCCCTGATTCCTCCTTTACCCTTTCCTTCATCCGTCCTCTCTCTCCTCTCACCTCTTCTCTTCCCCATCTTTCCTCTCTTACCTTTCCTCTTCCCATTTTCCTACACTCAATCTAATTCCCTTCCCCCTCCCCCCTTGCCCTTCCTTACACCCTTCCTTACTCCTTCCTCCATTTTCCCCTCCCTCTCCTACCTCAACTCTTGTTTCCCTTTCCTTTTTCTTTCCCTTTGCCTCACGCTTTCCTTTCTTTCCCTTCCCCTTCCTAATATGATGTCATGTAGTGTGTTACGATATCCTTGTCCTGACAACTTCCCCACTTTTCTCCCTTCCATTTTCTTTCTCCCCCTCTCCCTACCTCCTCTCTTCCCTCCCCGCCTCCAGCCACTGACTTCACTTTGGGGAGAGGAGGGGATGCAGAGGGGTAATTCCTCCTCCTCGTTTTCATCCACATCATAATCATTATCATCACTCATAGTTATTAATTTTATCGGTAATTTTGTGTGCATTTAAGGAAAGCAGTATCTGAAACGTCATCCTCAGTATATAAACCATACACGCGAATACTAACTTGCTAGATGCAGATGTATACAAAAATACCTGTGGGTGCTAAGAAGCCACTTAAATCCATAAAAATTCGCCCAAACACACTCAGGGGCAAGTAATTGGTCACATTCGACTTAAGGGTCATATTCTGTGTCTTTGGAAATTTCTTAACACCTCTTTCTTAAAACTTATTCTGCACATTACGCCTCAGTGCCTTCTTATATATCACTGATGGAAACTTTGTCCAAATGTACAAAGGAATGTTAAGGCGTACTGTGCAAAAATAAATATGTAAGGGATGGCTGGTACAACGTCTCCTGTGCCGCCTAAAATACGGCTGTGAATGTCTGGCCAAGGTGGCCCCTACGTTCCCTCTGGGAAAAGTGGTTAGAGAACTTGTTCGCTTTTTAAACGGACGCAAATCTGACATACTGTGTCAGCAAAGAGTTTGATTATCTGAATTCACAGCGTAAAGTTTACCGACTTTCTGCAAGACCTACACATGTTATAAAAGCATCCCCTTTAATACCATCACACCAGTCTTGACTGAGACAGCACTGGCATGTGTCCAGTACGGACGGTGAGTATTACTGTTGTATGTTAAAAAAAAAAAAAAAAAGTGACGTTCGACATCCGTGCGATCAGTGCGCTGAATAGGTCTATATGCTTCATCGCAGCTGTGGCAGTGGACAAGAGTGGTAAGCATGATTGTACAAGAAGACAGGTTTTACAGGATATCTTCATATTATCTGTATCTTAGAATAATTGCCAAAAACCCTCTGGCGCCTCACACTTTTTCCCTGCAGTTGTTAAATAATGATCGCTTAGCGTGGAGTGTGCCTATGGTCTCCACACTTACAGTAGGCATACGACCAACAGTGCCGAAATGGTGACTTGTCAAGGTGTGTGGCATGTCCCAGGACTAATCTATGCCTGCTGTCTGTCAATAAAAATAAGTAAATAAATTGTCAAATAAATGAAAAAAATTAATACAATGGCTGGGTGAACGTGGCTGGTTTTATATTTACAAAGTTTCTTGAGCTTACTTGTGGATAAAGTTTCCCATATATTACCTGTCGTCATTCGTACTGCATCGCCACCACACGCTACACAACCATATATAAAAAAAATCAATATCTGTCTACCTACCCATAACCAAAACCCACGAGAGGATGACACTGAAAACAAAATTATTTCTGTAATGTGTAAATTGTTATGAGAACTTCTTACATTGAAACTGATCAAGAAGCTTCACATACACGATCACTGGCCGTCACACGTCACTTTCATTGGCCTTCCATCTTGTTCCTTGGCTACAGAATCTCGAAATAAACAAATCTGGGCCGTTAAGGTGATTCACAATGATTCGTAACACCTCTTCCTTCGCGACTTATTTTGCATATTACACCCTAATATTTTCATTGTATGTTCTTTATATCGAATTGATGTTGACATACTCGGCATCAATAACACAGAAAAGGTTAACGATGTGGAGTTCAGAATAAATCACCATGGGACAGGCATTACGAATCCATATCAGCAGCCTCTTCAACAAACAAAGGATGAGGATAATGCACACCTAATGTCTGACTTGGCACAAATCTCTGACCAGGGTAAAAATAATCTTGTTGTTTTTGATGCATCAAAGACTCAGTTCTCACACTTATCAACCCGACAAAATCTGCCACAGGAGTACCCACTAATGTTTAATAATATCCAGCTCTATCCTACTTCATCCTTAAACATGCTTGGGGTTTCATTCTCTTGGGATTTATCTTGGAAAATCTCTTGTAAAATCTGCTTCCAAGAGATTAGGTGTGCTAAGCCTTCTTTACCTCTGCACAGTTGTTGACTTTATACACGGGTTTTATTCGCCCCTGTGTAGAGTACAACTCTCATGTGTGGGGAGGCTCCCCACATTCAGCTCTTCTCAACAAGGTGGAGTCAAAGGCTTTTCGTCTCATTAACTCTCCTCCTCTTGCTGGCTCCCTTCAACTTCAGTCTCTTCGCAGCACTGTTGTATCTTTATCTCTTTTCTATCGCAGCTTCAATGGTCATTGCTCCTCTCAACTGTCTGCTTGCATCTCTCCACCTCTACGACGGGAGCGTAGCACCCGTCTTGCAACAAACTCTCATCCCATTTCTGTTCAACTCTCTATTGCAAGAGTTAACCGTTACTCCCAGTCCTTCATTTATGCAACAGGTCAACTCTGGAACTGTCTCCCTTTTTTTTTATTTCCTGCTCCCCATGATTTCCAGTCTTTCAAACACAGTGTGTCCAGGCACCTCGAAATAAACTTATCTTGAATTTGGCTCTCTGTTGTACTGTTTTTGTTCTTTCCTTGGAAGGGATGGTTTGCGGGCTCCTGGCCTTTGGTTCCTTCCTTCTTGCATAAAAGAAAAAAAGCCACTTGGCATAAGACCCTCTCTCTAAAATAGAGTCATTATCAACTTTTTCTGCCCCTTTTTTATCAGCGTGAAAACTGCCTACGCTCTTTTCGTCTCTCTTTCTCTCTCTCTCTCTCTCTCTCTCTCTCTCTCTCTCTCTCTCTCTCTCTCTCTCTCTCTCTCTCTCTCTCTCTCATATCATTATTCTCTTCTACATCCAGGCGAGTGCAATCAGCTAAGGAGGCTTTGTTTGACCTGGAGGAGATACAAATAACCTTCACTAAATCTTGCACTCTTATGATATCTCTTGGGCGTCATTGCTGCTATCTCCAAACATCTTCATTTATCTTAGGAGATACAATTGGAATTGAAGAAACTGAGTATAGCCTTACCTAACCTCCTTTCAACTATAGCCTTCTCACTCCACCCTGGCCCAAAATTGCTATCTCTTCACCTTGAGTACTGAACCGCAGCAAGAGGACAACACCTGAGTATGTTGTTAGTCATGAAGAAGTGCTATGTAATAAAGGACGTAGAGCCAAAGTATTCTCTTATTCTATAATCGAGATTTGCAAAATTAGCGGTAACAGGACGAAAATCTGGGCCAAGTTAAGTTAAAAGGTCTATTGATGATAATTCCAAAACAAATGAAGTGGCCTGTTGGAAGTAAGAAGTGGAGAGGTATATTATGGGAGAGGGGGGGGGTGACCTCGGGGGAGGGCAACGAAATGGTGGGGGACAGGGCGACATGGAGGCGATTTGTTTGTGGCCATCACTTAAGGGATTACGGAGTCTCCCAACAAACAGATAGACAGATGGGCAGATAGAAGGATGAATAAATACTGTAAAAATACCAAGCAGTATATCTCGTCCTCGTAGGGAAGAGGTTAAAGAAGGCTATATTTAACCTCGCCAGCTCAAAGATTCCCCCCCAAAAAAAAAAAAATATATATATATATATATAGATAGATAGATAGATAGATAGATAGATACTGTAGATAGATAGATAGATACTCGCAGACAGAGATGGATGGATGGACGGATAGACAGACAGATATATACTCGTAGACAGATTGATAGATGGATGGATGGATGGATTGATGAAGAGAGATAAATACAAAGAAAGACAGACTGGCAGACACAGACAGAGAGATGGATGGATAGATAGATAGATAGACATGGATGGATGGATGGATGGATGGATGGACTGATGGAGAGACAGACAGACAGATACAGATATATATACACAGAGACAGACAGACAGATACAGATATACATACACAGAGACAGACAGACAGACAGACAGACAGATAGATGGATAGATAAAACTGAGTACAATGTACAAACAACGCACTTCAGTACTGGAATATGGAGGAACGAACGCTATATATTTACGTCTAATACTGATTGGCCTTTGTTTCGCCGGTACAATCACAGTCAAAATTCTTCTCCCCTACCCTCGTGGCGACTGCTTGAGGAAGGGGAGACTTTAATGGAAAGTATCAGTAGTTTTTCTTACCAGCTTCGTCTCGGTGGGGGATGGGAAGGAGGAAGGGAACTTTTGACATTCACCTCGAGTGGCTGAGAACTGGGTGGAGATTTGATTAGCTGAAGCAGACTGAATTAGATGAAGGCAATTTTACGAGGTGAGGAAACGATGAAATAACTCTCCAGAAACCAAATTAGGTTAAGAGCAGAGATGATATGAGGTTACAAGAAAACTAATTTAGGATGAGATTAGAATAGGTGAAGGGAATATTTAATTAGTCCAATAGATTAACACTCCTCTACACAATGGAATTAAATCGTTTGATGTGAACTGGAACATTATACTTGAGTTGTTTTAGTTTCTCTCTCTCTCTCTCTCTCTCTCTCTCTCTCTCTCTCAGCCCTATAGTTTTATATAAATATGATCTGGACATAAGGGACATTATTCGTCTGTTCTCAGTTTCCAAAAAGCTGCTCCAAAAAAGTACCATCGCTTAATTACACTCGTCCATAAAAATTTCGTCCAATCTTCAGTTTCGAATAGTTGGTCTGAAATATAACACTGATTGTGCATAAGATTTTCCCTCCAGCGTCAGTTCTCGGAGAGTTAAAAATATGCACAAGTTTCGAAAGCTGAAAACATGCACAGCTGCTTCGTTCAATCTCCAATTTTCAAAAATAGAAATATATATAATTTTTTTCCGATCTTCAATTTTTGACAGGCTGGCAATATATGAGTTTTCTGTTTGATTTCCAATTGCTGACAGGCTGGTATGAAAGGTAAAGCTATGAAAGCATATTCTTTTTTTTCGAGTTATTTTCAAAAATATACTCAAAAAGTTCCTTAATGTTGATATACTTACACGTTTCCTTCGATGTGCAATTTTCCAGAACCAAAAAGTATGGATGAATGATTATCGTTTGACCTAAATAAAAAATAAAAATAAATGGGATTATGTAGCTGTCTTTCGTTCGATCACTTTTTTTTTTTTTTTTTTTTTTAAAGAATAATAACAGGTATGCAATAGTTTTTCATTCAATGTCCAACTTTAGGAAATCAGGCCTGAAATGAAGCACTGTTTTTTACGCAAAGAAGGAGCCAAAGACGAGAAACCGGCAAAGTTGTTCCTTAAATAAACAAAATACAATAAAATAAGCCGAATTCAAGATCTGTTTATTTCGAGATTTACAAGAATGGAGGTCATAGACAGAGGGAAATACAGACTGAGGAGGAGCCAAAGTTGATCTGTTGCATAAGTTTCCACCTCCTTTGTCCTTCATCAGCCATCCTTTCTCGCAGGTTCCACGTTATCGCGTCCTATTTCTTATCTCTATTTACTGGTTCTTTCATCACCCCAGTCCAGTCTTATCTTCAGCATTTTGTCTCGGCCAAAAGACTGTGAGCTTCAGGAGTCCCGATCTCGCCTAAATTATCATCCTGGCTCACAAGATTGGCCCCATTACAGTCGTAGCGGCGGGTATGCAAAATGGAGTTATAAATCGTCATTATTCTGAAATATCAATGCCATCGCTGCGGGGAAGGGGAAACTAAGGATTCATATTCATAAAAATCTTTCAGCTTTGTATCTGCATAGGACCGTCTGTATACCCTTAACTCGTACAGCTACCAACCAGATACCAAGCGAACTACAGTGATTAACTATAGTGATTAATAACGTGAAGAATACAAGGAAACAAATTGTCTCTCGGTAATAATTAATTGCTATGGTTCAGCGCTCATGAATTCCGACTTAGAAAAGTCGCCTGGCAAAATATTAATGTTTCAGCCTTCCCTGGGATTAATGAAAATGGTCATGGTGATTCACTAGTCCACTTTTCCCGTCTATAGCTCATCAAACTTGCATTAGGAACGTTTACATCGGAGCACATGAAGGTAGTGAAGGAATATAAGTCCTCTTCAGAAACGAATATGGTTTGGGTCCATGATACATATCAAAAAGAAAAAACATTATGGGGACAGTCAAAATTAAGACCTGTTAAGTCCATGATACATATCAAAAAGAAAAAAACATTATGGGGACAGTCAAAATTAAGACCTGTTAAGAACTACCAGCTATACCCCCCGTAAGAAAGAGAACGTAAAGGGCGGCAAAATTATCAACAAATGTTCAGTTAAAATACGCTACACCCCCATCCACTCATTCAAGCCCCTAAACATGCGGCTCTACCTCACAGACCCTCGATATGTGGATCTCCCCGTAAATCATTCATCTCTGTCCTAAGGAAGTATCAGGAAGTCATACAGCAAGTCTTTGGTCTGGCTGTGCTCTCTTCCTCTCACTCTTGGCCTCAATCCGCCGTGCCTGCCTAAGTTATTGCCCTCGCACGGCTCCCTTCGTCTCCTAGTTTCTTCAACACCCTTTTCCCCTCACAAGCACTTCTTAAATTCCCCTCACTCCCCTTCTCTTCCCCTTTGGTCTTCCTGTGTTTTATTTCCTCCCTTGCCCATATTTTGCCCCCCCCCTCCCTCCCTCCTCTCTCTCTCTCTCTCTCTCTCTCTCTCTCTCTCTCTCTCTCTCTCTCTCTCTCTCTCTCATCTTGCATTTCCTTGTCCGCCACTATCATTTTTTCCACTTCTCCCTCATTTTCTTTTCTTGCTTGTCTCTGTCCATTACTCTGATGATCTAAGTTGCGGGGGATCTGCAAGGTTCCTTCATACACACGAGGTATAATTTTCGGCGCCATTTCAGTAACTGGCTGAGTAAATTTGCTGCAGAGGGGCTGATGTACACTGGGACGAAAGACCAGACTTACGTTATTTTTTTTATTTATTTTTATTTTTTACTCTCAGGCTCACATATCCACTCTCTGTTGAGTAAAATAGTATGGTCTTAGCTGTAACAGACTACAAGAGTTGTCTCGACCATGTGAGGGATAATTAGGGAAGTGGTATCTGGAAATCAATCATATCTATACATGGACTGAGCACTTTTGAAAGCGTGTGCATGTGCATGTGTGAATGACTGTGGACTTTGCATGTACAGTATATAACCATGTAAGTATGACATCGCATCACTTCATCAACTGCTTCTCTAAGTGTATTTATGAGAACGTGAGTGAATGGGCGCACTATGCATGTATGTTTGTGTATACGTATGTGGCCGAATGAATATGCAAACTATTTATGAATGCGTGTGAATGACCAAGCGAATGATTATACCAAGGGCAGGATTACAAGAAAATAAACAAGTAAGGAAGTAAAGGAGGACTGTGGGTTATTGAGGATGTGACTGAAAGTGTTATGAGAAATACTTTGAGATGGTTTGGCACTGAGGAGAGGATGGAGAATGAGAGACTGACTTGATGAGTGTGTGTGGGTGAGGTGGAGGGGGAGAAGATGAGGGGGAGACCAAGGATGAGATGACGGGACAGAGCGAAGAGATATACAATATGAGAGACGGGGCTGTAAGTTTGGAGAGAGGGCAGCTTCACAATACTCACTAGCTTTATGGTGGTGTAGAAACGATCGCTCCTGTACCACTACGTTTTTAATATAAACTTGGTAGGCTTTACTTTACTTGCACAAGAAGCATTACCACTCACAGACTCTCTGGTATGGGGGTGGCATTTTGAGAACACCTACGACTATGGCTCATTATGGCTCACACTACGACTATGGCTCATTATGGCTCACACTACGACTATGGCTCATTATGGCTCACACTACGACTATAGCTCATTATGGCTCACACCACGACTATGGCTCATTTTGGCTCACACTACGACTATGGCTCATTATGGTTCACACTACGACTATGATTCATTATAGGTCACACTACGACTATGGCTCATTATGGCTCACACTACGACTATGACTCATTATAGCTCACACTACGACCATGACTCATTATGGCTCACACTACGACTACGACTCATTATGGCTCACACTACGACTATGGCTCATTATGGCTCACACTACGACTATGGCTCATTATGGCTCACACTACGACTATGGCTCATTATGGCTCACACTACGACTATGACTCATTATGGCTCACACTACGACTATGGCTCATTATGGCTCACACTACGACTATGGCTCATTATGGCTCACACTACGACTATGGCTCATTATGGCTCACACTACGACTATGACTCATTATGGCTCACACTAAGACTATGGCTCATTATGGCTCACACTACGACTCACTGGCTGTGTTATGGGGTGGCATTTTGAAAACATCTTAGGTGTAAAAGTGTTAGGTTAATAATGTCAAGATCTTGGGATTCACTTTTAGCTCAGTAAAATAATACGGTGCCGACCCGAGTGGAAGACAAGAACTGTACTGACGGGGGTTAATAGTGACAATACAAATACTCAGGCTTCTCTATCTCACTGTCAGATGAATGATATCGTCAGGCATTGACCTTCCCATCTATGAGAGGATGAATGGGAATAATAATAACTCTTACGCTCTTGCAACTCATTCACCTGAGTTAAATCGTCTGGCATTAGTTGGAGCACTAGTGTTATCCGGACCATGAAAGGGTTGCTGGTGAGGGGAGTGGATCAAGAAAGACTGGTGGTAGCAGGTATATAATCAAATAATTAAATATATACTTGGCCATGGATTCAGTATTGCAAGAACCGATGAATCTGCCATTGAGTGGGAAGCATGCAACTAAAATCACCCAACTGTATCAAGCATATAAAACAAAATCAACAGAAAATATTATCACGTGAGCAATGGGGTAATGTCTCATTTTTTTTCCCCTTCTTATCCCGTATACGATTTCTTTTATAGATTCTGTGAGCACCCTTGCAATGAAGGAACTATTGAAGGCCATATAGAAAATGCATCCATAAATAAAGCCCTCTGGTAATTGCAATAAAAATGACGAAACAAAATGTAATACTTCGATACCGCATCAAATACACAGAAGCGAATTTGTTGTTGAAATGGGAGATTCCGGTTGGTCCGAGGTGGCATGATTTAATAAAGGGAGCATATTTGTTGGCAGCGTCCCGAGGAAAGGTAATATTTGGGTATCGTACAGTAAGCCCCCGCATTTGGCGATCCAATTAGTCTGGCGAATCTACCGCCAAATTCGAATTTCGCCAAACGCGAGTTCTTTTTACCATATAAATTGCCTATAAAGTGCCTCAATCAGTCTTTGGTCATTGCCAAAGTCCCTCTTTTGACCCCTAAAATACCATCTTTCGAGCTGAAATAAAATCTTTTGCCTTCACGTATTAATACACATGTAGAAAACAGACCAATAAACAATAAATAAAGCTAATAAGACATGATATAAAGGTTGTAACTAACCGTAAATAGAGTGAAGATAGGCTTGCTTGGCTGGGGACGTCGGAGTGGCAGTGGGGGCAGCTTAGTTGCTACCACCACTTTCCTCATCACTCTACCCCCTCCTCCCCCATAACCCCCTTAGCAACCATTTGTCTCGCTTAATCATCCACTTCATCGAAGCCAGAAAAGTCAGCATCCAGCTTAAAGAGGGCAGCGAAGCTTGGCTGGGGAGGTTGGGGAGGTTGAGGTGGCTGGGGAGGTTGGGATGGCTGGGGAGGTTGCGACTGTTCTTGTGGCTGTTCTTGTGGCTGCTTTTGGGGCTGTTCTTGTGGCACATCGAGTGGGGGGGGGTTATCAATGATTTCACAGTTATCATCGTCTACGGGAATGGCGGCAATGACTTCTTGGATATTGCGTTGTCTGTCCAGATTCTCCAAGAAAAACTTTGTTATTTTTGCCTGCTTTGACATTTTCAATTTTTCTTGATATTGTTCAACGTGCGGCCGCCAGGGAACCACCAAGTTTGAATTCAAATCGCCAAGCGCGCATTCGGTGGTCCGTGGCCACCCTACCGCCAAAAGTGAGTTTCGCCAATTTGAAATTCGCCAAACGAGGGGGCTTACTGTACACAGGAAAACAAAGGAATATCGCAAAATTTAATGCTTCACTCCAGAGAGGATGGGAAAGAGCACCTTTGTATTGGTGCGTGCGTGCGGGTCGAGAAGGGGGAGGAGAAGAGGGACGAGGAGAGACGGAAGGGACGGAGAGAGAAACGGGAGGAGGGGACGGAGAGAGAAATGGGAGGAAGAGAGGGACGGGGGGGAGGAAATGGGAGGATAAGAGGGATGGGAGTGACGGAGAGAAAGGAGATGGACGAGAATGTAGGGGGTGGGAAGGGTGTCACGAATCAAATTTGCGACATTTTCCTTTTGTGAGAAACCATGAACTTTAGTGGAAAACTCTGTGTATCGTTCAGTTAACCGTTTCTCTCTCCATTTCGATGGTATACTTTTTTCAAAACATTCGTCACTGTTTCAAAAGTTACCGTTCTAATGCACGTCATTAAGTGCTCTACTGAGCGATATTATTGTTTCTACATTGTTCGTCCCTGCTTGCCTCAACCGTTGGCCACGCCTTCTTCCGGCTGGCCTGGACATCCTACCCCACACATCGAATTTGGGCAGTCTTTTATATGTTGCGACGGAGTGTGGTTCTGTGTTCCAGTAGTGAGAGTGAAAGAGGTCATCTAGCACCCAGACTCCACTAGATCTACAGTTCTCCTGGCTTCCACCCTTCCTTGGTGATACGCAACATTGACCAGTATTTCTTTAGTTTTTTTTTAGTTTTAAAATAATTATTTTAGCTAGCTTTGTGAAAGAGTGAGTGAGTGCATTCCGTTTAATATTTGAATTCACTTAGCTCTATGTAACGTAAATTTATTTATTGTAATCAATAAATTTACAGTTCTTTCCTTTGAGCTTAATTGTTATTCGTATTTTATTTCACCACGAGCTTCTTTAGTCTGCTTATCTTAGCTCGCACAACTTACTTATTTTTCATAACTGTACTTAAAGCAGTTCTTTCATATTAATTCTGAAATCCGTTGTGCTAGCTAGGGGTTAAACTTCAGCAAGAACCTGTCTGTTATTAATATTAAATATTGATTGTCAGGGGGTAAAAACTCTCAGGGGCCTGCAGTACCGACTGTACAGCATTTGTGAGTAATTAATCTCCGCGGTGTACTGTGGAGAGAGACAGCGTTAATTCTCATCTTTTGAGAATCGGCAGTCAGCCGGAATAAAATGGCGATCTATTTGCCATAAATTTATTAATCATTAAACTTCCATTAAATTTTGGATTGCACACATTCATAAATTACAAAACCCCGTTGACAACTGGCGACCTCACCAGGATTGAACTCCTAGTACTATTATTAACGAAAAAAAAACTCACTCACTCAGCTAGTTAGTTATTAGTTATAATAACTAAAGGTTATAGGCACAAGCTTACTGGTGTTTACCGTTAGTTTAGCAAGTGAATTTCTGCTTTATTAATCCATAGAGTATTTAACTCTATTTAGTACTTTTTTCTTGGTAATGCCAGATGATTTTATTCGCTCCTGGGAAGTCGCCGTACCCATTGCGTTAATTATTGAGTCTTCCCAGTCATTTGCATTTTTGCTTTATTCTTTGCCAGTTAACTAGATAAGACTGGTCACCACTAGCTTGTGTCTGTATTCTTTACTTGTGTTTATTAGCATTCGTTTGCGAAGCAGCAGTCAGTACTCAGTTTTGGTTTGTTTAGTAAATTAGCGTCATGGTTACCACCGTATTATTACAGGAAGCCAAAGACATGGGGCTTACCGATCCCCAGGAAATTAAAGAGTTCATACTCTCACGGCATAATCATAAGCAGCAGCGCGAGAATGATGCCTGTGAAGAGCGTAAGATTCAGCGCAAATACGAGCAAGAACAGCGCGAACAACGTGAAAGAGAGCATGCATATGAGCAAGAGCAGTGTGAGAAAAAGCGCGAATACGAGCGCGAACAACACGAACGTGAGCGGGAACAACGTGAAAGAGAGCGCGAATATGAGCAGGAACAACGTGAACATGCACGTGCCGAACGTGAGCCATGAGAAAAACATGAGCTTGAGGTTTTGAAGCTCAAGCGAGATTCCTTGGCTTCAGGCACATTTGCTGCAGCCAACCCAAGCTCCACTAGTGCTCTTCCTACACGTCCTGGCGACCCCACACATCAAGCTTCCTTCATACAAGGAAGGCGAGCGAATCGAGCCGTACATTGCTCGTTTTGAGGACACGGCAGACATGTATCAACTGGATGAGGCAGCTAAGCAGCTCCAATTTCTTAGTTTATTTGAGGGCCCTGCCCTCGATATTCTCCATAGAATTCGTGGAGACAATCTCATGTATGAGATGATGAAAGCTGCACTCATTAAGGCGTATGGTCTCACAGTAGACGACGCCAAAGTTCAGTTCATGCGAGCTCGTCTCCAAGACAAGGAGACAGCTGTTCAGTTTCTTGACTGTCTCACTGCTTACTTAGGTGAGTGGATGGAAAAAGATGAGACCCCTCACACGCTAGAGGGGATAATTGACCTCATGCTGCGTATACAGCTAGAGAGGTCGTAGCCTGCTGAGCTCATAGCACAGCTTAAGATCTGCCAGGCGAAAGATGCCAGCCAAATGGTGGAAAAGGCTGATGCATTCTTCACTTCTTACCGGTACCAAACTTGTAAGCAAAACACCTGGAACAGCAGAAAAGATACTGCCAAGTCTGGGAAGCCGTCTCAGACAAAATCCCAGCACCAAGGCCATTCTCAGAGTGATGGCCAAGGTCCAAGCAAACCGCAGAAGGACCAGGGGCAAAATACACAGCAGCCTGCTTGGAAGCAGTACAACAAGCACCCCAACCAGCAGCAGTTCCCCAAGCAGCAGCAGCAATGCAAGGACAAGCCACGTAACCCTCAGCCAGGTCAATCAGTGTATCGGAGGCAGGAGGCAAATGCAGCCTTCATTCCACGACAAGCACACGGTGGTGCCATCTCTACCAGTACAGGTACTTCCCAACAGTTCATGAGTCCCCCTGCGACCATGAACTCTCCTCCACAGGTGGTCAATGCTCCACCTCCTCAGATGGTGAGTACGATTCCTCAGACACCTAGTTCTCAGGACGCCACGTTTGCTGCATCGGTTGTTCCGCAATCTCATGAATGACTGGCTGCTACCTCCTCAGTCCCTTCCACCAGCAACACTGCCTTTCTTGTTCAGCCAGGGTTTGTGGGAGGTGTTTCTGTAAATGTTCTGAGGGATAATGGTTCCTCAGGTTGCTCTGTTAAGCAGAGTTTAGTTCGGCCTGATGAGTATACAGGTCGACAGATCCAAGTTAGACATATTGATGGATCAGTGAGATTGTTCCCTGAGGCATGTATCCAGGTGGCGTCTCCATTTTTCACTGGCCTGACAGCTGCAGTTGTCATGCCAGAGCCTATATTTGACCTCATTATAGGTAACATACCTGGCGTCAAGAATAGTTGCGCCGTAGATGTTGCTATTCAGACTTCGGCTGCTGCGGTAACACGAGCCATGGCCAAGGCTCCAAATCGCATCACTCTGTTGACCGTCGCAACGCCGCAAGATCTGATTCGAAGTCAAGATGTTGTCCAAGAGCAACAGACTGACTCAACACTTGCCTCAGTACGTAAGAAGCTGGAGGGTAAAGTGATTAAGCATTCACGGGGAGGACAAGCCAGGTTCCTTTGTAAGCGAGGACGGCTGTACCGTGAGTCACAGACACCCCATGGTGAGGTTCGACTGCAATTTGTCGTTCCTGCAAAGTATCGCTGAGCAGTGTTTGAATATGGTAATTGTTCAGCGATGGGAGGTCACATGGGGCAAAAAGAAGACCTCTGACTGCATCCATGCTGACTTTTTCTGGCCAGGAATGAGACGGGAAATAACTAAGCTCGTACGTTCCTGCGATGTATGTCAACATACCACTGACCAGGGACGTGTCCATCCTGCGCCATTGAAACCAATGCCCATAATCTCTGAACCATTCAAGAGAGTAGCAGTTGACATAGTTGGGCCAATCTCCCCTAGGGCTAGTGATGGATCAAAGTATATCCTCACTATTGTTGATTTCAACACACGGTGGCCTGAAGCCGTGGCCCTTAAGAGTATAGAGGCCGTCACTGTTGCTGAGGCATTAATTGAAGGGTTCTTTCGTGTAGGTATCCCTAAGGAGGTCTTAAGCGACCGGGGTTCTCAGTTCACTTCAGCAATGATGAACGAAGCATTCAGGCTGCTGTCCATCCGAGGCTTACGGACTACGCCGTATCATCCCATGTGTAACAGGTTGTGTGAGAGGTTCAACGGGACTCTCAAGAAGATGTTGAGGCGCATGACCGCCGAACAGCCAAAGGAATGGCCGAGGTTCATTGCTCCTCTTCTATTTGCTTATCGAGAAGCCCCACAGCATTCATTGAAATTCTCACCCTTTGAGCTGGTGTATGGAAGGTCGGTCCGGGGCCCACTTCAAGTCCTTCGTGAGTTATGGGACGATGAAGAACCCGACCCTGAAGTCAAGACCACCTACACCTACGTCCTTGATTTGGCTGACCGCCTCCAGTCGACGTGTGAGTTAGCTAAGGAAGAACTGATCAAGGCGCGTGAAGTTCAAAAGGCTTATTACGATAAGAAGGCAAAGCTTCGGAGGTTTAGTCCAGGCGATAAATGCTTGGTATTACTCCCCACTGCCCAGAACAAGTTGTTAGCACAGTGGAGGGGTCCATATGACATAGTTGAGCGCATCTCACACCTCAACTATGTAATTCAGATGGGGAATCTTCGTAAGAGGTTCCACGTTAACATGTTGAAGGCTTATCATGAGTCAAACCCCGAGGAGGCTGGCCTACGAGTGGCTGATGACAGTGACCAGCCACTGGAAGGAACTGGGGCAGCTGCGGTGATCCCAGCTGATGACCATGATGATAAGCCCTTAACCGTTCAGTCTCACCAGGAGGAGACTGTCGGAGATGTCCTACTTAACCCTGACTTAGCAGTAGGAGACCAAAATGCCTTAAGGTCACTGCTCTGTCAGTACGCTGATGTCTTCTCAGACCAACCTAGACTTGGAAAGGTAGCGTGTCATAAAATCGAGTTGACCAGCAATGCTCCCGTAAAGGTTAAGCCATATCCGATTCCCATGCGACTGCTGGACGCAGTAGACAAGGAAATTGCCGACATGGAGACTGCAGGCATTATCGAAAAGTCCTCATCTCCTTACTGTAGTCCGATGGTAGTAGTTCACAAGAAAGATGGTGGAGTCAGGATTTGTGGCGATTATAGGAAGCTAAATGCAATCACCAAAGTGGATGCTGAGCCAATGGGTGACCATATTGCCATCTTCTCCAAGCTGGCAGGGTCACGATATTTCACGAAGTTCGATCTAGTGAAGGGATTCTTCCAGATTCCCCTTCATCCTGAGAGTCGTCAGTTCACTGCCTTTGCTACTCCTAGGGGGTTGTACCAGTATAAAGTCCTACCGTTTGCACTTACCAATTCCCCAGCAGTATTTAATCGTGCCATGAGACAAGTGCTCCATGGTATCGTAGGAGTAGAAATGTTCGTTGACGATGTTCTCATTCATTCTGCCACATTGGAGGAGCACCTCAGACTCTTGGAAGTCGTTGTCAGTAGACTCCAGAGTTTCAACATGACTGTGAAGCCTACCAAGTATAGAATTGCGCACAGTAAGGTGGAGTTCCTCGGACATATCGTTGGCAACAATCACCCAGGGTGATAAGATTAGAAAGGTTAAGGAAGCCCCAAGACCCGTGACCAAGAAACAGGTTAGGGTATTCCTCGGCCTAGTGGGGTATTATAGAAGTTTTGTCCCCAACTCTGCCCTCATTGCTCAGCCGTTGTACGAGACGTTACGGAAACATGCTCCAAACACCATCGGATGGGGAGAAGCGCGAGAGATCTTTTGCCACCCTCAAGAACATGCTATGCAAGGAGCCTATCTTGCAGTTGCCTGATTCCAATAAACCTTTCATATTACACACCGATGCTTCACAGGATGGAGTAGGTGCTGTATTAATGCAAGAATCGGAAGGTGGAATCTTCCCAGTGGCATATCACAGCCATAAGCTAAAACCTGCTGAGAGGAATTACAGCACTGTTGAGAAGGAACTCTTGGCCGTGGTTGATGGTGTTAAGAAATACTACTACTATTTATATGGAGCACCATTCACTCTGGAAACTGATCATATGCCGCTCACTAGTCTTAGTACAACTAAAACGGCCAATGCAAGATTGACACGCTGGACACTGTATTTGCAACAGTTTAACCTTGTTGTGAGATACATCAAGGGAAGTGACAATGCAGGTGCAGACCTGATGTCTCGCCTGCTAACTGATGACTAACATGGGTAACTTGTACACTGGATTCTGGAAGGCGTCCTCAGAGATTTACGTAATCCAAGGACCAGCCTAGATTTCATATCTGGATTCGCGAGCCCTCTGTGGCCAAGAACTCTTTTGAATTCATTGTTAATAGTGTACCAGTAAGACCTGACGTCTTGCCCGTTGGTCCCACAGGACACATTATGTCCAAGACCTGTATACACTTGTTCCGTAGTTTAAGGGGGGAAAGTTCAAGAACCCGCAGAGGCAACCTGGGGCTGTGTCTGTGGACACACGAGCCCGAGTTTGCATAAGGATTCTCAACTTGCCGACACTAATCGTAAATGTAAAGTTAAGTTTAACAAGTAAACTACACGAGTCCTCGAGACCAACGGCGTCCAGGGACTACGTTTCCTGGTTAATAATGTACCTAATAAATTAATGGCGACCTCGAATGTACGAAGCTTAGGCTGTCACTCGTATTTTTCAGCTAGAGCGTACCTTTCGTAGCATGTACTGATTGCTAGGCAGAGAGAGTAATTGTAATGTAATAAGAATTTTTGTCTCATTGACACTTTTGATGCTCCACCTTAATTAATTTTGCAGGTACAGCGATGGGTGTAGCAGTTTTGCTGTGCGGGCCAGCTGATCGTCTGCCACACGCTGCTGCCTCTTCTCCTCTGCCTTCATCGTCGCCATATTATTAATATTTACTGTACCATTTTACACGTAGGTACAGTTACACTACAACTGTCACACCTACACCGTGTATCACATACACCACGCTACACAACAATTAGTTGTCAGTGTAAATGTAGCGAACTTTCACTCAGTTTGACCTGAGTACAGGATTTTCACCATCGTCACGGAGTTTTTTCCCTCAAGCTTGCCTCTATTAACGTAAATACGAGGTTTTTACACTCATTGGCGATAGTGATTTTCTCCTGTAGCAGGATAGCACACACACACCACAGTGTGAATCTTGTGTGACTGAGTTAGGATGTGTACATATATATACATCCACAAATATTTTCCCATAAGGAAAAAATTTCATTTTGAAGAGGCGTAATGTCACGAATCAAATTCGCGACATTTTGCTCTTGTGAGAAACCATGAACTTTAGTGGAAAACTCTGTGTATCGTTCAGTTAACTGTTTCTCTCTCCATTTCGATGGTATACTTTTTTCAAAACATTCGTCACTTTCAAAAGTGACCATTCTAATGCACGTCATTAAGTGCTCTACTGAGCGATATTATTGTTTCTATATTGTTCGTCTCTGCTTGCCTCAACCGTTGGCCACGCCTTCCGGCTGGCCTGGGCATCCTACCCCACACATCGAATTTGGGCAATCTTTTATATGTCGCGACGGAGTATGGTTCTGTGTTCCAGTAGTGAGAGTGAGAGAGGTCTTCTAGCACCCAGACTCCACTAGATCTACAGTTCTCCTGGCTTCCACCCTTCCTTGGTGATACGCAACATTGACCAGTATTTCTTTAGTTTTTTTTTAGTTTTAAAATAATTATTTTAGCTAGCTTTGTGAAAGAGTGAGTGAGTGCATTCCGTTTAATATTTGAATTCACTTAGCTCTATGTAACGTAAATTTATTTATTGTAATCAATAAATTTACAGTTCTTTCCTTTGAACTTAATTGTTATTCGTGTTTATTTCACCACGAGCTTCTTTAGTCTGCTTATCTTAGCTCGCACAACTTACTTATTTTTCATAACTGTACTTAAAGCAGTTCTTTCATATTAAATCTGAAATCCGTTGTGCTAGCAAGGGGTTAAGCTTCAGCAAGAACCTGTCTGTTATTAATATTAAATAGTGATTGTCAGGGGGTAAAAACTCGCAGGGGCCTGCAGTACCGACTGTACAGCATTTGTGAGTAATTAATCTAAGCTGTGTACTGTAGAGAGAGACAGCGTTAATTCTCATCTTTTGAGAAGCGGCAGTCAGCCGGAATAAAATGGCAGTCTATTTGCCATAAATTTATTAATCATTAAACTTCCATTAAATTTTGGATTACACACATTCATAAATTACAAAACCCCGTTGACAAAGGGGCAGGAGAGAAGGGGAGACGGGAGAGAGAGGAGAGGCGGGGGGGGGGGGGCAAGAAATAAACGAAGAGGAAGATAGGGAAGGGGATGAGCGAAGGAGAAGAGGAAAAGGGGATGAGGGACTGAGAAAAAAGGGAAGGGGATGAGGGAAGGGGAGAGACAGGGAAGTGGGGAGGGACGAGGAAGAAAGGGAAGAAGAAGACGGAGAGAGTGATAGGGTATTAGAGTATTGGACAATATTAAAACATGGAAATTGAATTAACGGTCATAGTAAAAAATATTAACAAGGTTCCCACTGTTGATTCTATTTGGCTCACACACACACACACACACACACACACACACACACATACACAGGAAAGAAATTCAAACAACTGTTCTTGACCAGGCTGTAAAATAACTAAAAATATTCCTTTTATGAAAACAAATTACTACATCGTATCAAATGCTTTGTTAGTGTAAAAAAAAAAATTGAAAAAAACGAAAATAAACATGAAAAATGAAATGGTAGCAGCCTCCAGTACCAAATATTCCAACAAACATCCCTCCTTCATATACCTCCTATTATACTGCATTAATTTGTCCCTACTCAGTGACGACCTCCCCTCCCACGACGTCATCCTCCCTCACATAATGGCTTTCAACCATTTATGTCCTTACTCAGTAACGACACCGTCTCCCACCATACACCCATTCTTCCACCTACCTTTCCACTCATCTACCTATCCATTAACCATACACCCATCCATCCACCTATTCCACCAGCTATACACCCATTTATCCAACTTGTCAAACAGTTTTCTCCTCTGTCAACTTATTCACCCACCCGTCCACAACTCTCTCTCTCTCTCTCTTTCTCTCTCTCTCTCTTCTCAATTTCTCAGTTTCTTCTTCTTTTCCCTCCTCTTCCATTACGCATTTTTTTTTTTTCCTCGAGCATCTCTTTCCTCCTCCTCCTCTTTGTCCGCGAGAATTTAGTTTCAAAATTCGCCCTTCTCTATATTCCTCTGTTCTGTCTGTCTGCTGTTTGTGTTTGTCTCCTTCTCCTCTTTTTTTTCAGTGTCTAAAATTCTAGTTCCTCCACCTTCAATCCCTCCTCCATAAGCTCACCTCTCCACGTATATATTGATTTACTGTTTCTCGCAGAAGGTATGTTATTAAAAAATGTGATTCTGCTTTTCTCCTAATCGCTGATTAGCTAAGGATGCGTCTAGGCTTCTGAGGACAACCACTGAAATAACACTTCACTGATGGAGAGAACATCAGGAGGGGGAGGGCCCGGGCCGGGAGAGAAGAGGAGATGGAGGGACTGAGGGGAAGGAGAGAGGGAGGGAGAGAGAGAGAGAGAGAGAGAGAGAGAGAGAGAGAAACTTGGAGAACAGACAGTAAGGAGAGAATGAGAAGAGAGGGGATGCAATACAGAAGAGAACATTCTTCTTGTGGAGAAAAGTAAGAGAATACGATTTAAAAAAAAAAAAAGTGATTCTGCGAAGGAACAGCAATAGGAGGAGGAGGAGCGAGGGAAAAATTATAGGAACACGCAAGAGGCAACAAGAAAACAAAAAGTAATGCTGGAAGAGAGAGAGAGAGAAGAGCTACAATTACAGACGAAAGGCAGGAGGAAGGAAAAAAAAAAAGGAAAGAAAGTTTGAACAAGAGGGAACAGGAGAGTAGGAAAGAAAGGGAAGGATGAGAGTAATGGATAATACAGATATGAGATACAACATGATAAGGAAAAGATGGAAAACTGGCATAAGAGAAAGATGAGAAGGAAAAAATTTGATAAATGAAAAGCACATATAGAGGTAGACTGTTAGACATACATACATACATACAGACAGACAGACAGACAGACAGAGAAACAGACAGAAAGAGAGCAAGGGGCGGACAGACAGACAGACACAGTTAATCGAAACATTTTTTACCGTTGAAAGGGGGTGGTCTTGCTCTACGACCTACGACTGACACACACAAACACACACACACACACACACACACACACACACACACACTCTCTCTCTCTCTCTCTCTCTTGAGTTTCTCGTTATTGTTTTTCCCAATACTCTTTTTTTTTTTCTTTCATCAGTTCTCTTGCCACTGTGCATTTTCTTTTGACTCCACTCTTTCCTTCCTCTCTTTCACTCCACAGTCTTTGTTTTTACTTGTATTTCTTAGCTGGACATTTTCGTTCCCTGTACATCTCCTTTCTATTTGATTTCGCTTCACTAATTCATCTTTTTCCCTCTCACTTTCCACTCTCTCTCTCTCTCTCTCTCTCTCTCTCTCTCTCTCTCCTGACATCAAGCTATGACATGCGTATATATATGCATTGGAACGCACGACTGTGCATGTACCGTATTTATGGATATACTAAAAAACAAAAAATTATACTGCTTTTACTCTAACATGGCCCAGATTTTCGGCCTTTTGCAGCTTATTTCATGTAGGACAGTTGCAGAAAAGGACATTGCTACGGCTCTACATCTTTTCCACAGCACTTTTTCGTGACTAGTCCTATATTCAAGTGTTAATCTACTGTTACAAATTAGGAATCAGTATGGAGAGATAGCAGTTTTAGGCCAAGTTAGCGTAGAATGGATATATATAGTCACTTCACCACGATGACGTACTTTTCATTTTATACTTACTAGCACCATATAATTACGAGACTTTTCGAATTAGAGTAAGTAAATTATAGATGTGAGTCCTTGTTATCCCCCTCACTATAAGGGTACTTGGGCTGAAGGGGTTATGACTGCATTGGAAATTGTATCATAATTTTTAGCCTCAATGTACTTAGTATCATTTTCAGCTGCCATTTATAACATTTTAAAGGACAGTTAATTCGTGTAATGGCATTTAAATCGTGTAAAGGCATTTAATTCGTGTAATGGCATTTAAATCGTGTAAGGGCATTTAATTCGTGTAATGGCATTTAATTCGTGTAAGGGCATTTAATTCGTGTAAGGGCATTTAATTCGTGTAAGGGCATTTAATTCGTGTAAGGTACTGCTTCTATCTATTTTCCGGTACGGCTGGTTGCAGGAGGGCCCAGAGGAAGGACACTTCTCTGCTTGACTCTACTGTTCTTGATGTTGGTTGTCTTACCATAATAATCAGATCGTCTTAAAACAAGAGTATGGCTTGCATGGTTTGGGTAGAGATTTCTCTCTCTCTCTCTCTCTCTCTCTCTCTCTCTCCACGCCACGTCTTTAAATAGCGCCTCAATACTTCTCCCTCTCGTTATCTCCCGGCTCCGTCACCTCTCTCGCTGCCTCCCCTCTGACACACTCTCTCCTCCCCCCTGCCTCTCCTCTGCCTCACTGCTTCCACTCCGCCTTACCCCCTACCTCCCCGATGCCTCACTCACCAGCCTACATCATTACCTGGCTGTCCATCACCACCACCGCCGTCACCTACCTGTCTGCCTGCCTGCCTGCCTTCTTTTGGTCATTTCTATCTCTCATATACCTCTGCCTACCCCCTTCTCATTCTGCCTGCCTCTCTCCAAACCTATGTTTATTTCTTCCTCATTCTGCCTTCCTTCCTGCCTGCCTTCCTTCTCTTTGTCCACTTTTCTATTCCCATACCTCTGCCTACTTCTTATTCTTCCTGTCTGCCTTCTTCTTGCTCTGCTTCAATGTCTGTCTCTTCCCCTAATTCTGTCTGCCTCCTCCTCATTATGTCTGGGTGTGTGTCTGTCTTCTTCTTATCCCCAGTGCCTTCCTGCCTCCCTCTTCTCCTCTCTGCCTGCTATCCTCTAGTTCTGCCTGCTTACCTCACTCATATCCTACTTTCCTGCTGACCCTGCCTACTAGCCTGCCTGCCTCACTCATTCTGCCTATACCTTCCTCTCTCTCTTGTCCTGCCTGCCTGCCTAGCTCTCTCTTATCTAGCCTGTCTGACTTCATTCTGCCTTATCTGTTTTCCTATCGCCTTAGCTCTCTCTCTCTCTCTCTCTCTCTCTCTCTCGTCTGTCGCCTTGTCTGCCAATTTTATTCCCTGCTTACCTCCTGCCTTGCCTACCTGCCTGCCCTCTTACCTATATCTCTGCCTGCCTATCTTTCTACCTATTCATCGTCCTGCCCTCCTGTCCCTCCACTTGTCTGCCTCCCTTCCTCTGCTTTCCTGCCTCCATGCCCCTCTGTCTGCCTGTCTGTTTCCCTGTCAAGCTGTCTCCCTGTCTGCCTGATCCCTATCTGACTGCCTGTCCCTCTTCTTTCCCGTTTCCCTCTCCTCTTCACTGCTTCTGTCTGTCTTCCTCATTTCCTGCTACTTCTTGCCTTCCTACCTGCCTCCCCCCTCCCCCCCTCTCTCTCTCTCTCTTGCTTTTCTTTGTCTATTATTTTTTCATTTTTCCCTCATTTTCTTTTCTTTGTTGTCTTTATATATTATTATGATGATGCAAGCAGTGGGGGATCTGCAAGGTTCCTTCATATACACGAGGCATCATTTTCGGCGCCATTTCAGTAACCGTTCGAGAAAATTTGCTGCAGAGGAGCTGATGTAAACTGGGAGGAGAGATCAGACCCACATTATTTATTATTTTTATTTATTTTTGACTCTCAGGCCCCTATACCCACTCCAAGTTGATTAAAACAATATGGCGTTACCTGTAATAAAGTACAAGAGTTGTCTCGACCATGTGAGGGTTAATTAGGGAAGTGGTATCTGGAAATCAATCTTTCCTACACATGGACTGAGTACTTCTGAAAGCGAGTGCATCTGTATGTGTGAATGACTGTGGACTTTGCATGTATATAACCAAGTAAATATGCGTGTGTACGTGCATGTGTACGTGCCATCGCATAACTACATCAGCTGCTTCTCTAAGTGTGTTTATGAGAGCGTGAGTGAATGGGCGCACTATGCATGTATGTATGTGTATATGTATGTGACCGAATGAATGACTACGACGTATAATGTGCAAACTATTTATGAATGCTTGTGTATGACCAAGCGGACGATTATACCAAAGGCAGGATTATGAGAAGACAGACAGATAGACAGTTGAGGAAGTAAAGGAGGGTTGTGGTGTCAGTGTGGGTGTGACTGAAAGTGTTGAGAAATACTATGAGTTGGTTTGGCCATGTGGAGAGGATGAAGAATGAGAGACAGACTAGATGAGTGTAGGTGGGTGAGGTGGAAGGGGAGATCAATGATGAGATGACGGGATGGAGCGGAGAGATATACAGTACAGTATGAGAGACGGGGCTGTGGGTTTGAAGAGAGGGCAGCTTCACAATATTCACTAGCTTTATGGTGGTGTAGAAACGATCGCTCCTGTACCACTACGTTAATATACATTTGGTAGCCTTTACTTTGCTTGCACAAGAAGCATTACCACTCACAGACTCTCTGGTATGGGGGTGGCATTTTCAGAATACCTACGACTATGGCTCATTATGGCTCACACTACGACTATGGCTCATCGCTGCGACTATGGCTCATTATGGGTCACACTACGACTATGGCTCATTATGGCTCACACTATGACTATGGCTCATTATGGCTCACACTATGACTATGGCTCGTTATGGCTCACACTACGACTATGGCACATTATGGCTCACACTACGACTATGGCTCATCGCTGCGACTATGGCTCATTATGGCTCACACTACGACTATGGCTCATTATGGCTCACACTACGACTATGGCTCATTATGGCTCACACTACGACTATGGCTCATTATGGCTCACACTACGACTATGGCTCATTATGGCTCACACTACGACTATGGATCATTATGGCTCACACTACGACTATGGATCATTATGGCTCACACTACGACTATGGCTCATCGCTGCGACTATGGCTCATTATGGGTCACACTACGACTATGGCTCGTTATGGCTCACACTACGACTATGGCTCGTTATGGCTCACACTACGACTATGGCTCATTATGATTCACACTACGACTATGGCTCATCGCTGCGACTATGGCTCATTATGGCTCACACTACGACTATGGCTCATTATGGCTCACACTACGACTATGGCTCATTATGGCTCACACTACGACTCACTGGCTGTGTTATGGGGTGGCATTTTGAAAACACCTTAGTAGTAAAAGTTTTAATATTGTCAGCCTCCTGGGACTCACTCTTAGCTCAATAAAAACATATGGTGCTGACCCGTGTGGAAGACAAGAGCTGTACTGACCAAGAGAAGGCTAACAGTGACAATGTAAATACTCAGGCTTTTATACCTCACACTCACATGAATGAAATCGTCTGGCGCTGACCTTCCCATCTGCGAGAGGATGAATGGCAATAATACTAACTCTCAGGCTCCTGCAACTAACATTCACCTGAGTTAAATCATCTGGCATTAGCTGGAGTACTAGAGTTATCCGGACGATGAGACAGTTGATGGTGAGGGGAGTGGATCAAGAAAGACTGGTGGTAGCAGCAGGTATAAAATCAAATTATTTAATATATACTTGGCCATGGATTCAATATTGCAAGAACCGATGAATCTGTCATTCAGTGGGAAGCATGTAACTAAAATCACCCTACTGTATCAAGCATATTGTAATGCTAAATTGAATTAGGCTCGACTTCTCGTACCTATTCAACTCAACGCGGAGCGGGGTCCTCTTTCGAGACCGGAGCTAGTGCAATAAAGAGAGGTAGGACATAAAAACCTTCGGCAACACCATACACGTATATTACTTCAGTCAGACACAGGACACTTCAGCAGACATTACATCACAATATAAAGCAATACAAAAACCTTATCTAAAATATTGTGTATCTCGCAGGATACTAGCTTTCTAGATACTAATGACAATACAACAAATCTTAGTACTAGGAGTGCAGTAAATACAGGTGCGCGCGGAGCGCGTGAGGAGGGAGGGGGTTTGTGATCCACCAGGAGGAGGTAGGGGAGACACGGAGAGTGACTTAAAACGGCGAGGAGACAGTTATGGTAATATTTAAGGATGCCCGATATTAACAAGGGAGTTTAGGTGTTCTCTGTTGGCGAAGATTCTTTGACAATTAACTCTGATTCTTACTTTGACTTTAAGAGAGGGAGCGAGGGATGGAGAGAGTTTTTAGGAATAGTGTGCGGAGGAGGGGAATATCGTTAGTACTCGCCGTCCTTGTTGTTTTGGTGGAAATAGGTTTCTGCAGGCACAACTTATTCATTACACATCTCCTAGATATGTTATGCAGACTCTCGCTTCACAACGCGTAACAAAGTCGGAACACTACTCTACCATATTACTCAGAGATTAGCCAATAGCACTCCAATAATATTTTAGTCTTTCTTCGGGCTCTAGAGATATGTCTTTAGAAAGCTTCGGGATGACACTCGCACGTATTTTCACTTGAGGTCTCAACCCACATTCTCGTCCTTCAACTGGGTATTATGCCCTGGTTTGCCCCAATTGAGATTACATAAAGTTACAGCACAATACTTATTCTAAGGGAAAAGGAGTCACACTTAACCTACTTCACGATTGTTACAGGGTCACTCGTATTTCCTCATGGAGAGAAACACGGACACATCGTCGGTGATCCGGTCGGACTGAGGGCGTCGTCAGGGCGGGGCGAGCCGAGAGGGCACGGGGCGACTCGCGAGGGCGTCCTCTCGCATCCGGGGGTTTCCGGACTGGGCTCCGGTGTAAGGCCCTTAGGACTGGGGCCGAAGAGGTCTAGGAACCTCTGGGTCAGGTCCCGGCGTCGCGGGGGCGTGGTGAGGTCTCGCCCGGGTGTCCTAGGGCGGGCCGGAAGAGGCGACAGACTGCGGTCTCCCACGAGCAGGGGCGCCGTCAGGGGAGGACTGCGGCAGCGGCTGTCACGGGGGCCCGGCAGGTGGGTCTTCTCAAAGGCCACGCGTAGGGAACAGAGGCCGGGGGAAACAGGGAGGTCTCTCCGAGAATTTCCGGAGCGAGACCCCTGGAGTTCAACCTCCGGTCGTGGAGACGTCTTTCTCCTCACTATACCCTGGGAGCGACCATCGATCGTCTCTACCGGAGTGCTGAGGGAGCGACCGTTGATCGTCTCTACCTGAGCTTTAGGGGAGCGACCATTGATCGTCTCTACCTGATTTTTAGGGGAGCGACCATAGATCGTCTCTACCTGGTTTTTAGGGGAGTGACCATTGATCGTCTCTACCGGAGTGCTGAGGGAGCGACCATTGATCGTCTCTACCTGAGCTTTAGGGGAGCGACCATTGATCGTCTCTACCGGAGTGCTGAGGGAGCGACCGTTGATCGTCTCTACCTGAGCTTTAGGGGAGCGACCATTGATCGTCTCTACCTGATTTTTAGGGGAGCGACCATAGATCGTCTCTACCTGGGTTTTGGGGGAGCGACCGTTGATCGTCTCTACCCGAGTTTTAGGGGAGCGACCATTGATCGTCTCTACCGGGGTTTTATGGGAGCGACCATAGATCGTCTCTACCGGGTTTTTATGGGAGCGACCATAGATCGTCTCTACCTTTGCACTATCAGAGCGACCATAGATCGTCTCTACCTGAGGGGCGCTGCCTGGAGTATTGTTTCTGACTCCACCCCTAGCTAACTCGGTGATTCCGCCACACGAAGGTAGTGTCTTTCGCCTACGGTGGCGGCGGCGTGGTGGTTGAGTGTCACAGGGGCGCACGGCCCGGGCTGACATACGCCGTTGTTGCCCGGAGTGGTGGTGGCTGGTGGCGGCTACCCCGTGGGGTCCGAGTGGGGGTGTCGGCATTCTTGAGGGCGAACTCCACTGCTCTTGGTTCGCCTCGATGTCGGGGATACTACGGTATTCTCCAGAATGTTCCGGAGTATTGTATGTGTATCTGTCAAAGCCACGCATTTCACCACCGTGTTCTTGAAAAAAGTCACGTCCCTGTGGCTGGAGGTGGAACGCTAGAGTGTTGGAGGTGGTGTAAACGGGCTGGAGGTGTCGGAGTGTGTGCTGCCAGGCGGCAGTGTAAGAATTTTCCTCTTGTGCTTGGTCATAGGTGAGGAAGAGGGCAGAGGGGGTGGTGGTGTGCTTGAGGATATTTAACAGGTGGTGGGGCCCGCGGAGCCGGTGGTTCTTGGCAAAGGAAGGGGCCCATACAGCTCGCTTAATCCTCATGTTGCTTGGTGTGGTTGTCGGTGTGGTTGGAGGTGGAATGCCGGACAGAGTGGGCGAAGGCCGGGTTTTGTGCGGTAGTAATGCGGCGTTGAGTCTCTGGGGAGTACAGGTAGGAGGGATTTGGGCCCGATGTAGCTGGACGGTGTGAAGTCGCGGGGAGGTGGGTGGTGTAGGGGTGTGGGAATATCGGGCGGGTGGGCGTGAGAGGCGGCCCAAGTGGGTGGTGGTGGTGGTGAGGGTAGGGGTGGGGGGGAGGGGGGCGTTGGGTGTGGGCGTGTTGTCTTTCGTGCCACGGGCGTGGTAGAACGTGGCATTGGTGGAGTGGGCGTACGGGTGGTGGGCAGGGGAAGGGGGGGAGAAGGGGGTGGTGGTGAAGGGGTGGTGGTGGTGCGGGTAGGGGTGGGGGGGAGGGGGGCGTTAGGTGTGGGCGTGTTGTCTTTCGTGCCGTGGGCGTGGTAGGACGTGGTATTGGTGGAGTGGGCGTCCGGGTGGTGGGCAGGGGAAGGGGGGTGGAAGAGGGTTGTGGTGAAGGGGTGGTGGTGTGGGCGGAAGGGGTGGTGATGGGCTGGGGGGAGGGGGTGGCGGCAGGGGCCGGAGATGGGGGAGTGAGGACTGAGGGGCAAGCCACGGATGGGTGGGGCGAGGGGGAGGGGGGGGTGGCGGGGGAGACGTCAGGTGAGGTGCCTGGGGCAGGAGAGGCGGAGGTGGTAGGGGGGGGAGAGGGGGAAGGGGAGGAGATGTAGCACTCATATGTGGTTGTAGAGGGTGGAGCGGGAGCCGTGGGGGGTTGGGGGGGTGGGGTCGGGGCGGGGGGAATGGGCGTGCGGAAGGGGCGCACGTGTCGGTTTCGGAGGGTACGGGGAGTGCCGTGGTAGTCCACGACCACGTGGTAAGGGTTGGGGATCTTGGTGATGGTGTGGGGGCCCGTGAAACGGGGGGCAAGTTTGTGGGGAGTTGGGCGATGACTACGGTGTCACCCTGCTTGTAGGGGTTGGTGGCTGTGTCGGGTTCAAGATTTAAGTTCCGCTGTAGGTGGTATACCCGCCTTTTTAGCAAGTGTAGCGGGTCCGTTGCAGGGGCGGAGGTGGGCAGTTGCAGGTGATGGCATAAAGGTAGTAGGAGGGGGGTTTCGCCAAAGATCCTTTCGTGGGGGGAAACCCCGTCTTCTCGGGGGCACGAATTCATGCCCCACTGGACGATTTTGACGTGTGCTGGCCAATCGTTGTCTTTTGTAGCCTCGATTCTGGTCCGTAGCTAATTTGCCAAGGTACGATGGCTGCGTTCACACACCGCGTTCCCTTGAGGCCAATATGGTGAGGAGTGGGAGATTTCGTATCCAAAAATCCTGGCCAGCTCTTCCCAGACTTTCCCGGAGAATTCGGGGGCATTGTCGGAATGGATGGCCTGGGGAATGCCAAAGTAGGGGAAAACGTGTTGGAGTAAGGCATCGGCGACAGCGACGGCGTGATGTTCTTTAGCGGGGCAGGCTATTACGAACTTGGAGTACGTGTCGACAAAAGTGATCACGTACTTATATCCCGATTTAGGAGGGAGAGGCCCTACCACCTTGACTGCTAGGAGCTGCCAGGGTTTGTGGGCGGTGATATGGCCAGAAGGCCCGGCGGTCCGGGTAATGTCTTTCCCGAGCGCGCAGGCGCGGCAAGTTTGAATAATTTCCTTGGCGAGGGTGGAGGGATTTGGGGCCCAGTAGACGTCATTAAACACCTGTAGCAATATTTTTGTGCCCAAATGGATGCCGTTGTGGGCGTGTAACTGGCGCAGGGTGTCACGTGCCGCATCAGGGGCCAAGAGGATGTGTCCAGACGGGGTTAAAAGGTGGTCGCCCTGTCGGCACAATTTGGGAAACAGGTAGGCTGGAATCCAGGGGGGGCGTTCCTTGTGGTGCCAGAGTTCTAGCAGGTCCTGGTCTGGTTGGATCGCGCGGATGGGAAGGCGGGAGAGGGCATCTGCGTTGGTGTGGAGCTTCCCGGGTCTGTACGAGATCTCATATTGGAATTCCTCTAGGGTGTCACGCCATCAGACGGTTTGAGCGTTCTGGGAGTCCGATTGTCGCAGCCACTGGAGTGATTGGTGGTCGGTTATTATAGTGACTTGGGTCCCGGAAAGGTAAGCTCTAAAATATTGGAGGGACCAGATTATGCCGAGGCATTCTCGCTTGGTGGCGGCATAATTTTTCTCGGCCGGGTTCAGTGTGCGGCTGGCACAAGCAATAATGTGTTCCCGACCGGCCTGTACCTGGGCTAGAACAGCGCCAATGGCGTCAAGGGAGACGTCCGTGTAGAGGCGAAAAGGGAGGGCATAGTCGGGGAAGGCCACGATGGGGGCCGAGATAAGCTTGTCTTTCAGCTGCTGGAAAGCGGTTTGTCGGTCCTCTGTCCAGAGGAAAGGTTCCCCTTTTCTCGTCAGGTCGTGAAGAGGTTTAGCAATCTGTGCAAACTCCTTCACGAAGCAGCGGTAGTAGGATGCGAGCCCCAAAAAGGCACGGATGCCGTGGACATCCTGCGGAGGTGGTATGTCCGCTATGGCACGCAGCTTGTCGGGGTCTGGGGAAATTCCTGCTTGGGAAATGGTATGGCCTAGAAACGCGACGGTTTTTGCGGCCAGGACACATTTGGCTGGATGTAACTTGAGGCCTGCCTGGCGAATTCGGGTGAAAACTCGGCGGAGGCGCTGCAAGTGATCAGCCCAGGTTTGGCTAAAAACAATGACATCATCAAGATAGGCCAACCATATCTCCCAAGTGAGGCCGCTTAAAACAGATTCCATCAGCCTGGAAAACGTGGCAGGGGCATTGCAGAGGCCGAATGGCAGGACATTAAACTCATAATGTCGGCCATTACTGGTAGAGAAGGCCATCTTGCCTCGATGATCCGGGTGGACTGGGACCTGCCAATATCCAGACTGGAGGTCAAGGGTAGAAAACCAAGACGCCCCGTATAGGGAGTCTAGGGAATCGTCGATGCGGGGAAGGGGAGTAGCATCCTTAATCGTGACGTCGTTCACGCGGCGGTAATCGATGCAAAACCGCATCGTGCCGTCTTTTTTTTTTACTAGAACGACGGGGGAGGACCACGGGCTGATGGAGGGGGAAATAACACCCGCCTCTTCCATTTCGCGCACTTGGCGGTCCTCCTCTTCTCTCTGTCGGGGGTTCTTACGTCGGGAAGGCTGTCGTATCGGAGGGCCTGTCGTATGGATCTCGTGAGACAGGTACGTAGTGTGTCCTATATCTGCGGGCCCTGCCGCAAACAAATCCTGGAACTCCAGGAGGAGGCGGCGTAAGGCGTCTGACTGTTGGTCGGAGAGATGGTCAGGGATGGGGGGAAGGGGGGCGGGGCGTTGGGGGGGGGACGGGACGCAGGGCTCGGCTTCTTCCATCTCTCCGACGATAAGCCCTTTGGGAAGGGTGAGAGGGGATGGTGCAAGATTGGCGATGCGAATGGCAGCGCGGTGGGGGGGGAGAAAGGTAGGGGAAACGAGGCAGGCGGAAAGGGGTCCGGCAGGGAGGAGGGGGGGAGAACAAAACGGATGGGCCCAAGGGCCTGTTCAGGGGCACCCATGCCTCGTGGTGTGAGGGGATGGTAACGGCGGCGGAAATGGTGGCAGGGAAGGAGGGGGCAAGAGTGGGGTGGGGTGGCGCGGGGGAAGGGGGAGGCGAAGAAGGGGAAAAGAAAGAGAAAGAGTGCAGGGGGGGGGGTTTGTGTGGGTCCTCCGGCCGGGCTGCGGCGTGCAGATACAAACGGCTGGAGCGGAGCAGGGTGGGGGGTGGAACTGGAGTTGTTGGTTGCGACAGTCGATAGTGGCTCCGAGTTTTTGAAGTAGGTCTAGCCCTAAATATCCGTCATAGCTCTGGCAGGAGGAATAAAAAATGATGAAGGGGTGCTGGGCAGATACTGGCTGGTGGGTGTCGACCCATAGGGCCCGAGTCTCCCCACGGATGGGCAGAGGGCCATCCCCCGCATCTATAAGGTGGGTGGTAGTGGGGCGGAGCGGGCCAAACCGTGATTTGTAGCGGGAGAAATAATGGCTGTAAAGACAGGATCTGGCTGCTCCCGTATCAACTAGTAGTCTGGCCTTCACGCCGTTGATTTTCATCTTGTGGTATACCGGGGGGCGATACTTAGGGGTGATGGCCCCCGCCACCGTGGGTTGGTGCGGGGGCGGGCCTAAAAATCCAGCTGGCTAGGGCTCTCGTGCTCCTGTTCCTGCTCTAATTCTCCTGGTGGGGGATCATCCGCTGGCGCCAGCTCGTCCCCTGGGGCTTCGCCTTCTAGGGCGGAGACCTTACGCGAACTCGGGGTTGTGCTTTTGCGGCGAGCAGCTTTCAGGTGGTCCCGTATGTCATGAAGGGGGCAACGGGAGTTGCAGGCTGTGAATTCCCATGGGTTGATCAGAATTAAGTTTGGGTTTTCTCGCGGGGCGGGGCGCCAATGAGAGGGGTGCGCCCTGGGTGGGCTAGGCGTCGGGGTCGGGCTGGTGTGGGGCAGGGGCGGACGTGGTGCGGCTGGGGGAGCCGGGGGCCGGGTGGGGAATTTCTTGACAACATTAATTTGTTGTGGAGGAGGGCAGGCGGTCAGGAGGCGCCGTATCAGCTGTATATCCCTATCCATGTCTCCTGTCGGATCGTGGATAGTAAAGTGTTGCTTCACAACACTTGGGAGTACTCGGAGCAGAGTATTGAAGGTGTGCTGATCCCGGGTTTCTTCGTCTGTTTCCGGGTAGGCAGCAGTAATCAGGCTTCTTGCCTGCAACAGGGTATTATCTAAATCCCCGTCATAAGTAAAGCTATCCAATTTGGATAGAGCCACCACTTTCCCTAGTGATGGGGTGATGGCTTGGACTGCGAACTTGGTAAAGTTCTGCCAGGTGAGTTCTGGGACAATTTTTGGCGCAATATTCGCTGCGGCTTTACCCAGTAGTGGTAGTGTGACTGCAATTTTTTGTTGGTCATTATCGAAGCCAATATCTAGTAAGGGTTTAACTATTGCAAGATATGTGTGTATGTCATACTGGTCAGGGTCAAACTTGGGTAACTGAACGTGCGGTTTAGTTGCCATTTTCCCAAATATTTCCTATTTACCTCTCTTCTACGCTCAGATCTAGAACCACCACTGGCCACCAGTGTAATGGAGTTGAATTAGGCTCGACTTCTCGTACCTGTTCAACTCAACACGGAGCGGGGTCCTCTTTCGAGACCGGAGCTAGTGCAATAAAGAGAGGTAGGACATAAAAACCTTCGGCAACACCATACACGTATATTACTTCAGTCAGACACAGGACACTTCAGCAGACATTACATCACAATATAGAGCAATACAAAAACCATATCTAAAATATTGTGTATCTCGCAGGATACTAGCTTTCTAGATACTAATGACAATACAACAAATCTTAGTACTAGGAGTGCAGTAAATACAGGTGCGCGCGGAGCGCGTGAGGAGGGAGGGGGTTTGTGATCCACCAGGAGGAGGTAGGGGAGACAAGGAGAGTGACTTAAAACGGCGAGGAGACAGTTATGGTAATATTTAAGGATGCCCGATATTAACAAGGGAGTTTAGGTGTTCTCTGTTGGCGAAGATTCTTTGACAATTAACTCTGATTCTTACTTTGACTTTAAGAGAGGGAGCGAGGGATGGAGAGAGTTTTTAGGAATAGTGTGCGGAGGAGGAGAATATCGTTAGTACTCGCCGTCCTTGTTGTTTTGGTGGAAATAGGTTTCTGCAGGCACAACTTATTCATTACACATCTCCTAGATATGTTATGCAGACTCTCGCTTCACAACGCGTAACAAAGTCGGAACACTACTCTACCATATTACTCAGAGATTAGCCAATAGCACTCCAATAATATTTTAGTCTTTCTTCGGGCTCTAGAGATATGTCTTTAGAAAGCTTCGGGATGACACTCGCACGTATTTTCACTTGAGGTCTCAACCCACATTCTCGTCCTTCAACTGGGTATTATGCCCTGGTTTGCCCCAATTGAGATTACATAAAGTTACTGCACAATACTTATTCTAAGGGAAAAGGAGTCACACTTAACCTACTTCACGATTGTTACAGGGTCACTCGTATTTCCTCGTGGAGAGAAACACGGACACATCATCGGTGATCCGGTCGGACTGAGGGCGTCGTCAGGGCGGGGCGAGCCGAGAGGGCACGGGGCGACTCGCGAGGGCGTCCTCTCGCGTCCGGGGGTTTCCGGACTGGGCTCCGGTGTAAGGCCCTTAGGACTGGGGCCGAAGAGGTCTAGGAACCTCTGGGTCAGGTCCCGGCGTCGCGGGGGCGTGGTGATGTCTCGCCCGGGTGTCCTAGGGCGGGCCGGAAGAGGCGACAGACTGCGGTCTCCCACGAGCAGGGGCGCCGTCAGGGGAGGACTGCGGCAGCGGCTGTCACGGGGGCCCGACAGGTGGGTCTTCTCAAAGGCCACGCGTAGGGAACAGAGGCCGGGGGAAACAGGGAGGTCTCTCCGAGAATTTCCAGAGCGAGACCCCTTGAGTTCAACCTCCGGTCGTGGAGACGTCTTTCTCCTCACTATACCCTGGGAGCGACCATCGATCGTCTCTACTGGAGTGCTGAGGGGGCGACCGTTGATCGTCTCTACCTGAGCTTTAGGGGAGCGACCATTGATCGTCTCTACCTGATATTTAGGGGAGCGACCATAGATCGTCTCTACCTGGTTTTTAGGGGAGCGACCATTGATCGTCTCTACCGGAGTGCTGAGGGAGCGACCGTTGATCGTCTCTACCTGAGCTTTAGGGGAGCGACCATTGATCGTCTCTACCTGATTTTTAGGGAAGCGACCTTTGATCGTCTCTACCGGAGTGCTGGTGGAGCGACCGTTGATCGTCTCTACCTGATTTTTAGGGGAGCGACCATAGATCGTCTCTACCTGGGTTTTGGGGGAGCGACCGTTGATCGTCTCTACCCGAGTTTTAGGGGAGCGACCATTGATCGTCTCTACCGGGGTTTTATGGGAGCGACCATAGATCGTCTCTACCGGGTTTTTATGGGAGCGACCATAGATCGTCTCTACCTTTGCACTATCAGAGCGACCATAGATCGTCTCTACCTGAGGGGTGCTGCCTGGAGTATTGTTTCTGACTCCACCCCTAGCTAACTCGGTGATTCCGCCACACGAAGGTAGTGTCTTTCGCCTACGGTGGCGGCGGCGTGGTGGTTGAGTGTCACAGGGGCGCACGGCCCGGGCTGACATACGCCGTTGTTGCCCGGAGTGGTGGTGGCTGGCGGCGGCTACCCCGTGGGGTCCGAGTGGGGGTGTCGGCATTCTTGAGGGCGAACTCCACTGCTCCTGGTTCGCCTCGATGTCGGGGATACTACGGTATTCTCCGGAATATTCCGGAGTATTGTATGTGTATCTGTCAAAGTCACGCATTTCACATATAAAAGAAAATCAACAGAAAATATTATCACGTGAGCAAAGGGGTAATGTCTCATTTTTTTCCCCCTTCTTATCCCGTATAGGCTAGGCTACGATTTCTTTTATAGATTCTGTGAGCACCCTAGGAGTGAAGGAGCTATTGAAGGCCATATAGATAATGCATCCATAAGTAAAGCCCTCTGGTAATTGAGATAAAAATGACAAAACAAAATGTAATGCTTCGATACCGCATCAAATACACAGAAGTGAGTTTGTTGTTGAAATGGGAGATTCCGGTTGGTCCGAGGTGGCATGATTTAATAAAGGAAGCATATTTGTTGGCAGCGTCCCGAGGAAAGGTAATATTTGGGTATCGTACACAGGAAAACAAAGGAATATGGCAAAATTGAATGTTTCACTCCAGAGAGGAAGGGGAAGAGCACCTTTGTATTGGTGCGTGCGTACGGGTCGAGAAGGGGGAGGAGAGGTGGGACGAGGAGAGACGGAAGGGACGGAGAGAGAAATGGGAGGAGGGGACGGAGAGAGAAATGGGAGGAAGAGAGGGCCAGGGGGTAGGAAATGGGAGGAGGAGAGGGCCAGGGGGTAGGAAATGGGAGGAGGAGAGGGACGGGGGGTAGGAAATGAGAGGATAAGAGGGACGGGAGTGCCGGAGAGAGAGAAAGGAGGAGATGGACGGGAGTGTGGGGGGTGGGAAGGGCCAGAAGAGAAGGGGAGACGGGAAGGGACAGGAGAGAGAGGAGAGGCGGGGGGGGGGGTGGCAAGAAATAAACGGAGAGGAAGATAGGGAAGGGGATGAGGGAAGGAGAAGAGGAAAAGGGGATGAGGGACTGAGAAAAAAGGGAAGGGGATGAGGGAAGGGGAGAGACAGGGAAGTGGGGAGGGACGAGGAAGAAAAGGGAGAAGAGGACGGAGAGAGAGATAGGGTAGGAGAGTATTGGACAATTTTAAAACATGGATATTGAATTAACGGTCCTAGTAAAATAATTAACAAGGTCCCCACTGTTGATTCTACTTTGTTCACACACACACACACACACACACACACACACACACACACACACACAGGAAAGAAATATATTCAGACAATCGTTCTTGACCAGGATGTAAAATAACTAAAAATATTCCCTTTATGAAAACCAATTACTGCATCGGATCATATACTTTGCTAGTGTAAAATATTTTTGAAGAAAATGAAAATAAAGATGATATGTGAAATGGTAGCAGCCTCCAGTACCAAATATTCCTACAAGCATCCCTCCTTCATATACCTCCTATTATACTACATTAATTTGTCTCTACTCAGTAACGACCTCCCCTCCCACGACGTCATCCTCCCTCACATAATGGCTACGAATATTCTTTCACTTTCAACCATTTATGTCCTTACTCAGTAACGACACCGTCTCCCACCATATACCCACTCTTCCACCTACCCTTCCACTCATCTACCTATCCATTAACCATACACCCATCCATCCACCTATTCCACCAGCTATACATCCGTTTATCCAACTTGTCAAACAGTTTTCTCCTCTGTCAACTTATTCACCCACCCGTCCACAACTCTCTCTCTCTCTCTCTCTCCCCCCAATTTCTCAGTTTATTCTTCTTCTTTTCTCTCCTCTTACAATACACATTTTTTTTTTCCTCGAGCATCTCTTTCCTCCTCCTCCTCTTTGTCAGCGAGAATTTAGTTTCAAAATTCGCCCTTCTCTATATTCCTCTGTTCTGTCTGTCTGCTGTTTGTGTTTGTCTCCTTCTCCTCTTTCTTTTCAGTGTCTAAAATTCTAGTTCCTCCACCTTCAATCCCTCCTCCATAAGCTCACCTCTCCACGTATATATTGATTTACTGTTTCTCGTAGAAGGTATGTTATTAAAAAATGTGATTCTGCTTTTCTCCTAAACGCTGATTAGCTAAGGATGCGTCTAGGCTTCTGAGGACAACCACTGAAATAACACTTCACTGATGGAGAGAACATCAGAAGGGGGAGGGCTAGGGCCGGGAGAGAAGATGGAGGGAGAGGAGAGAAAAAGAGAGAGAGAGAGAGAAGAAAACTTGGAGAACAGACAGTGAGGAGAGAATGAGAAGAGAGGGGATGCAATACAGAAGAGAACATTCTTCTTGTGGAGAAAAGTAAGAAAATACGATTAAAAAGAAAGTGATTCTGCGAAGGAACAGCAATAGGAGGAGGAGGAGCCAGGGAAAATTTATAGGAACACACAAGAGGCAACAAGAAAACAAAAAGTAATGCTGGAAAAGAGAGAGAGAGAGAGAGAGAGAAAGAGAGAGAGAGAGACACGAAGAGCTACAATTACAGACGAGAGGAAGAAGGAAAAAAAAAAAGAAAGTTTGAACAAGAGGGAACGTGAGGGAAAACAGGAGAGTAGGAAAGAAAGGGAAGGATGAGAGGAATGGATGATACAGATATGAGATAATAAAATAATAGGGAATAGATGGAAAACTGGCATAAGAGAAAGATGAGAAGGAAAAAATTGATAAATGAAAGCACATATAGAGGCAGACAGACTTAGACATACTGTACATACATATACATACAGACAGACAGACAGACATACACACATACATATGTAAAGACAGACAAAGACAGAAAGAGAGCAAGGGGCAGACACACAGGTAGTCGAAACATTTTTTACCGTTGAAAGGAGGTGGTCTTGCCCTACTACCTACGACTGACACACACACACACACACACACACACACACACACACTTTCTCTTTCTCTCTCTCTCTCTCAGTTTCTCGTTATTTGCTTTTCCCAATACTCCTTTTTCCTTTATCAGTTCTCTTGTCACTGCATTTTTTTTTATTCAAACACTTTCCTCTCTCTCTCTCTCTCTTGAGTTTCTCGTTATTGTTTTTCCCAATACTCTTTTTTTTTTCTTTCATCAGTTCTCTTGCCACTGTGCATTTTCTTTTGACTCCACTCTTTCCTTCCTCTCTTTCACTCCACATTCTTTGTTTTTACTTGTATTTCTTAGCTGGACATTTTCGTTCCCTGTACATCTCCTTTCTATTTGATTTCGCTTCATTAATTCATCTTTTTCCCTCTCACTTTCCACTCTCTCTCTCTCTCTCTCTCTCTCTCTCTCTCTCTCTCTCTCTCTCTCTCTCGACATCACATCAAGCTCTGACATGCGTACATATATGCACAGGAACGTACGAGTGTGCATGTATTTACTGTATTTATGCACATACTAGAAAAAAAATAGTGTGCTGCTTTTATTCTAACTTGGCTCCGATTTTCGTCCTTTTGCAACTTAATTCGCATAGGACAGTAGCAGAAAAAGACACTGCTACGGCTCTACATCTTTTCCACAGCACTTTTTCGTGACTAGTCCTATATTCAAGTGTTAATCTACTGTTACAAATTAGGAATCAGTATGGAGAGATAGCAGTTTTAGGCCAAGTTAGCGTAGAATGGGTATATATAGTCACTTCACCACGATGACGTACTTTTCATTTTATACTTACTAGCACCATATAATTACGAGACTTTTCGAATTAGAGTAAGTAAATTATAGATGTGAGTCCTTGTTATCCCCCTCACTATAAGGGTACTTGGGCTGAAGGGGTTATGACTGCACTGGAAATTGTATCATAATTTTTAGCCTCAATGTACTTAGTATCATTTTCAGCTGCCATTTATAACATTTTAAAGGACAGTTAATTCGTGTAAGGGCATTTAAATCGTGTAAAGGCATTTAATTCGTGTAATGGCATTTAATTCGTGTAAGGGCATTTAAATCGTGTAAGGGCATTTAATTCGTGTAATGGCATTTAATTCGTGTAAGGGCATTTAATTCGTGTAAGGGCATTTAATTCGTGTAAGGGCATTTAATTCGTGTAAGGGCATTTAATTCGTGTAAGGGCATTTAATTCGTGTATCGGCATTTAATTCGTGTAAGGTACTGCTTCTATCTATTTTCCGGTACGGCTGGTTGCAGGAGGGCCCAGAGGAAGGACACTTCTCTGCTTGACTCTACTGTTCTTGATGTTGGTTGTCTTATCATAATAATCAGATCGTCTTAAAACAAGAGTATGGTTTGTATGGTTTGGGTAGAGATTTCTCTCTCTCTCTCTCTCTCTCTCTCTCTCTCTCTCCACGCCACGTCTTTAAATAGCGCCTCAATACTTCTCCCTCTCGTTATCTCCCGGCTCCGTCACCTCTCTCGCTGCCTCCCCTCTGACACACTCTCTCCTCCCCCCTGCCTCTCCTCTGCCTCACTGCTTCCACTCCGCCTTACCCCCTACCTCCCCGATGCCTCACTCACCAGCCTACATCATTACCTGGCTGTCCATCACCACCACCGCCGTCACCTACCTGCCTGCCTGCTTGCCTGCCTTCTTTTGGTCATTTCTATCTCTCATATACCTCTGCCTACCCCCTTCTCATTCTGCCTGCCTCTCTCCAAACCTATGTTTATTTCTTCCTCATTCTGCCTTCCTTCCTGCCTGCCTTCCTTCTCTTTGTCCACTTTTCTATTCCCATACCTCTGCCTACTTCTTATTCTTCCTGTCTGCCTTCTTCTTGCTCTGCTTCAATGTCTGTCTCTTCCCCTAATTCTGTCTGCCTCCTCCTCATTATGTCTGGGTGTGTGTCTGTCTTCTTCTTATCCCCAGTGCCTTCCTGCCTCCCTCTTCTCCTCTCTGCCTGCTATCCTCTAGTTCTGCCTGCTTACCTCACTCATATCCTACTTTCCTGCTGACCCTGCCTACTAGCCTGCCTGCCTCACTCATTCTGCCTATACCTTCCTCTCTCTCTTGTCCTGCCTGCCTGCCTAGCTCTCTCTTATCTAGCCTGTCTGACTTCATTCTGCCTTATCTGTTTTCCTATCGCCTTATCTCTCTCTCTCTCTCTCTCTCTCTCTCTCTCTCTCTCTCTCTCTCTCTCGTCTGTCGCCTTGTCTGCCAATTTTATTCCCTGCTTACCTCCTGCCTTGCCTACCTGCCTGCCCTCTTACCTATATCTCTGCCTGCCTATCTTTCTACCTATTCATCGTCCTGCCCTCCTGTCCCTCCACTTGTCTGCCTCCCTTCCTCTGCTTTCCTGCCTCCATGCCCCTCTGTCTGCCTGTCTGTTTCCCTGTCAAGCTGTCTCCCTGTCTGCCTGATCCCTATCTGACTGCCTGTCCCTCTTCTTTCCCGTTTCCCTCTCCTCTTCTCTGCTTCTGTCTGTCTTCCTCATTTCCTGCTACTTCTTGCCTTCCTACCTGCCTCCCCCCTCCCCCCCTCTCTCTCTCTCTCTTGTTTTTCTTTGTCTATTATTTTTTCATTTTTCCCTCATTTTCTTTTCTTTGTTGTCTTTATATATTATTATGATGATGCAAGCAGTGGGGGATCTGCAAGGTTCCTTCATATACACGAGGCATCATTTTCGGCGCCATTTCAGTAACCGTTCGAGAAAATTTGCTGCAGAGGAGCTGATGTAAACTGGGAGGAGAGATCAGACCCACATTATTTATTATTTTTATTTATTTTTGACTCTCAGGCCCCTATACCCACTCCAAGTTGATTAAAACAATATGGCGTTACCTGTAATAAAGTACAAGAGTTGTCTCGACCATGTGAGGGTTAATTAGGGAAGTGGTATCTGGAAATCAATCTTTCCTACACATGGACTGAGTACTTCTGAAAGCGTGTGCATCTGTATGTGTGAATGACTGTGGACTTTGCATGTATATAACCAAGTAAGTATGCGTGTGTACGTGTATGTGTACGTGCCATCGCATAACTACATCAGCTGCTTCTCTAAGTGTGTTTATGAGAGCGTGAGTGAATGGGCGCACTATGCATGTATGTATGTGTATATGTATGTGACCGAATGAATGACTACGACGTATAATGTGCAAACTATTTATGAATGCTTGTGTATGACCAAGCGGACGATTATACCAAAGGCAGGATTATGAGAAGACAGACAGATAGACAGTTGAGGAAGTAAAGGAGGGTTGTGGTGTCAGTGTGGGTGTGACTGAAAGTGTTGAGAAATACTATGAGTTGGTTTGGCCATGTGGAGAGGATGAAGAATGAGAGACAGATTAGATGAGTGTAGGTGGGTGAGGTGGAAGGGGAGACCAGTGATGAGATGACGGGATGGAGCGGAGAGATATACAGTACAGTATGAGAGACGGGGCTGTGGGTTTGAAGAGAGGGCAGCTTCACAATATTCACTAGCTTTATGGTGGTGTAGAAACGATCGCTCCTGTACCACTACGTTAATATACGTTTGGTAGCCTTTACTTTGCTTGCACAAGAAGCATTACCACTCACAGACTCTCTGGTATGGGGGTGGCATTTTCAGAATACCTACGACTATGGCTCATTATGGCTCACACTACGACTATGGCTCATCGCTGCGACTATGGCTCATTATGGGTCACACTACGACTATGGCTCATTATGGCTCACACTACGGCTATGGCTCATTATGGCTCACACTACGACTATGGCTCATTATGGGTCACACTACGACTATGGCTCATTATGGCTCACACTACGACTATGGCTCGTTATGGCTCACACTACGACTATGGCACATTATGGCTCACACTACGACTATGGCTCATCGCTGCGACTATGGCTCATTATGGCTCACACTACGACTATGGCTCATTATGGCTCACACTACGACTATGGCTCATTATGGCTCACACTACGACTATGGCTCATCGCTGCGACTATGGCTCATTATGGGTCACACTACGACTATGGCTCATTATGGCTCACACTACGACTATGGCTCGTTATGGCTCACACTACGACTATGGCTCATTATGGCTCACACTACGACTATGGCTCATTATGGCTCACACTACGACTATGGCTCATTATGGCTCACACTACGACTATGGATCATTATGGCTCACACTACGACTATGGATCATTATGGCTCACACTACGACTATTGCTCATCGCTGCGACTATGGCTCATTATGGGTCACACTACGACTATGGTTCACTATGGCTCACATTACGACTATGGCTTACTATGGCTCACACTACGACTATGGCTCATTATGGCTCACACTACGACTATGGCTCATTATGGCTCACACTACGACTGGCTCATTATGGCTCACACTACGACTGGCTCATTATGGCTCACACTACGACTATGGCTCATTATGGTTCATACTACGACTATGGCTCATTATGACTCAACGACTATGGCTCATTATGGCTCACAACGACTATGGCTCATTATGGCTCACACTGCGACTATGGCTCATTATGGCTCACACTGCGACTATGGCTCATTATGGCTCACACTACGACTATGGCTCATTATGGCTCACAACGACTATGGCTCATTATGGCTCACACTGCGACTATGGCTCATTATGATTCACACTACGACTATGGCTCATTATGGCTCACAACGACTATGGCTCATTATGGCTCACACTGCGACTATGGCTCATTATGATTCACACTACGACTATGGCTCATTATGGCTCACACTACGACCATGGCTCATTATGACTCACAACGACTATGACTCATTATGGCTCACACTGCGACTATGGCTCATTATGGCTCACACTGCGACTATGGCTCATTATGACTCACAACGACTATGGCTCATTATGGCTCACACTGCGACTATGGCTCATTATGGCTCACACTACGACTATGGCTCATTATGACTCACACTACGACTATGGCTCATTATGACTCACACTACGACTATGGCTCATTATGGCTCACACTACGACTATGGCTCATTATGACTCACACTACGACTATGGCTCATTATGACTCACAACGACTATGGCTCATTATGGCTCTCACAACGATTATGGCTCATTATGGCTCACACTACGACTATGGCTCATTATGGCTCACACTGCGACTATGGCTCATTATGGCTCACACTGCGACTATGGCTCATTATGACTCACTACGACTATGGCTCATTATGACTCACAACGACTATGGCTCATTATGGCTCACACTGCGACTATGGCTCATTATGACTCACAACGACTATGACTCATTATGGCTCACACTACGACTATGGCTCATTATGACTCACAACGACTATGACTCATTATGACTCACACTGCGACTATGGCTCATTATGACTCACAACGACTATGGCTCATTATGACTCACACTACGACTATGGCTCATTATGACTCACAACGACTATGACTCATTATGGCTCACACTGCGACTATGGCTCATTATGGCTCACACAACGACTATGGCTCATTATGACTCACAACGACTATGGCTCATTATGACTCACAACGACTATGGCTCATTATGGCTCACACTACGACTATGGCTCATTATGGCTCACACTACGACTATGGTTCATTATGGCTCACACTGCGACTATGGCTCATTATGGCTCACACTACGACTATGGTTCATTATGGCTCACACTACGACTATGGCTCATTATGGCTCACACTGCGACTATGGCTCATTATGGCTCACACTACGACTATGGCTCATTATGGCTCACACTACGACTATGGTTCATTATGGCTCACACTGCGACTATGGCTCATTATGGCTCACACTGCGACTATGGCTCATTATGGCTCACACTGCGACTATGGCTCATTATGGCTCACACTACTACTATGGCTCATTATGGCTCACACTGCGACTCACTGGCTGTGTTATGGGGTGGCATTTTGAAAACACCTTAGTAGTAAAAGTTTTAACACTGTCAGGCTCTTGGGACACTCATAGCTCAATAAAAACATATGGTGCTGACCATATGGAAGACAAGAGCTGTACTGACCAAGAGAGGGCTAACAGTGACAACGTAAATACTCAGGCTTTTATACCTCACACTCACATGAATGAAATCGTCTGGCGTTGACCTTCCCAACTATGAGAGGATGAATGGCAATAGTAGTCGTACTATCTCTCAGGCTTCTGTAACTGATATTCAACTGAGTTAAATCGTCTGGCATTAGCTGGAGTACTAGAGTTATCCGGACCATGAGAAGGTTATTGGTGATGGAAGTGGTTCAAGAAAGAGTCTGGAAGTGGCAAATATAAAGTTAAATTATTAAATATATCCTCGGCCATGGATTCAGTACTGCATAAAACAGAAGATTTTTTTTTTTTTTTTTTTTTACTGAGAAGGAAGCATGCAACTAAAATCACCCTACTGTATCAACCATATAACAGAAAATCAACAGAAATTTTATCACATGAGCAAAGGGGTAAAGTCATTTTCTTCCCTTCCTTCTAATCCCGCATACTTTTTCTTTTATAGATTCTGTGAGCACCCTAGCAGTGAAGGAGCTATTGAAGGCTATATAGATAATCCATCCATAAATACAGCCCTTTGGTAATTGCAATAAAAATGACGAAACGAAAAGCATTACTTCAATACCGCATCAAATAAACTGAAGTGAATTTGTTGTTGTTGAAAGGGGAGGATCAGTTTGGTCCGAGACTGCATGATTTAATAAAGGGAGCATATCTGTTGGCAGCGTCCCGAGGCGGGATAATATTTGGGTATCGTACACAGGAAAACAAAGGAATAACGCCAAATTGAATGTTTCACTCCAGAGAGGGAGGGAAAGAGCACCTTGGTATTGGTGTGTGCGTGCGTGCGGCTCGAGAAGGGGAAGGAGAGGAAGGACGAGAAGAGACGGGAGGGACGGAGAAAGAAATGGAAGAACAAGAGGGATGGAGTGAAAAATAGGAGGAGAATGAGACGGAGAAAGAGAACTAGGAAGGGGAGAGGGCGGAGGGAGAAGTGGGACGAGAAGGACGGAAAGAGAAATGGGACGAGGTGAAGGACGGAAAGAGAAATGGGAGGCGGGAAGGGCCGAAAGAGAAGGGGAAGCGGGAAGGGACGGAAGAGAAAGAAGAGGTGGGAAGGACCAGGAGAAAAGGGGAAGAATGAAAGGAAGAGACGGGGAAGTGGAGGGAGACGGGGAGGCGGGGAGGGACGGGGAAATGGGAGAGACGGGGAAGAAAGGGGAGGAGACGAGGGACGGAGAGCGAGATAGGGTAGGAGAGTATTGGACAATATTAAAATATGGAAAATGAATTAACGGCCACAGTAAAAACTATCAACAAGGTTCCAGCCGTTGATTCTATTTGAGACACACACACACACACACACACACACACACACACACACACACACACACACACACATACGAAATATATTCAGACAATCGTTCTTGACCAGGATGTAAAATAACTAAATATATTCCCTTTATGAAAACCAATTACTGCATCGGATCATATACTTTGTTAGTGTTAAAAATGTTGAAAAAACTGAAAATAAAGATGAAAAATATATTGACAGCAGCCTCCAGTACCAAATATTCCTCCAGGCATCCCTCCTTCATATACCTCCTATTATACTACATTATTAGTCCCTACTCAGTGACGACCTCCCCTCCCACGACGTCACCCTCCCTCACATAATGGCTACGAATATTCTTTCACTTTCAACCATTTATGTCCTTACTCAGTAACGACACCGTCTCCCACCATACACCCACTCTTCCATCTACCCTTCCACTCATCTACATATCCATTAGCCATCCTCCCACTCATCCTATCCTATCCATCCACCCATCCATCCACCTATTCCACCCGCTACACACCCATACATCCACCTAACCAAACAGTTTTCTCCTTCGCTGTCAACTTATCCAACCACACATCCACAATCTCTCTCTCTCTCTACCCTCACAACGATTATGGCTCATTATGGCTCACACTACGACTATGGCTCATTATGGCTCACACTGCGACTATGGCTCATTATGGCTCACACTGCGACTATGGCTCATTATGACTCACTACGACTATGGCTCATTATGACTCACAACGACTATGGCTCATTATGGCTCACACTGCGACTATGGCTCATTATGACTCACAACGACTATGACTCATTATGGCTCACACTACGACTATGGCTCATTATGACTCACAACGACTATGACTCATTATGACTCACACTGCGACTATGGCTCATTATGACTCACAACGACTATGGCTCATTATGACTCACACTACGACTATGGCTCATTATGACTCACAACGACTATGACTCATTATGGCTCACACTGCGACTATGGCTCATTATGGCTCACACAACGACTATGGCTCATTATGACTCACAACGACTATGGCTCATTATGACTCACAACGACTATGGCTCATTATGGCTCACACTACGACTATGGCTCATTATGGCTCACACTACGACTATGGTTCATTATGGCTCACACTACGACTATGGCTCATTATGGCTCACACTGCGACTATGGCTCATTATGGCTCACTACGACTATGGTTCATTATGGCTCACACTACGACTATGGCTCATTATGGCTCACACTGCGACTATGGCTCATTATGGCTCACACTACGACTATGGCTCATTATGGCTCACACTACGACTATGGTTCATTATGGCTCACACTGCGACTATGGCTCATTATGGCTCACACTGCGACTATGGCTCATTATGGCTCACACTGCGACTATGGCTCATTATGGCTCACACTACTACTATGGCTCATTATGGCTCACACTGCGACTCACTGGCTGTGTTATGGGGTGGCATTTTGAAAACACCTTAGTAGTAAAAGTTTTAACACTGTCAGGCTCTTGGGACACTCATAGCTCAATAAAAACATATGGTGCTGACCATATGGAAGACAAGAGCTGTACTGACCAAGAGAGGGCTAACAGTGACAACGTAAATACTCAGGCTTTTATACCTCACACTCACATGAATGAAATCGTCTGGCGTTGACCTTCCCAACTATGAGAGGATGAATGGCAATAGTAGTCGTACTATCTCTCAGGCTTCTGTAACTGATATTCAACTGAGTTAAATCGTCTGGCATTAGCTGGAGTACTAGAGTTATCCGGACCATGAGAAGGTTATTGGTGATGGAAGTGGTTCAAGAAAGAGTCTGGAAGTGGCAAATATAAAGTTAAATTATTAAATATATCCTCGGCCATGGATTCAGTACTGCATAAAACAGAAGATTTTTTTTTTTTTTTTTTTTACTGAGAAGGAAGCATGCAACTAAAATCACCCTACTGTATCAACCATATAACAGAAAATCAACAGAAATTTTATCACATGAGCAAAGGGGTAAAGTCATTTTCTTCCCTTCCTTCTAATCCCGCATACTTTTTCTTTTATAGATTCTGTGAGCACCCTAGCAGTGAAGGAGCTATTGAAGGCTATATAGATAATCCATCCATAAATACAGCCCTTTGGTAATTGCAATAAAAATGACGAAACGAAAAGCATTACTTCAATACCGCATCAAATAAACTGAAGTGAATTTGTTGTTGTTGAAAGGGGAGGATCAGTTTGGTCCGAGACTGCATGATTTAATAAAGGGAGCATATCTGTTGGCAGCGTCCCGAGGCGGGATAATATTTGGGTATCGTACACAGGAAAACAAAGGAATAACGCCAAATTGAATGTTTCACTCCAGAGAGGGAGGGAAAGAGCACCTTGGTATTGGTGTGTGCGTGCGTGCGGCTCGAGAAGGGGAAGGAGAGGAAGGACGAGAAGAGACGGGAGGGACGGAGAAAGAAATGGAAGAACAAGAGGGATGGAGTGAAAAATAGGAGGAGAATGAGACGGAGAAAGAGAACTAGGAAGGGGAGAGGGCGGAGGGAGAAGTGGGACGAGAAGGACGGAAAGAGAAATGGGACGAGGTGAAGGACGGAAAGAGAAATGGGAGGCGGGAAGGGCCGAAAGAGAAGGGGAAGCGGGAAGGGACGGAAGAGAAAGAAGAGGTGGGAAGGACCAGGAGAAAAGGGGAAGAATGAAAGGAAGAGACGGGGAAGTGGAGGGAGACGGGGAGGCGGGGAGGGACGGGGAAATGGGAGAGACGGGGAAGAAAGGGGAGGAGACGAGGGACGGAGAGCGAGATAGGGTAGGAGAGTATTGGACAATATTAAAATATGGAAAATGAATTAACGGCCACAGTAAAAACTATCAACAAGGTTCCAGCCGTTGATTCTATTTGAGACACACACACACACACACACACACACACACACACACACACACATACGAAATATATTCAGACAATCGTTCTTGACCAGGATGTAAAATAACTAAATATATTCCCTTTATGAAAACCAATTACTGCATCGGATCATATACTTTGTTAGTGTTAAAAATGTTGAAAAAACTGAAAATAAAGATGAAAAATATATTGACAGCAGCCTCCAGTACCAAATATTCCTCCAGGCATCCCTCCTTCATATACCTCCTATTATACTACATTATTAGTCCCTACTCAGTGACGACCTCCCCTCCCACGACGTCACCCTCCCTCACATAATGGCTACGAATATTCTTTCACTTTCAACCATTTATGTCCTTACTCAGTAACGACACCGTCTCCCACCATACACCCACTCTTCCATCTACCCTTCCACTCATCTACATATCCATTAGCCATCCTCCCACTCATCCTATCCTATCCATCCACCCATCCATCCACCTATTCCACCCGCTACACACCCATACATCCACCTAACCAAACAGTTTTCTCCTTCGCTGTCAACTTATCCAACCACACATCCACAATCTCTCTCTCTCTCTCTCTCTCTCTCTCTCTCTTTTTTTTTTTTTTTGTTGTTGGCCTAAGCTATGAATGAAGTAAGATTAATGATTGTATTTCGGTGATTCCTATTTTTGAGTGATTCATTCTGTAGATTTTGCATTAGCATTCTTTTTTAGTTACTTTTATCTATCTATAGTCAGGCGCCATGATGCCGTAGGGGTGGCCGTTTGTCTTTGGGTTAGTTATTTTACGGGGAGGGGCACTAACTCTCCATCAACCCACTTGTTGACACGTAGAAGAGAATACGATTAACAAAGTGAAATTGTGGAGGAGGAGGAGGAGGAGGAGCGAGAGAAAATTTATAGGAACATAAGGGGTGACAGGAAAACCAACAGAAAAACAGGGAGAGAGAGAGAGAGAGAGAGAGAGAGAGAGAGAGAGAGAGAGAGAGAGAGAGAGAGAGAGAGAGACAGAGACAGACAGACAGACAGACAGACAGACAGACAAAGACAGAGAGAGAGAGAGAGAGAGAGAGAGAGAGACGAAGTGCTACAATTACAAACGAAAGGAAGGAGAATGTGAGAATGAAAATCGGAAATAAAGGTTAAGCAAGAGTAAACGTGGAAGAATACAGGAGAATAGGAAAGATGGGGAAGGATGACAGTAATGGATGATACATATAAGATACAAAAATGACAAGAAAAGGAAGGAAAACTGGCATAAGAGACAGAAAAATGAGAAGAAATATTGATAAATGAAAAACACAGATAGAGGCTGATTGTTAGACATGAACATGTAAACATACATACATACATACATATATAAATTCATACATACATAAATACAGACAGACAGATAGACCAGAACAGGCAAAGAGAGTGAAAGGCAGACAAAGAGACAGACACAGGTAGTCGACATAGTTTTTACTGTTGAAAGGTGGTGGTTTTGCCCTACCACACACACACACACACACACACACACACACACACACACACACACACACACACACACACACACACACACACACACACACGCGCGCGCGCGCACTCTCTCTCTCTCTCTCTCTCTCTCTCTCAGTGTCTCGTTATTTACTTTTCCCAATACTCTGGTTTTCTTTTATCATTTCTCTTGTCACTGTGCATCGGTTTTTATTTCACACTTTCACACGTCCCTCTCTCTCTCTCTCTCCCTCACGGTTTCTCGTTATTTACCAATACTCTTTTTTTTCCCTTGATCAGTTCTCTTGCCACTGTACATTTTCATTTTACTCCATTTTTTCCTTTCTCTATTATACTCCATATTTTTTATTCTACTTGTATATCCTAGCTGGACATTTTCCTTCTCTGTACATCTCCTTGTTATCAGATTTCGTTTCACTAATTCATCTCTCTCTCTCTCTCTCTCTCTCTCTCTCTCTCCCCCCCCCCACGCCAGGTCTTTAAACAGCGCCTCAATATATCTCCCTCTCGTTATCTCCCTGTTCCGTCACCTCTCTCGCTGCCTCCCCTCTGACACACTCTCTGCCTCCCCTCTGCCTCTCATCTGCCTCACTGCTTCCACTCCGCCGTACCCTCTACCTCCCCTTTGCCTCACTCACCAGCCTACATCATTATCTGCCTGTCCATCACCACCACTGCCGTCACCTGCCTGCCTGCCTGTCTGCTACTTTTTGTCATTGCTGCCTCTCGTATATCTCTGCCTACCCCCTTCTCACTCTGCCTGCCTCCCTCTACATCTCTGTTTATGTCTTCCTTATTCTGCCTACCTTCCTCCTCTTTGTCCTGTTTTCTTTTTCCATACCTCAGTCTGCATCCTTCGTATTCTTCCTCTCAGCCTTCTTCTTGCTCTGCCACCCTGTCTGTCTCTTCCAATACTTCTGTCTACCTCCTCCTCATTGTGTCTTGGTATCTGTCTGCCTTCTTCTTGTCAGTGCCTTCCTGCCTCTTTGCCTCCCTCCCTCTTCTCCTCTCTGCCTGCTTTCCTCTAGTTCTGCCTGCATACCTCACTAATATCCTACCTTCCTGCTGACCCTGCCTACTAGCCTGCCTGCCTCACTCATTCTGCCTACCTTCCTTTCTCTCTTGTCCTGCTTGCCTGCCTAGCTCTCTCTTACCTAGCCTGTCTGACTTCGGTCTGCCTTATCTGTTTTCCTATCGCCTTAGCTCTCTCTCTCTCTCTCTCTCTCTCTCTCTCTCTCTCTCTCTCTTTCTGCCTTTTTTTTTCGTTTCCCTTAATACTTTTTCATCAAAATCTCTCCACTGTAAGTAAAACCACTATTAAACTAAAAGATGATGATGATGATGATGATGATGATGATGCATGAATAATGAAAGATGGATGACGATGCCGATTATGATAACGACAATGGTAATGATGATGATGATGATGATGATGATGATGATGATGATGATGATGGTGATGATGATGATGATGGTGATGATGATGATGATGATGATGGAGACGATGAGTGAATAATGAATGATGGATGGCGATGTTGATGATGGTAATAATGATGAAGGATGAATAATGAATGACGGGTGGACGATGACGATGATGACGGTAATCATGACGATGATGCTGATGATGATGATGGTGATGAAAATGATGATGCTGGCACTATCATTCGTCCACATTAACTTGGCTGAGATTTTCGTCATTCTGTTGCTTATTTCACGTCGCTTGATGGTGGAATAAGATAATATTACGGCTCTACATTCTCTCCGTAATCTTCTTCGTGACTAGTCCAATCATTATAGTGCTAATCTAAGTGTAAAATTAACACTGGAGAGATGGTAATGGGACTCATCATAAAACTTTCCTGTCCAACAATCTCCCTTTCTCCCTGTCTTTCTCGTTCCGTCTGTGTACCTTCCACTCTCCATCCCTACCTACTTAATCTACCTGCTGCGTTATCTCTCTACCTACGTACGGTACCTTCCTACCTACCTACCTACCCCCTTTCCTATGAACTTTGCAGCTGCATACCACTATACCTACTACCCTCACCAAAACCACCATTACTACTACTACCGTACTACTACTACAGTACTATTACCACCATCACCACCACTACTACTACTACTACTACGGTTACTACTGCTACCACTATTACTACTACTAATTCTCCTGCTGCTCCTGCAGCGATTAGATATCTGTAACAGGAAAGTCCCAACTAATGTTTTAATTATGAAGCAAAAAGACAAAGCCTAATGTAATGAAAACTGCAGGAAAGTTCTGCAAAAGAAGCATACTGCAGTTCGTTTATGAACCCTCACACACACACACACACACACACACACACACACACACACACACACACACACGACGTCAGACCTTAGGGAAAGTCACTTAAACGAGAACGAATATAAATTAGGCTTCCTTCTGGCTCCACAGTATTCCCTTTTCCCCATTCACCTCAACACCCTCCTCTCTTCCCCCCCCCCTCTCTTTCTCTCCCTTCCTCCAATGCTTCTTCCCCTCTGCTTACCTGCTTACTGATATCTACACCTCTCTCTCTCTCCTCTCCCTTTCTTCCCTCGTTTCTTTCTCTCCTTTCTTTAAATATTGTTACCATTTGCCTTCATCCTGCCTTCCTGTTGCTCCCTTCCTCATTATTCCCTGTCTCCTCCCCTCTCTCCTTTCACCACTTTATCTCAACCTTCTTCCAATACTTTTTCCCTTCTGCTTCCTTCCTTCCCTGTTTCCTCTCCCTCCCACACTCCTCTCCTCCTACTCTTTTCCTCCTCTCTAATTCCCACAGTACTCATTCTTCCTCCTCTCTTCTCCTCCTATTTACCCTCTTCATACCCAATTTCTTTATTTCTATGTCCCCTCCCTCCCCCCTCCTTTCCCCTGCCCCCTCTATCTCAATTTCTCTTCCTCTCTCCAGTACTTCTTCCCACCATGCGCACCGTAATCCCCTTACTTTCCTCCCAATGGAGGAACCTCCATGTTCCTTCCTTATCATCCGCTCTCTCTCTCTCTCTCTCTCTCTCTCTCTCTCTCTCTCTCTCTCTCTCTCTCTTACAGTCGTTACCCGTAATCGGTACCAATAAAACCAGGAAAATTAACACGGCGGGAGAAACTGTCAAACATAGCGATAAAATTCTAGTCTGCAAAACACAACACCAAGGCCCGTTTTTCCGTCATTAAAGAAGCTCTCTAACATCTCTTCCTAAGCGATTTATTTTGCATATCATACCCTGCTCTCCTCTTCAGTGTTATTTAAATCATTCTAAAATCACCATATTCTGGATATACAACGTGCAAAATTATACAAACAGTCCGTATTAAAAAAAAAAAAAAAATCGTTAAAGAAGAGGTGTTAGGGAGCCTCCTTAAGCGACGAGAATACAGACCTAAGATAGCAACTCTTTCAGGGCTTTCAGGTCTTTCACACATTTTATCATATGTACCCGAGACTTTCGACTAAGCAGCTTATTTCCCATAGCTCAAAGAAAAGACAATACAGGGGTCTTCTTCTTTTCCACAAAGTTCAATACCTTTTCCATAGCACTTCATCATGACTACATTATATTCTAGTGTTAATCGCCTGTTACGACTCAACCCTGACGGTGATGAGATGGCAGATTTAGCCCAAGTAAAAGTGAGCAGACTATAGTTACTTAGAAACGATTTTTTCACAATATTAATGTAAACTTCAGTATCTAATGAATGGTATGCCACTATAATATTAAATATGTTATTTCCTAGAGTCTCTTTGAGAAGGAACTTGTCTGCAGCCTTTGTCACCCATTTTCTTACATTAAAGTAAAAGACAGTAAAATTCATGATTCTCTAATTGCTATACCATCGTATACCTGATAGTTTTAACCTCTTGAGTCCAGTGAGGTGTGTGTGTGTGTGTGTGTGTGTGTGTGTGTGTGTGTGTGTGTGTGTGTGTGTGTGTGTGTGTGTGTGTTTTATCTTTATACGGGTTTGCCGACTAGAGAAACCCTATGTGGTGATGGGGATAAAGGCTGTCTCCTTTAACCCTCCCCCCCCCTCTCTCTCTCTCTCTCTCTCACTCCTTTGATGTTCGGTCTTTAAATTGGTCCTTCTTTCTTGCTTTTCTAATTCACTTTCTCACTCCTTACCACTTTCTCTTCAGTGGAAGTGAGGGGGTAACAGAGAGGGTGTTCACTTTGATCTTGTCTCTTTTAATTATTATTATTTTCTGTTTCTTTTTTACTTCCTTCGCTATCTCTAACTCTCTCTTTGTTTCATTATCTTTCAGAATTAGTTTCTGATTTCCTCTTCTTTCATCTCTCTCTCTCTCTCTTACTCTCTCTCATTACTCTATGTTCATTTCTGTTTCTTATCTTGGTTTCATCTTCTTCCTTCTATCTTCACTTCCTTCTTTCATTTCTCTCATTCCTTTATCCTGTCACTCAGTTTCTCTACATACCAGTCTTTCCCTCCATCTCTTTCAGTATTCCAATTCCTCTATTTTCATTCTTCTCTCTGTCTATCTGTCTGTCTGTCTGTATGCCTATGTATGAAAATTTTGTTTGTCCTTCCTCTCCCTCTCCACTATATTTTACAGTCTCTCTCTCTCTCTCTCTCTCTCTCTCTCTCTCTCTTCCGGCATTAAAGATGCTCAAAATTCCCCTAACTTTTCCTAACCTGTCGATTCGCTTGCCTCTGACAGGATGATGACAAAAAGGCTGTGTGTGTGTGTGTGTGTGTGTGTGTGTGTGTGTGTGTGTGTGTGTGTGTGTGTGTGTGTGTGTGTGTGTGTGTGTGTGAGAGAGAGAGAGAGTTTTACCTCTTCTGGGCACTTAGTGAGGTCGGGCTGACAGGCGATATCAATTTACAGTATACCTATTAACCTCTTCAGTACGATAGCGTGTTATCTTCTTTTGGATATAGTCAGGAGTTTTTGTTAAGCTTATGGGCCACTTGTCTTAGGATACAGGTTAGAATCTACACTAGGAATAAAAATAAATATTCTAAACAGACTTAAAATGTACGGATGGAGAAAGTGCAGAAGAGATGTAAACAGCACAGAAACCCCCAGTACTACATTCCACACCGTATGCACAAAAGTTTCTATCTGGCGGAATGCTATGGGTATACAACTCTAAATCTCCTCCCATCCAAATCTGATCTCTTGTTTTAGTACTTTAATATCTCTTATTTCTGCATTTATATATTTATTTTTTTGCATCGTTGCAATTTAACAATAACTTTAGATTTTTTTTCTAGTTTATGACATGTTCATTGAAGCTTGGTACCAAAAAACACATTACTGTACATACTATACCCGCCGCCAAGCAACCTGTCTCTTAAGCCCCGCCGTTCCATACCCACCGCCCAGAGAGTGGGTGGGGAGGGGCGAGGCCACGACTTCAGTACGGGGGCGGGGCTTAAAAGACAAGTTACCAGACAGCGGGTGTACTGGTTCATTAATCCGTCTCCGGCTACATTCCCAGATGCCAATATTCACCTGCCTGTTACTTTTCAGGTATTTGTTTTTGCCTCTACATCTTTATACCACAGCATTCCCTTCTGTGTTAACTGCATCACTTTATTATCGAGCACAGTTTATGTTAATAGCAAAAAGAACATTTTTGGCGTAATGTGAAGAATAAATCGCTGTGGAAGAGGTGTTACGGCATCTTGACAGCCCCTGAAAATACGGCTCTAATACTCACAACATCCATATCTCCTAAGACGATTTATTGGCACTCCATTCTCTTTTAGGTCTTCCCATTCTTTAATGCTGCATCTCTATGTATCTACATCTACATCGCTATGTATCTACTGTACATCTACACCTCTATGTAGCTATATCTACATCGTTACATATCCACATCTACATCGTTACGCATCTACATCTTCATCTACATACTACATCAACATCTCTACGTATCTACATCTACATCGCTACGTATCTACATCTACATCTACGTATCTACATCTACACCGCAACGTATCAACATCTACGTCACTACGAATCTACATCTACGTATCTACTTCTACATCACTACGAATCTATATCTACATCTATGTATCTACATCTACATCTCTACGTATCTACATCTACACCGCTGCGTATCTATATCTACATCACTACGTATTTACATCTACATCTCAACGTATCTACATCTTCATCACTACGTACCTACATCCACATCTCTACGTATCTACATCTACATCACTACGTATCTACATCTACATCACTACGTATCTACATCTACATCACTACGTATCTACATCTACACCGCTACGTATCTACATCTACATCACTACGTATCTACATCTACATCACTACGTATCTACATCTACATCACTACGTATCTACATCTACATCACTACGTATCTACATCTACATCTCTACGTATCTACATCTACATCGCTACATTTACATCTCTGCATATGTACAAGTGCATTTCTCCATCTACACCTCTGTACATCTATATCTCTATTTCTACAACTTCATCGCCACATCACTACATCCCCTTCTCCACATCTCTACAACCTCTTCACATCTCTTCATCCCCTTCTCCACATCTCTACAACCTCTTCACATCTCTACATCACCTTCTCCACATCTCTACAGCACCTTCTCCACATCTCCACATCTCTACGTCACCTTCTCCACATCTGTACATCATCTTCTTCACATCTCTACATCATCTTCACATCCCTACATCACCTTCTCCACATCTCTACACCCCAACCCTCAACATCTACCACTCCTTACACCCTAACCATATTTACTTTGAGCAACACAACAACAACAAGTACCCTCTAGGCCAGACATTCAGCCTTGGGCAGCGTTTTACGTGAAAATAACGCAAACATACGAAGCCTGTGCTAGAGAGGCGTAGGAAGAGCACTGAGGCGTAAAAGGGGCTTAGAGAGGCGTAAAGAGAGAGTAGAAAAGCGTAAAAGGGGAGTGGAGAGGGGCAGAGGGGGCGTGGAGAGGCGCAGAGGGGGGGTAGAGAGACGTAGAGGGGGAGTAGTGAGGCGTGGAGGGGAATAGAGAGACGTAGAGGGGAGCAGAGAGGCGTAGAGGGGGAGTAGAGAGAGAGAGGGAGTAGAGAGGCAGAGAGAGGGAGTAGGGAGGCGTGGAGGGGGAGTAGAGAAGCGTAGGGGGAGCAGAAAGGCGTAGGGGGAGCAGAGAAGGGTAGGAGGAGCAGAGAGGCGTATGGGGAGCAGAGAGGCGTAGGGGGAGCAGAGAGGTGTAGGGGGGAGTAGAGAGGCACAGAGGGGAGTAGAGAGGCGTAGAGGGGAGTAGGGAGGCGTAGAGGGGAGTAGGGAGGCGTAGAGGGGGAGTTGAGGGGTGTAGAAGAGGAGAGGCGTAAGGGGTGGCGATGAAGAGCTGCAATTGGGAAGGGGGGGGAGGGGTATATAAATACAGCACAATGGTCATAAGACCTAATATCATCTATGTGACTTGTAGATTGCACAACACATATTTCTTAGCGATTTATTCTACATATTACATTTAATATTCTCTTGTATGTTATTGGTGCAAAATATGTCGCTATCAAAACGGCCTAAATCACATACAAGAAAATTTTAATGTGCTAATGTGCAACCTAATTCGCTAAGGAAGTGGTGTTAGGAAATCTCTTATCTTATATAATTTGAAATTCGAGCCGTACAAGGCCGGAAGGAGAGAGAGAGAGAGAGAGAGAGAGAGAGAGAGAGAGAGTAAGGCAGTGTAATAAAGAAAGCTACGGGGAGATGTTATACGAAGAAGAGAAAGACCGAGGTGGAGAAATAATGAAAGAGGTAGGGAGAGGAAGCTGCGAAAGGGATAAGCCTGGAGGTGATATGCATACAAGGCTGGAGGGATGGAGGGGAGGGAGGAGGAAAATGAAGATGGAGAACTGGAGAGGATAAAGAGAGGGAAGAAGAATCAAGAATATGAAGAAAGACGATAAATGGCAAAAGGAAGAAGAGAACCAAATGTAGGGGCTGAGGAGGAGGAGGAAGGGAAGAAGATACTGAGAAGGAAAGGAATTTGAGTAGGAGTACGGGAAGAAAATGAGACGGAGGAGGAAGAGAGGGTGGAGGGAGAGCGTGAAAGAAAGAGGTATATGGAGAAGAAGAGGAAGAAAAAGAAAAGTGGGAAGAATAGTTAGAAGGAGAGGAAGAAAATGAGTAGGTGGTGGGACAGGAAGAAGAGGGAGAGGAGAAGTAGAAGGAGGGGGGGGGAAGGAAGAGGATGGGAAGGAGGAAGCAGGGGAGAAGGAAGAGTAAAGAAGGAGGGAAGGATAGAGAGAAAATATGCCCAGAGTCGGACACATAGAAAAAAAAATGAGGAGGAGCAGGAGGAAACCGTAAGTGCAGAAAATGGCGTGTGAAGAAGAGTGAAGGAAAGAGATGAAAAGAGGAATGAAGTGGGGAAGGGGAGGAGGAGAGAGAAGGAGGTATAAAGTAGGGAAGGGGAGGAGGAGAGAGGAGGAGGTATAAAGTAGGGAAGGGGAGGAGGAGAGAGGAGGAGGTATAAAGTAGGGAAGGGGAGGAGGAAGAGGAGGAGGTATAAAGTGGGGAAGGGGAGGAGGAGAGAGGAGGAGGTATAAAGTAGGGAAGGGGTGGAGGAGAGAGGAGGAGGTATAAAGTAGGGAAGGGGAGGAGGTATAAAGTAGGGAAGGGGAGGAGGAGAGAGGAGGAGGTATAAAGTAGGGAAGGGGAGGAGGAGAGAGGAGGAGGTATAAAGTAGGGAAGGGGAGGAGGAGAGAGGAGGAGGTATAAAGTAGGGAAGGGGAGGAGGAGAGAGGAGGAGGTATAAAGTACGAGAAGGAGGAAGAAAAAGAGGAAAATAAGAAAACGAAGCAGAGGAAGAGGAACGGGACAGATGGCTGTGGGAGAAGGCAGGAGTTGGCTGAGGCAGGGTAAGGGGTGGGGCGGGGTTAGGGATGAGGCAGCACGAGGGATGAGGCAGCTTGAGGGGCTAGGCAGAATGCGTGGTGAGGCAGGGTGAGGGGTGAGGCAGGGTGAAGGGTGAGGCAGGGTGAGGGGTGGGGCAGGGTGAGGGATGAGGCAGGGTGAAGGATGAGGCAGGGTGAAGGATGAGGCAGGGTGAAGGATGAGGCAAGGTGAGGGGTGAGGCAGGATGAGGGGTGAGCCAGGATGAGGGGTAAGGCAGGTGAGGGGTGAGGCAGGTGAGGGGGGAGACAGGTGAGGGGGGAGGCAGGATGAGAGGTGAGGCAGGGTGTGAGGGGGAAGACAAAGTAACGGGTGAGGCAAGGTGACGAACGAGGCACGTTAGGGGTGAGGCAAATTGAAGGGTGAGGCAGGGTTGTGGAATTTCGAGTCGAGGGGTGAGGCAGGAAGAGGGGTGACAAAGGCTAGAGGTGAAACAAAATAAAATTAGTAAGAAAGGCAACAAGAATGAAACAAAGAATGGGGTGAGGCAAGTGGGTAAGTCGAGATAAGGCACATCAGTGAGGCAGGGTAAGGCTGAAGTGAGGCAAGGGGAGGTAGAGGGACGAAGCAGGGTGAAGCTAGGGCAAGGGAGTGAGGCAGGGTGGGGGTGAGGAAAGAAAATTAAATGGGAAAAAATAAAAACAGGTAAGCTCTCCTTGTCTACCCTGGTTTTCGAATCATAGACTATTTACCTTCGTTATGGCCCATCCTGTAACAAACAGCCTCGAGAGAACCCATAACTCTGTTGATGTTTACTTTCTTTTGTTCTCCTTTTTATTCCTTTGAAGAGGGGTGAGGCAGGGTAAGAATGTGGCAGGGGTGAGGCAGGTCCGTGAAGCAGCCACCATCGTTTCCCGTAACATTTGCAAGTTAAGTCGGGGCAATTAATGGCTGAAGGACGCGCAAGAATCCAGTTTTTCATCTTCTTTTTCTTGGCTTTGGTGGCGGCATTTTAAGCGTTGTAGAACTGGAAGGAAATGAGGAAATTACCTGCCCCAGGTATTTCTTTTAAGTCTTTTATCTTTCTTCACTTTTAAACTAACTCTTTAACCCTTTTACTGTCCCGCCTGCTCAGTACAATAGCTCATTCTACCGACAGACAGACGATTTTATTCAACTGAGTGAGTATTTGAGACCGAAATGTTAATCCCTTATGACAGGGACCTCTTTGAAATTTACTACTATTACCATCAGACGGTTTTATTCACTCAGGAAAGCACCTCTAGTAGTAAAGGGGTTTATGAAGACTATACCTAACCCCTTCCTGTTCGCATTCCCTCCTGGGGTGAATACAATCGACTGGAGGCAACAAAAAGAAAGCTGTTAAAATGGGGTTAATGGCCATCCCGAGGTGGTCTCTCACAAGCTGAATACAGCTAATTTTTCACTGGCTGGGATGAAATAGAAAAAGCGTCCTCGGGTTGAAGGGGTTAATGGAGTTTGTATATAATTTTTTCATCCCAAAGTGGTCTCGCCTTAACTAAATAAAATCGTGTGTCGGTAGTAAGAATAAAATAAAAAAGGCGTCCTCGGGCTGAACAGACTAATCTTGCACAGATACTTTGAACAAGGGTATTATTAGTGTGTGTGTGTGTGTGTGTGAGGAAGGTCTCACTACATACAGCTCTTCTAAGCAGGGTAGATTACAGGGCTTTCCGTCTCATCTACTATCCTTTGACTAACTCTCTCCAGCCTCTCCTTCTTCCCCGCAGTGTTGCATCTTGTCCCTCTACTGCCGTCATCCCAAAGGCCACTGCTCCTCTGACGTGCCTGCGTTTATTCCTTCCCCGCTCAGGCTGGCGTACGGCAACCTTCTGGCAATGCACTCTCACCCCGTTTCGGATTCATTGTTAAACGATTCACTCTGCTTTTCGTGTATGCAACTGTATAGTCGGTTTACCATAACCTGGCCCAGATGTCTGTCCTTTTGCAGCTTATTTCACGTACTTCAGTGGCAGAATAAGACAATACTTTGGCTCCATGTCCTTTCCACAGCACTTCCTCATGATCTGCACAATATTCCAGCGTTAACCTATTGTTACAACTCAGTATTCAAGAAGGAGATACAGCAATTTTAGGCCAAATCAGAGCAATTAGGGACTATCTTCCTTAGCCTGTATTTCTCTCTGTTTATGCCCTCCAGTCTTTTATACGCAGTGTTTCCATGCATCTAGAAATGAATGGTTCTTAATTTTTGCTCGTTTTTATTCAGTTTTCATTGGGAAGGACAACTTAATACAAAAATTATTTTCTCTTTCATAAAAAAAAAAAAAAGATAATGGGAATTCTGAACGAAATCGTTTTGTGTTAGCCTTAATATAGTACCTCAGTGCATATATAGGAAGAGAAAAGTTTAAAGGAAATTCTTTTTTAATCCTCTGCTCATCAGGACTCCACTCAGCTGAACAAACTCGCCTGGGATAAACTCAAATAAAATACTTAAGTTTGCAAATATCCATCGAAAAAAATATGTTTTTAGACAACCTGCAAAAACAAAATTCGTATGTTGATAGCCTAATCCATTGTGACAAACGGATATTTTGGGTGGGATAGAGACACAGGTTACAGCATGAATTCTTTATTTGCTCTACGTTTCGGCTACACAGAACCCATCCCTGTCACTCATACTCAACTTTTCCAGATCTCGTATGAATATCAAATTATTCGTCGAGGTATTTTACTGTTATCTTGTTCGAGCGGGTGATTTGAGCGACGAATTAAGTTATTTTATTGTTATCTTGTTCGGGCGAGTGATCTTAGCGAGGAATTAAGAACAATATCAAGACACGAAGTAGGGTCTGGCAGCACATACCCCTCACACCACCAAAGTGTGGTACCGGTACTCCGGGGACTACTAGTGCTACTTCGGATTTATGGATAACGCTGGAAAACTTAGGAATAATAACACATTCTATTTCAGTGGCTTTTCAGAAATTGGTACATAATGAAAGAGAGAGAGAGAGAGAGAGAGAGAGCAGTATATCTGGCTCTCTGTTATAAGGTGGACATCCGTTCATCCTGTTCGCCTGGAAATCCTGCAGTGTCCCTCCAAGCGCTGCAATCGTACTCTCGGAAATACGGCATAAGTTAATAATTACCTGAAAATACGGCTAATTAACACTCGCAGGTACAGGTGCGGTCAGGTACATCGCTCCACTTTTAAAACGAATAATTATGAAACTCTTACACATTATCCTGAAAAATGTCCTGGGTTTTCCAAGGGCGCATCATTTGGTTTCAAAAGTTATCGCTCACTTTTCAGTTGCTTATCGTAATGAAGTTGATGGATATTAATGTCCTCTTCCTCCGCCTCCTCCTCCTCCTCCTCCTCCATCACCACCACCACCACCACCACCACCGCCACCACCACCACAATGGTAGATTTAAAAATTTACCTCTCTTCTTTCAAATTCCATAAGATTTCATTCAGCAGAAATATAGCTTACAAATTTCCATGATATTGGTGGTCCACTGAAATGCAAACGATGTGATTTAGTCCTTCCTTTCAGAGCTAGGCTTCCGTTCACTGCCCCGATTCACCGACCTTATTACAGAACCATGAGACCCTTATTATAGACCTTATTATTATAGATCTTATTATAGACCCTCACAGACCCTTACAGAATCATTCAAGTTTTCCATAATCGTGCCTTTGACAAGAAAATGCGAGATATTTGCGGCCAATCCCCTGTGCAATAGGAGGGAAATAACTGGAGGGTGAAAGGGGAGGAGTTGGATAGGTAATGAGGAAACGAGGTGAAAGAGGGAAGAGAAAAGGGAGGAGAAAAAGGAGAAAGAGAGAGAGGGGGGTAGACGTAGGAGAAAGAGTAGAAACATCAATAAATAATAATAATAATAATAATAATAATAATAATAATAACAATAATAATAACCAGAAAGGGTAACCGGCGTTGCTTGGGTAAAACCCTATGAACGTGTATTATCTAGGACCCTGGATGACCACTCCTTGTGGGAGAAGACCCTCGGGTTTCCATTTTATCCTTGGGCCCATTTACCCAGGCCTATATTCTCCATGGACCTATTCCTACCATGGACTTATTTTCCCACTAGCATCCCACCCATCCCACTGACCCATTTACCCATCCGACCAGCTGTAGTTAATATGGTTATAAAATTTAAAAAAATCAAAGGTAATTGGCTTCCATCTTTCCATCATGTTGACTTGAGTATTTCTGATTAATTACAATCTTGGCCATCACAGGAGCCACTTTAGCATATGAAATGTACACGTTTCAAGCGTTTAAATTCGTCGTAAAAAGCTACACCTGTCAGAGCTGTTAAAAGCGTTCTATATGCATCCCCCTTGATTTCCACAGAGGACAGTGGCAAGTAGTCTCTCTCTCTCTCTCTCTCTCTCTCTCTCTGAAAAGACATGAAACCCCATGGATGCCCCACTGCATTAACCGCGAATATAAGACATGGACGTGTGTTAATTAACAACATTTTTTGGCAACCGGAAGCCGACTGTACCCGTTTTATTACGCATTCTTTAAGTCAGCGCATTTTTGGTACGCTGTTTTAAAAACTGTTGTGCTATAATGCACCATTTCGGCTAATTAGAGGGTTCAGACAGCTTAGTTATAATGACAGATTAACAGTAAAATACGATGTTAGTCACGAGGACGTGTAACGAGAACGATGCTGAGTCTGTCGTTTTCTGCCCGTGAGCTAGCTACATGAAATAAGCTGCAAAGTGGGAAAGATTATTTGGGCCAAGTCAGTGTAAAATGAGTATAGTCAGATTTTTTTTGTGCTTATATATATATATATATATATATATATATATATATATATATATATATATATATATATATATATATATATATATATATTAATCATTTTAAGAGAGACTTCTAACAGGTGGGGTTTTGGGAATGCCTTCGTCAACCCCTTCAGAAAGACAGACATTTTCAAAGCTCAACAGAGTCGTCTGGAAGCAGCAAGAGAAATAAAAATAAATCCTCGGGCTGAAAGAGTAAAATTTGCAGGCTGTGAATTGGACAATGGTTTCAGAAACTCATTTTAGAAAGAATTTTTACTTTACATACCGGTGATTATTTATTTACCCTGCACTTATTTATTTAACCTATTTATTTATTATTTATCTATTCATGTATTTATTCAATTATCATCTGTGTTTGCATCTTTATTCTGGCTACCACTAAACGTCTTTAATTTAGCCTTGTAATTTTCTCTACTACATTGACTGCTAACGGCCTCCGTTAACCGTCTTATACCCGGGACAACTCCAGTATTTAATTTCCGATGGCGCCAGACGATTTAATTTAACTGAGTAAGCCTAAGAGCCTGAGTGTAAAAATTCTCAGACTGAAGAGAGGCACGGTTTCAACTTTTCGGAAGAGACCTGCTTTTCTTCTTCGACTTCGCCTTCTTGTTCTTCAACTTCTTCTTCTTCTCCTTCTTTTTATTATTATTATTATTATTATTATTATTATTATTATTATATTCTATAGGCGCGGGAGTATGTGGGAATAAGAGGGCATAAGAAACAGTGTGTATTGTTGTGAGTAACACATGGAAGGAGGATATGAGAGTATGGATCAGTTGGGTCAAGGATTGTGTGGGTAAGACTGAAAGTTGGACTACAAATGTGGGCGATTGTGTGTGTGTATGCGCAAACGCAAGGTCTTGCAAGCGGAGTGAGAGATGAGTTCTGGACAAATGTGGAAGTGTGCATGGAAAAGTTTGAAAGGAATGAAAGAGTGTTTTTGATTGGAAATATGAATGGAAAAGTAGGGAATGTGAAGGCGGATGGAGTAGTTGGTGAGTGGGGTGTACCTGCAGAGATGGATGAGAATGGCAGTGCTTTAGTGGACATTTGTGCTGGGAGGGGGTTGGTGATAGCCAGTACCCTCTTCAGGCACAAAATGATCCACAGGTATATGTGGCGAGTGATGAAAAGGGTGGGTGGTGAACTGAGTGAAAGGAAGACAATGAATGATTATGTGTGAGTGAATGAGAGGATGAGAAGGTGTGTAATGGATGCAAGAGTATATAGAGGTTGGGGGAATGGACTTTCTGACCACCACTTGGTGGTGGTCAGAATCAAGCTCCAAATGAAATGGAGAAATAGAAGAAGGGAAGGACAGGAGGAAGTAGTTCATACAAGGAGGGTGGAAAGGTTACAAGAGGATGGAAAGGAGGCAGAATATAAGAGGGAAGTGGAGGTGCGATTGGGTAAATATGGATTGGAGCAGATGGGGGACGTGGAAGGTATGTGCAAGATATTCACAGAAGAAATCTGTCAAGCATGTGAGGTGATGTGTGGGGCGATGAGATGACGAAAGGGGGTGCAGGGAACAGCATGGTGGAATGAAGTGGTGTGAGAGGCTGTGGCACAGAAGAACAAAGCATATTGTGAGTGGATGAGAAACGGACGTGAAAGAAGTTGAGAGACGGAAGAAAGACATACATGTAGAGCGGAAGAGAGAGGTGAAAAGATTAGTCATAGAGTACGAAGAGAGTGGATGAGGAATTTGGAAGGAATTTGAGTGTCAAGCGGAAGAAATGTAAGAAAATGTTCTGGAAAGAGGTAAAGAGTGTTAGACAGGGTGCCAAAGAAGTTAGCTGGGGAGTGAAAGATAAAAATGGTAGATTAGTAGCGGAGAAGGATGAAAAAGTGAGCAGATGGAGAGAACACTTTAAAGAATTGTTAACACTGAGAATGAAAGTAATGCGAGTGTAAGTGGCTGGGGAATGGCTGGGAGACTGAAGGAGGTGAGAAGGGAGCAAGAAATCAGTAGGATGGAAGTTGTGGAAGCAATGAAGAAAGCTAAAGTGGGGAAAACCCCAGGAATTGATGGAGTGTGCGGTGAAATGCTGAAGCATTGGGGAGAGATAGGAGTAGAATGGACGTGGAAGATATGCAGATTGGCCTGGGAGGAAGGTAGAGTCCCGGAGGATTGGAAGTCAGGTATAATTATTCCCCTGTACAAAGGAAATGGGGAAAAAGAAGTGTGTGGTAATCATAGGGGCATTTGTCTTCTTAGTGTAATAGGAAAAATATATGGTAAGATATTTATTGATAGAGTTAGGGAAGTAACGGAGGAATTAGCTGGAGAAGAACAGGGATGTTTTACGAAGAGAAGAGGTTGCGTAGATCAGATATTCATTCTTAGATCTATAGCGGAAAAGTTTCTAGAGAAGGAAAAGAAGTTGTATGTGGCCTTCATGGATTTGGAGAAAACATATGACAGGGTGGATAGACAAGGATTGTGGAAAGTACTGAGAATATATGGAGTAGATGGGAAGTTGCTGAATGCTGTGAAGAGTATGTATGGGGGTGCTAAGTCTGCAGTACGTGTGGATAGTGAACTGAGTGAATTTTCCAATCTGAAGGTTGCATTGAAACAGGAATGTGTCATGTCTCCATGGCTGTCCAATCTGTATATGGATGGAGTTATAAAAGAGGTACAAGGTAGGGCAATGGATGTTGGAGCAGCCCTAATGAGAGAGGGCAGTGTTTGGGAACTCCCTGTACTGTTGTTTGCTGATGATACTGTGCTATTAAGTGAAGACGAAGGGGAGCTGCAAGGCTTGGTGGATGAGTTTGGGAGAGTGTGTAAGAAATGGAGTCTAAAGTTGAATGTAGGGAAGAGTAAAGTTATGGTCTTTGAGAGAGGTGAAGTCAGTGAATGTGCACTCACACTAAAAAGTATCGGTGCACGCTTGACGCAAAGCAATTTGAGACACCGGGCGATGGCTACTGGAAACTGAACAACGGTTTCTTTCCCCCATGCTGATAAACGTGCTCTCTCAAGGATGAAATATATGGCTTGTCTATGACATTTTCTAGTCCGTACTGTTATTATATGTATAGCAAAGTGGTTACCAATAAATCTTACCGAGAATTCATGAGCTATAATGGTCATTCCGGATATCATCGTACCCTACTTGTGCGATACTTTTTAGGGTGACTGTACAGTGAGGTTGGATGAGGAGGAAATGGAAAATGTGGGTGCATTTAAGTACTTGGGTAGTGTGAGGAGTAAGGATTGATGTTTAGAGGGTGAAGTGCTTGAAAAGGTACAACAAGGAAGAAAGATTGCTGGTTCCTTGAAAGCAGTGACAAGAAACCTGGAAGTGAGCAGGGATGTGAGAAAGTTACTACATGATAGTAGTCATACCATCTCTAACCTATGGAAGTGAAACTTGGACCTTGTTGGAGGGACAGAAGTCATGAGTTAGAGCAGTGGAAATGAGTTATTAGAGAAGCACATGGAGTCACATAGAGAGACAGACTGACAAATGAGGAAGTGAAGAAGCATTGTGGTGTGGATATGATAGGAAGTTAGGAGAAACACACTGAGGTGGTTTGGCCATGTGGAGAGGATGGAGAGTGATAGACTGACGAGGAGAGTGTATGTAAATGAGGTGGAGGGAGGGAGAGGGAGGGGGGGGCCAAGGATGAGATGGAGGGATGGAGTGGAGAGGTATATGAGAAAGGGAGGTGTGAGCTGGGAGCAGGGCAGTGAAATGGCGGGGGACAGGGCGATATGGAGGCGATTTCTTTGTTGCCACCCCTTACGGGATTAAGGCGTCTGGTAAACAGACAGATTAATTATTATTATTATTATTATTTGCACCAACAAATGAATTTAACGTATCATGGTCGTGAATTTCTATAAAGCTGTGGTTTAGTCTCAGCTGAAGATAATCGTCTAGGGTTAATCTTAATGTAAATCTTAAGTGTACGGCCGGCAAGGAAAGGACTGCCCAAGACTGCCTTTAACCCTTTTAGTCTGTTTAAATACTGATTAATTCCTTCTACCTTCGGACGATTTTCCTCAGCTTAGGGGGAATATATACAGACGAAGGGATTATAAGTACCCTTCATCAATCCCTTCAGAACTGAAGCTGTATAAAATCGTCCCTACGTAAAAAAATAAATCTAAACTCGTCCCCTGACTCTCAGATGATCAAAATTGTCTTGTGTTAGCCTGAATAAAGTATGAAATTTCGCCAACTTGAGCGACAAGGTTCATTTTACAAGATAGGAATAAGACATTTGTTCAACGTTGTTTTTTTCCCAAAGATATATAAACCGTACATCCATACGTGTAAATACATCCATTCTCTCTCTCTCTCTCTCTACATGTATATATTTGCAGTTTTTTCTTTTTTTTCCACACCCAGAATCTGCGAGCGAGATAATAATATTTTACAGGGGCAGCACTACACTGGTCCACTTCCTGTCGTCAAGGAAGGAAGGAGGAAGAAGTGGAAAAGAAGAGGAGGGAGAAAAAGCAGGGAAGAGGAAAGGAGGAGGAGGAGGAGGAAAGGAAGAGAAGGTGGAAAAGGACGGGAGGAGGAGGAGGAGGAGGAGGAGGAGGAGGAGGAAGGGAAGAGGAGGAGGACGGGAAAAGAAAATGGATGAAGAAGAAGAGGATGAGGAAGGGAAGAGGAGGAGGAAAGGAAAAGAAAGAGGAGGAGGAAGGGAAAAGAAAGAGGAGGAGGAAGGGAAAAGAAAGAGGAGGAGGAAGCGGAAGGGAAGAGGAGGAGGAAGGGAAAAGAAAGAGGAGTGAGAAGAGGAAGGGAAGAGGATGAGGAAGAAGAAGGGAAGAGGAGGAGGCAGGGGAAGTGGCTGAGGTGGGTGTGGGTGAGAAAAGGGAAGACGGAGAGAAAGAGAAACAGAGGCAGGGGGGAAAGGGTGAGAAAAATAGAGTGGAGGAGGATGGGGAAGGTAGGGATCAGGAGAGGCTAAGGATAAGGAGAGAGGGATGAGAGAAGGTGGAAGAGGAAGAGAAAGAAAAAGAAAAAGCGAGAATAGGGAAAGGGAGACAAAATGGAGAATAAGAAGAGGGAAGGGACTAGGGAAAACAGGGATGAAAATTGGAGGAAGGATTCAGAAGCAAGGGAAAAAAAAAAGGACGGGAGATATTAAAAGAAGAAGTGAGAGAGAAGGAACAGGATGAGGAAATCGAAGAGAAGGAAATGAGAAGGGGAGAGAAAGTGGGAGTGGAGATCCGACAGATGAAGAAAGGGATATAGCAATGAGGAATGAGAAGGGAGGGTGGCGAGGAGGAGGAGGAGGAGTTGTAACAAGAAGAGAGAGAGAGAGAGAGAAAGAGAGAGAGAAAATCCTTATGAGTTTCTATTCCTGCTCATTAACGATCCCTTCTTCCATGACAAATCACCCTCCTTCATTCACTCTATCACCCAGTTCCCCCCTCTGATTCTTGGTCTACCTCTTGCCCTTCTCCAGACCACACTAATACAACTTGATGGTGTCTCTATCTCTCCTCAGTAACGACCCCTCCTACCACGACACACCATCCTCCATCATATACAGTCACTTGTCCTTCCACTAGTGTCCCGCCAGCTTATGAGTCTTAGCATTTCTTTTATCTTCATTTTTTGTCTTGAATATTACTTACCAAAATTCTCTCATACTCTTCAGATCTCTTAAATACCAACACACACTACATAAATCACACACTGCATACATTTCACACACTGCATCAATTCCACACACAAGTCTATCATCGTGGCATATATAGAAACAGATTAATCAGGAAGAGGTCTAAGAAAACTTCCTAAGAAAACGAGACAATATATATCTTGGTTTACTTCTTCTTCCTCTCCAAGCCACCCCATGACACACCCCGATGTTCATGGGCCCGTATTCTTGTCACTTAAGGAAGCTCCCTGACACCTTAAGTGATTTATTTTACTTATTTTTACTGTCATCTGTGTTACATAAATCCATCTTATATTACCACACCCTGCAAAAATTACATAATAAAGGATATTAACCAGGCATATCCAAAAATAAGTCGCTAAGGAAGAGGTAAAAAGGAGTCTAAATTACTTCAACACATACCACGACGACACCAGCGACAGGCAAGACGAACTAGAACTCACCTGTGGGAAAGAAGACGAGAATTAGTACTCTCTCTCTCTCTCTCTCTCTCTCTCTCTCTCTCTCTCTCATGGTTAGAAGAATCTCGTATTTTATTTTGTTTAACGCCAGACTACTTTATTCAGAAGAGAGTGACTTCTAGTAGTCTATCCAAGGTAACGTTAGACGATTTTATTTACCAGAATAGGAGTCACAAGAGTCTGAGTGTCAATAATGCCATGGGTGAAAATAGCTTTATATCAGTAGTCTCATATCATCATCATCATCACCATCGCCATTTCCATCATTATAGCCTCATCATCACCACCACCACCACCACCACCACCACCATCATCTTACTTACACTACCATTAATAGGGCGGGTATGATCCAGAAACAGGATTAACATAGCACAGAGGTGGGGAAACAATACTCTGTTAACTTTATCTTGGCCTAAAACTCCCATTCCCCCATCTTGAATGATAAATTATAGCAAGAGATTAACACTAGAAGATGAGGCTGGGTCACGAAGTTCTACAAGTAAGATGTAGAGGCACATTGTTGTCTTTGCCACTGAGCTACATGATATAAGCTGCAGAGGATGAAAATTTGTGTCAAGTTGAACTGAATGAACGATACCAACAGACTGCCCAGTGAAACAGTATGTATTGTGGGTCACAAAAGTATCGGTGCACAGGGGGTTATATAAACATAACATCTGCTGTATGTTTGCAAGAGGATATTGCTAGTTGGCGATACATAACACCTCCCGACATCAGGGCTACCAACGTGTGGTAGGTCGGACACTAATATTTCAGTGACCTTCGTTCTGCGTTCCCAAATGTTTCACGCATATTGTGCACCGATACTTTTGTGACCCATTGTACATCCAATAGTTCATCGTTCATACTTCAGAAATTATCAGCTTATACTCATAGGGGTTGGCGGGTCTGGTCGACCAGGCAGACCGGGGTCAAACAACAACAACCACTACTACTATTAATACTACTACTACTGTAACTCAACTGATTTCAGTGATTAAAAAAAAAAAAAAAACTTCTAACCGGTACCATGTGTGTCATCATCAGCATGAGCATCAACAACATTATTTATATTAACTTAATAAAAACAACAACATAACATTATCCTCTTCCTATCAATATCATCCTAATCACCAATTTGGGTGAGTGACACCTTCACGAAGTGGCACTTACACAACCAGGAAGCTCACTGATACAAGAGTCCATCAACTACTGTCCTAACTGATGAAAAGAGGACTGTGGACTGTAAGAGAAGAGCAATTTTAGCCTGCAGTCCATCGGGTTCACGCCCAGGTGAGCCAGAGAACACAACAACAACAAAAACAACAATCCTCCTCCACCTCCTCCTCATCGTCATCATCATCATGATTCCTAGTAAAAAAAAAAGAAAAGAAAAAAGAAAAAAAATAGTCTTCCTGTAAACTTCACCTCTAGTACTGTATATCATTGTCACGCACCCATAATGTTAACCCTTTTACCGCTCAGCAGAAGGAATATGTATGTTCGGGAGCATTTTCAAAAGTTGAAAAATGAGGGAACTGTTAGATCTGTGCCTATGAACTTCACGAATATGAGCCTGTAGGCGAATGACAGTACACATGGCAATACCTGTACAACATCTCATGTGTAGCTACTTCAGTCAAAAATGAATTAGCTTCATTCAGAGTCCATGACTGCATTCAGTATTTGTTACTACCAATTTATATTACTCAGCTCAGGAACACTTTTCGAATTTGAGACGCATGACACAGCCTTCATTAACCCTTCACTACAGAACGTCTCTAAGCCGAATAAAATCGTCCGGAGGCAGCTGAATTAGCTAGTATTTGGGAGGCAACACTTGTAGGTAAATGTATGACACTTGCCAGAGCTTGTCTCTGGTGTAGAACACATATACACTTGAGATTAAACAAGATCCGTGTTGCCCTGTATACTGTACAGTATGCACTAAACAGCAGGTGAGACGGCACGTTGGATCTGAACTCACCCTGTACCGTACGCGCGTTCAGAGATGAATACAACGCGTGCCATTATTGGTGTGTGTGTGTGTGTGTGTGTGTGTGTGTGTGTGTGTGTGTGTGTGTGTGTATTACACATATATATAATATATATAATATATCATATATATAGATAGATAGACAGACAGATAGACAAATAGATAGATAGATAGATAGATAGATAGACAGATAAACTGACAGAAACAGATATATTTATAAAACAATGCTGCAAGAAAATGTCAGTAGTTAATCAAGGGTAATGCCAGTAACTTGTATGAAGCCCTCACAGCGTTCCTCAGAGTCAACATTTACACGATCTTGAAGACTAATGCAACGATCCATATCTATTGCCAAATATCAAAACGTTTCCAAAAGTCAACATTTACATATGTGCAGGAACAGACTAGTAATGCTAAGACAAAGGCCATATATATACTCAGATCACAACGTTTCTCGAAGTCAATATTTACCAGCTTCCCGTGAGAGCTGAAGGCGACGCAAGGAGAGCAGAGCGACAGCCAGAATGGAAATAAACTCGATTTTTCACCAGTATCACCAACTCTGGCGACGGAGCCTTAGATGCGCTCACCCTGGCAGGATTATGCATGTGCTTAGCTGGAAGTGGGATTCCGGAGGACGGGATGGGACGGGCTAGGTGGGTGAGGAGGAGACAGGGAAGGAGGGAGAGGAATAGAGAGAAAGGAGAGGGGAAAGAGGGATGGAAAGGAAGATGGCAACAGTAAAGGACGGAGAGAGGAGTGAGAGAGACGGAAGGAGGAGAGGGACAGAGAGAGATGGAAAGGTGAGGAGAGGGACAGAGAGAGATGGAAAGGTGAGGAGAGGGACAGAGAGAGATGGAAAGGTGAGGAAGGAAGCAAAATAAAGTCAGGGGGAGAGAAGAGGAGTAAAGGGACACTGAAGAGAAGAGGAATTAGAGAGTTAGGGAGGGAAGGAGGGAGGGAGGGAGAGGAGAGAGAAATGAAAGAGATAAGGGAAAAAGAGACGAAGGAGAGAAGGAAGGAGAGTGTGCAGGGAATGAGACAAGAGGGATGGGGGAGAGGCAGCGGCAAAGATGGAGAAGGGAGAGAAGAAGGACGATGGTAGAAGAAGAGAAAGCAATGAGTGAAGACGAGCAGAGATGAGGGAAAAGAGAGTAGGAAGGAAAACGAAGAGAGGAAGAGAATGAAGGGAATGGCTGAGAAGCATGAGAAGATGGGGGGAGTTAAGGAGTATAGGTGGGGGACGGGAAAGGAAGTGGACGATGGACAGAATATTGAAAGAGAGAGAGAGAGAGAGAGAGAGAGAGAGAGAGAGAGAGAGAGAGAGTATTAATAAAGAAAACAAATAAAACAATAATACGGGAGGAAGAAAGCGAGAGAGAGAATAAAGAAGCTAGAGAGAGCAGTAAGGAGAGAGGCGGCGGGGTGGAAGGTTGGGGCACACAGGGTTTACGCCGCTGGAACAAACGACTGGGCTATTTTTACGTGACAGAGCCAAATTGAAGTGAAATGGGGATAAAAATTCATGACCTTGTTTCCTTACGAAGAAGTGGAAGGTCCTCTGGGGGGTTTAGAGAAGAGAGAGGGGGAGTTTCGAGCGTAGGACAGGTAGAGGGCTGGAAAGAGAGAGAGAGAGAGAGAGAGAGAGAGAGAGAGACTATTAGAACGTGTGTGTGTGTGTGTGTGTGTGTGTGTGTGTGTGTGTGTGTGTGTAACGTGTCAGTGTACATGCACGTGTGTTGCAAGAGCACCTGGCACTAGATATAATCTGTTCGCCTCGCTTGTCGCCGGCCTAACCCGACAGTCGGCAACCCAACCCAGTAACTCGGCATATTGATGGTACTGCCGGCTCGTTCTCTGTTCAGGCAGCTCTAAATTATCATCCAGCGGGGCCTAATTAATGGACCTAATTTGTAATAACCACGAGGACGGTGGACGTGTACAGCCGAGAATAACTGGAACATCTATTGGGCCTGAAAGTATTTTAAAAAGATAATGTTCCCGTGTTGGCATTATTTACGGGGGGTTGATGGAGCCTGTGGACTTAATATAGAGCGTGGATTAGCGTGGATTATAGGGTGACTGTGATTATATAGGCTGTTATATGCTTAACACACACACACACACACACACACACGTCATCACAGTCCATTTACCTCCATCCACACATTTTTTCACTGCACTCCATTTTTTTAACTTTTTTTGGAATAATTTTTCATTTCATTCAACTTTTTTTACACGAGGCCACCCTGACTCCTAAAACTCAAGCTCCTGTGACTCACTCTTGGTTGAGTCAGTTCTCCTTGTGTTAGATGAAATAATACACTTCAGTCATTCCAGTTGGTATTCGCGACCGAGGGTGGATGCGCAGTCTCAATTAATCTCAAATGTTCTTTACTGGATGACGTATATGGTGTCCAAATGTTAATCACTCGTTACCCGATGACGCAATGTCCAATAATCGGCTCTCAGTTTTTTCAGTTTAGGAAGCTTTTGACTCCATTTCCACCTGTGGACACATGACAACACTGTGCATCTATGCTGCCCGTCTACACATACATATCTGAATTTCTTCACTTCGTCATGTTACATGCATTAACGTATTGTTTGCATAAATGGTACTAATTAAGCTACACTACTTGCTTTTATACCAAAATGTTGGGAAATACAGAATCCATAACTACTTCTCACAACATTATTGCGAAAAGAGTATATTTCTAGGTCAAAAAGTGAAAAATGAAGTACTGAAATAAATATTAGTTTTGCCTTATCTAATTGTATTATACACCACCATTTACTAATATAGCTACTGTGTGTGTGTGTGTGTGTGTGTGTGTGTGTGTGTGTGTGTGTGTGAGAGAGAGAGAGAGAGAGAGAGAGAGAGAGAGAGAGAGAGAGAGAGAGAGTTATAGCACAGAGGGACTTTATTCAGCCTACACACAGCTTTCAGGAAACACCCCCTCTCGCTCTGAAGGGCTTTATGAGAACCGCAGTGCAGTTGCTGGGAGACGGAGGCAAGTTTTCTAAGCGTCTGCAAACTCTTACAAGTGTTTTCAGAGTTTGCCCAGTGACCCTCTATGTTTGGCTTGTGTGTGTGTGTGTGTGTGTGTGTGTGTAATTTTCTCATTAAAGTCTCTCGTATATAAGATGATGTAGAACAGTGTATGAAAAAATCACACACGCACACACACACACACACACACACACACACACACACACACACACACACACACACACACACGGCAACAAAGAGGAACCACAGCAAACACATAAACATCTTAATATTATAGAGGCATAAACAAACACATTCTGTGGCGTTAATGAAAGCGACACACACACACACACACACACACACACACACACACACACACACACACACACACACACACTAAGCTGCAAATGTATGTATATTTTGCAACATTTATACACTGGCTTTTTTTTTTTTTTCAAACACAAATACACTGGACACTTATATACTCCCCCCCCCCCCAGACACACACGTCATGATACGTCCAGTTGGGTTTTAACTAATGCTCGGTAAATTTCCAAGTGGACTGAAAAATATAGTAGGGCAGCTGGTTACCACAAGAGTTTCAGCCTCACCACCACACTACCATACCACCACACTGCCACACCACTGCACTACCACTCCATCACACTGCCACACCACCACACTGCCCACCACCACGCTACCACACCATCACACTGCCACACCACCACACTACCACTCCATCACACTGCCAAACCACCACATTACCACAGCACCACACTACCACACAATCACAATACCCAACCATCATAATACCAAACCACCACAATACCACACCACCACAATACCACACCATCGCATAACTACTCCACGACATTAACAAACCACCACAATGCCACACCTCCACACTGCTGCACCAACACACTACCGTATCACCACACTACCACATCGTCACAATACCACACCATCACAATACCGCACCATCACACTGCCACACCATCACACTACCACTCCACCAACATACCACATCAACACAATGCTACTCCATCACACTACAGCACTACCACACCACTATGTTGCCATATTTCTTCTCCCCTCCTTCCCACTCCTCCACACTCCCCATCCTCGCATCCCTACCTGTCACTATTATCCCTCCTCTCTCCTCCCCACCTGACCCTATTATCCCTTTCCTCTCCTCCCCACCTGACCCTATTATCCCTTTCCTCTCCTCCCCACCTGACCCTAATATCCCTTTCCTCTCCTACCCACCTGACCCTATTCCCCCCCTCCCAATTTCCCCAAATCCCCAGTCATGCAGTCAGGTGAGCGACAAGGGTTGACTCCACACCTAGATCCCAATGGCCAGTAACAACGATATTGGATTTTTTGTCAATATGCCGATTACCTCCCGTCACACCAGGCTGCGTCCCTTTCATATCCACGTCAACGCATGCCACAGTAACTAAAACACTCGAATATTGGTGGGCTTGCCGCGTACTGCCTGTCAGGCCAGGTTATCGCCCTTTTTAATTCATCCCATCCCATAATAACTACAAGACCAGGTTGCCGCACCTTCATATCCACGTCGATCCACGCCACCCTGTTTGTGTGGCCGCCGCCAAAAACTTCAGGGAAATACATAAAAACGGGTGTATAATAAAAACTGCATTCGATCTTTCAGAGAGCGCCTTTGCATTTCAGAGAACACTGTGCAGGTTGTTTCCATAAGTCACGATGATGATGATGATGATGATGATGATGATGATGACGATGATGACGATGATGACAATCAATGCATCAGCTTCTGGACATATATTAACAATAAAAGTAAGAGTACGACGCGATAAACTGACTCTATTAATCTTAAAGGTGAACAACTGGAGATAGGTATAGTGTTAATACAGGTATGATTAACCCCCACATGACTGGAACAGTTCTAGTATTGAACTCTAGCTAACGTCATGTTCATTTTATTCAAGTGGAAGTGAGTCATAGGAGCCTGTCAGTGGTAAGATCGTCTTTAAGTATCTATCCAGGAGCAGGATCACCCTTATCATCCATCAAGATCCAAACTTTGTCACTCAGACCGCCCCCTGAGAGACAGCTAGCGAGGGTGTGGTGCGGTGTAGTGTGGTGTGGCTTCGCGTTGTGTGGGGCAGGGTGTGTGGTATGGCATAGTTTGGTGTGATGTAGTGTGGTGTGGTATAGTGTGGCTTAGCGTGTGGTGTGGCGTGGTGCACTGTAATGTGATCTGGTGTGGTGTGGTTTGCCATGTGTTGTGATGTACTGTGGAGAATGTGGTCTGGAAGAGAGTGGTGTAGTAAAATGTGATGTGATGTGATATGATGTGGCGCGGTGCGGTGCGGTGTGGTGTGGTGTGGTGCGGTGCGGTGTGGTGTGGTGTGGTGCGGTGCGGTGTGGTGTGGTGTGGTGCGGTGCGGTGTGGTGTGGTGCGGTGCGGTGTGGTGGTTGTGATGCGGTGTGGAGTTGTAAGGTGTGATATGATACAGAGGGATGTGTCGTGCTGTGGTATGGCGTGGTATGGTATGGTGCAGTGTGTATTATTGTGGACTGGTGTGGTGCGGTGAGAGAAAGATAAGATTCATCATTACTAACGATATGTAGGCATCTCTCCCTCACTCTTCTCAACTTCCTCTCCATGTGTCTCTCCCTATCTCGCCACCTTCTCCCAAACCACCCACCCACCTTCCGTGCATCTACCTCTCTTCGACTCCCACCTTCTCTACCTCCACCCTCCGCTTCGTCTCCTCCTCTCTCTCTCTCCCTCACTCTCCTCTCCATGTCTCCCTCCCTCTCTCCCTCACCCTCCTCTCCATGTCCCCCTCCACCTTCCTCTTCACGTTTCTTTCCTAACCATCTTTGTTTGTTTTTTTCTCCTCGTTGTCCCTCCACTTTCCGCTCCTCCAGTATCAGTAACTCTCCCCTACGACCTCATCCTTGTAAGTACCTTCACTCATCTAAACTGCGTTCTCGCTTTTTTCTCACCCTCATCTAAACTGCGTTCTCTTTTTCTTCCTCTTCCTCTCCCTCCCTCCCTCCACCCTCTCTCTCTTTCCTTTCTTCCACTTTTCCCCCAACGCCCCACCACCACTTCTATCATCACCTTCCTACCCTCTCAGTCCCTTGACCATCCGCTTCCCATCCATCGACTTCCATCTACTTCATGATTTTCGTCCTCTGAAACCTCCCGATAAAGCAACCTTCTCGATGCACCAGTTTTTAAAGCGTTCATAGTATCACAAGAAAATAGCGCAATAATATTACAATAAAGACATCGTGCTATCAGCGTGGTTGACAACATCCTAGAAATATGGCTGCCAAAACAACTTCGCAGTTTCTATCGCATCATCCAATATATCAACCATTTTCTGTCAATCAGTCAATAAATTGTTACGGAACAGAGAAAGATAATGTACACTTTAAGTGAGAATACTGAAAATCACTACTGTCCCGTAAAGTTCCAGGTTCAAAACAAAAGAGTTAGGTAAAATTACAAGTTAAAGTTTAATGCTTAAATTAACAACAAAACATTCAGGACTCATAAGGATAATGTAATGGCAAAAACAGGTTAAATATATGGTTAACTGCAATAGCCTCTACTAACACGAAATTAGCAAGAGTAAATTTATCTAAGTCAGCCCTGATAAAATGAGATACCAGATAATACTCAGTGAATGCCAGATAAATAATTACAGATACAAACTATTATCATAAATGACTGACATAAAGAATCCTACATGAATTACAAAAACTTCACTAGGCCTACAAATTAAACTTATGCTATACAGTACAAGAAAAAATACAACAGTTATACTCAAATTACACACAGCTGCTAGATGTTTGGAGATTTCTTGAGCACTCACAATAATAATATCTGTACAGGGGAGGACAGAGATGTGAACAAAATGAGGAGCAGATCTAAGTGGCAATGATGCAGAGACTAAGCTCATTATATAGGGGCCAGGAGAGCTTGATACAACTTGTAATAAGGACGCGCAAATGAAGCCATGGGGACATAGAGTTGACAATCCCGCTCTGGACAACAGAGAGAACGACTTACTCTACTATAACGGTAGAAGGGGGGGACTGAGGCAGAACACGCTCGTGATCATACATGCAGCAACTGTGCGTTAAAATTACACAAAGGATGATGAAATCATAGGCTATGTAACACCTCCCCACAAAGAAAAAAGAAATTTACAAAGGAAATTTCTTATTACTCTAAAACAATCTGTCTAAAGTCTGGATAAGCAATCTGCAATAACATTTTCTTTCCCCTTGACATGTTGTATGTCTAATGAATACTCCTGAAGAAGTAGACTCCATCTTGTCAATCTCTGATTTTTATCTTTAAACTTACTAAGGAATTTCAGTGGGTTATGATCGGTATAAATGACTATGGGGTCAAAACCAGAACACAAATAAAATGAAAAATGCTGTAAACCCAAAATCAAGGCCAAAAGCTCTTTCTCAATAGTTGAGTAGTTCTTTTGAGGTGGAGTGAACTTCTTACTGTAATAAGATACAGGATGTTCAATACCCTGATCATCCTCTTGCAGCAAAACAGCCCCAGCTCCTGTATCACTTGCATCAACAGCCATCTTAAAAGGCTTAGCAAAATTTGGAGTAGCGAGCACTGGCTGACTTAATAGAATAGCTTTAAGTTTGTTGAAAGAGGATTCACAGTTATCGGTCCAGACAAATTCAACTCCCTTTTTCAGTAGGTCTGTAAGTGGTGATACAAGAATAGAAAAGTTAAGAACAAATCTCCTGTAATAACCTACCATTCCCAAAAATCTTTGTAGCTCTTTCCTACTTTTAGGTGTGGGAAGATCACTTATAACCTGAACCTTAGCTCCTGGTGGTGCAACATGTCCATCACCAATTACATACCCAAGGTACTGAACTTTAGCTTGACCAAACTCACACTTTGATAAATTAGCTACAAGATTAGCATGAACTAAACGGTCAAGAAATTTACTGACATGGCATAGGTGATCTTTCCAGTTGTCACTGAAGATTAATACATCATCAATATAAACAACACACCCTGCCAAACCCTCTGTTACAACATTCATGAGCTTCTGAAATGTGGCTGGTGCATTCTTCATACCATACGGCATTACTGAACATGCAAAAGCCTTTCCTAATGTTACAAAACATGAGATCTCCCTAGCACGTTCAGTCATAGGTACTTGCCAGTATCCCTTTAACAAATCAAACTTACTTATGTACCTAGCCTTTCCGATCTTGTCTATGCAATCTTCCACACGAGGGAGAGGGTAAGTGTCTGTTTTGGTTATCTGATTAACACGTCTGTAGTCGATGCAAAGCCTCTGTGACCCACCTGGCTTAGGGACTAGAGTGACAGGAGAACTCCACTCGCTCTGACAGGGCTCAATCATCTTGTGGTCCAACAGGTAGCCAAGCTCCTTCTGGATGAGAGGAACTTTCACTGGGTTCACACGGTAAGGAGGCAATTTAATTGGCTTTGCGTCTCCAACAACGACATCATGCATCAACACAGTGGTTCTTCCTGGAGTGGCACGGAACACTTGCGGGTACTCCTGCAGTAATGCCGAAAACTCCTGCCTTTCCTTGGGTGGTAGATGAGAAAGCTTAGTCTGGAGATCATTCATGATATCAGGATTCTTCCCCAAACTATCACTCAGGCTCATACTGCATGGGAGAGCTTCACTTGCAGACTCGGGTGGAACAGCTACAGTGCAGACTGGATTATTTTCGTCCCGCCTGTGATATAACTTTAGCATGTTGATGTGACATAGTTGCTTGCTCTTTCTACGATCTGGTGTGGCGATGACATAGTTGACATCACTGAGTTTCTTCTCCACGAAATAAGGGCCACTAAACTTGGCTTGAAGAGATTGCCCATGAACTGGTAGCAGAATCAAAACCTGATCTCCTGGCTGAAAGTGGCGTAACCTGGACTTCTTATCATACCAAGTCTTCATCTTCTCCTGAGCAGCTCCTAAATTCTCTCTCGCCAGCTGTAAAGCAGTGGACAGCCGTTCTTTGAAATTCATCACATACTCCAGCAGGTTGACGTCATCTTCCTCCGACAGCCAGCATTCCTTGAGTAGCTTAAGGGGTCCTCTTACTTCATGGCCAAACAGTAGTTCAAAAGGTGAGAAGCCCAGTGATTCATTTGGAGATTCTCTTGCAGCAAACACAACGAATGGAAGACCTTTATCCCAGTCTTTCTGATGTTCCAAACAGTATTTCTTGAGCATCGATTTGAGTGTTTGATGATATCTCTCCAACGCTCCTTGGGTCTGGGGATGGTAAGCTGAAGACGTGATCTGGGTGATGCCCAACTCTTTCAGAGACTGCTTGAAAACATTTGACATGAAATTACTTCCCCGGTCGGACTGCACCTCCTTGGGCAGACCAAACTTTGTGAAGAACCCTAGCACTTCCTTAACCACGTTCTTTGCTGAGATATTTCTAAGTGGAATGGCTTCAGGATAACGAGTAGCCATATCAATCATGGTCAACACATAAGAAAATCCTGAAGAAGTCTTAGGAAGAGGGCCCACAATATCCACCAACACACGGGTGAAAGGCGCCTCAAAAGGAGGAATGGGAACTAGAGGTGCAACCTTTTTGGTCTGATTACACTTTCCCACAACTTGACAGGTGTGACAAGACTTACAATACCAGGAAACATCCCTGAAGATACCTGGCCAGTAGAAGTGTTTCAAAATGCGTGCCACAGTCTTCCTCACTCCAAGGTGTCCTGCCAAACTGGAATCATGAGCCACTCTAATGATATCCTGCCTACAAACACGAGGGATGACAACTTGATGTACAACCTCCCATTCACAGTCGGCTGATGCTGTTGGGGGTCTCCACTTCCTCATAAGTACTCCTGACTTTACATAATAACAAGTAGAAGCACCGGCTGACTCTTCTTCACTGTAAGCAGAGTTAGCTAGACCTTTCAACTCAGGGTCAGCAACCTGCAACTCAACCAACTCTTGACGAGACAAATTATCAACACTACGGGGTACTGCCTCATCTGGTGAGTGGTCCAAATTAGCAAGAAAAGTGTCAGCTAGGATAACATCATCATCATCATTATCCTCTAAATCACCAGTAACTTTAGACTTAGCCCTAGTGACAGCACATGCAGGGAACACATCAGGGACATCACAATCCTGGGACACAGCCACTGGCTCACTAGACAACTGAGGAGCTGGACACACTTGACTTCCACCAATATCATTTCCAAGTAAGAAAGTTACACCTGACATTGGGAGTGTCTCAACCAACCCAACCATAACGGAACCATTAACAAAACCAGACTCTAAATTCACTCTGCACAGAGGAACAGAGAAGTAATTATTCCCTACACCTTGTAAGATAACAGTTTCATCAGAGGAATTAACATTAGAGCCTAGAACACTGGTCAGCATAAGGGATTGGCAAGCACCTGTATCACGATATATTTGAACTGATTTCCTGTCATTACTGTCCAGAGGACTGACAAAACCATCAGACAGGAAATTAGCACATGAACTCTTGAGAGTGTCACCCACGTTACTGCTCAAAAGAGGAGCTCCATCATGAGAATTTAAGTTACCCCTCAAAGCAGGTTCAGTTAACTCAGTTAAAGAATTCTGGGAACTCTCAAGAGTGGACACTAGACCAATTGACTGAATATTTAAAGACTCCTTTTTGTTCACATCACGCTGTCTCCTGAAACATCTCTCCGTAGTATGACCAAGCTTACTACAATAAGTACATTTACTTTTCTGAAATCTAGAGGTGAAGCTGGTATTTACTTCCTGAGAAACATCATCCTTATTCTCTTTCCTGTTACCTGTACTCTGAGTAGAGGCAACGTACTTACTCTCAGCTTTCCCTTTTTCTCTAGAATATCTCTTGTGAGTGAGAACATACTCATCAGCTAAAACTGCAGCATCAGACAAATTATCTATTCTTCTCTCATCAAGATATAGGCTTACATCTTTACTAATACACCTTTTGAAATCCTCCAGCAAAATCATCTGCTTAAATTTACCAAAATCAGAATCCACATTCTTAGAATTTAACCACTGCTCTAACAGATCTTCTTTGATTTTTGCATACTCAACATGGGATTGCTTATCTTGCTTGTAAGTTGTCCTAAATTTTACTCTATAGGCTTCAGGAACAAGCTCATAGGCCTTAAGAATCAAGCTCTTAACTACATCATAATTATCAGACTGATCCTGAGGCAAAGATGCATAAGTTACTTGAGCTTTACCGGTGAGAACAGTTTGAAGGAGTACTGGCCAATACTCCTTAGGCCAATTAAAACCTGTAGCTACCCTCTCAAACAACTGAAAATACTTTGTTAAATCAGATTCATTAAAAGGAGGGACAAGTTTAACATTTTTAGCCACATCAAAATCATCAGAGCTAGATGATCCAGTTCCACCTTGTTTCATGCGATACTCATGGTCTGCCTGAATCCTGGCAAGTTCAATTTGTGCCTGAGCCTGTACCTGTGCCTCTTCAATACGAGCATTTGCTTCCTTAACACGAGACTCCGCCTCCTTAGCCTTAGCCTCCTGCAGAGCTAGCTGTAACTTAGCTAATTCAATGAGCGTTTGCTCATTTGGAGGAGTTACATTAAACAAGCTTTTATTAATCATGCCAACAATTTGATCTTTAGAATGATGAGAGTGAACTGCAATTCCCAATTGTTGAGCAACAAGCTTAAGTTCATTCTTTGTTCTGTTTTCTATATCACACACTGTTTGCACATTTGACAAAAAATCTTTGGCTTCATCAAGTGTAGAAATAGTAGCCATCATGAATATATCACAGTCACAAAATATCAAACAATATCCTTATGATAATATCCTGAATATCCTGATATGAGGTCGCCAAATTTATGTTACGGAACAGAGAAAGATAATGTACACTTTAAGTGAGAATACTGAAAATCACTACTGTCCCGTAAAGTTCCAGGTTCAAAACAAAAGAGTTAGGTAAAATTACAAGTTAAAGTTTAATGCTTAAATTAACAACAAAACATTCAGGACTCATAAGGATAATGTAATGGCAAAAACAGGTTAAATATATGGTTAACTGCAATAGCCTCTACTAACACGAAATTAGCAAGAGTAAATTTATCTAAGTCAGCCCTGATAAAATGAGATACCAGATAATACTCAGTGAATGCCAGATAAATAATTACAGATACAAACTATTATCATAAATGACTGACATAAAGAATCCTACATGAATTACAAAAACTTCACTAGGCCTACAAATTAAACTTATGCTATACAGTACAAGAAAAAAATACAACAGTTATACTCAAATTACACACAGCTGCTAGATGTTTGGAGATTTCTTGAGCACTCACAATAATAATATCTGTACAGGGGAGGACAGAGATGTGAACAAAATGAGGAGCAGATCTAAGTGGCAATGATGCAGAGACTGAGCTCATTATATAGGGGCCAGGAGAGCTTGATACAACTTGTAATAAGGACGCGCAAATGAAGCCATGGGGACATAGAGTTGACAATCCCGCTCTGGACAACAGAGAGAACGACTTACTCTACTATAACGGTAGAAGGGGGGGACTGAGGCAGAACACGCTCGTGATCATACATGCAGCAACTATGCGTTAAAATTACACAAAGGATGATGAAATCATAGGCTATGTAACAAAATAAACAGTTAAGCGAAAGCTGCAGATTTCTGAAATGCATAAACATAAAAATAATGATGACGATACTAGACAGATTTGAGAGATACAAGAGCGACATGCTTTAGGGCTGAATGACTGACTACTTACCGCACCTTGGGTTGACAGTAACTCGACTGACTCTTCCATCTCACTCGTCCTACACACTTCCTGAGATATGATTCGTTAATCCTGTGGACATTCTAAGCCACGTTGTTCCATGCGCATCGCCGACAGAATCCCCAAAACCGCCGAAAATACACCAAAAAAATCAGAGCAACTACAGTGCACATGCAATACCCTCATCTGGATCTCCATGTATGATGTGGTGCGTGATGGTGGCAGGGATTGAGGCATGAGTGGGCAGGGCTTGTTGTGACGTCACGATGGGCAACCACTGATAGCCAGTCATTATTATTTCCTTCACACTGTTTACTGATATCTTTACTACGCGGGTTGACATAACACACACAAAAAGTTCTTGCGTTAATGGCTGGTTTTAGGTGGCACGATTCTGGATTTCCAAGTGCAGAATGATATACGAAAGAAAATTTAACCCCGACACCTTGATCTCTTAACTCCGACCCAACACCTCGGCCTCAACTAGACTTCACGTTCTTTGACATTTTTACAGTCCCTCAACAGAAACTTTGAATTATAATAGGTTTGACGTGCAGTGAATAAAATCGTGCATGCATGATCAGAAGACAGGCAGGTAACCTGAGACAGATTTTTCACACACACACACACACACACACACACACACACACACACACACACACAAATCCTTTCTCTTAAAGGACCTTAGATCTTAACCTCACTGTCCCTCGACCACTCTTATCACAGACCTGTTTTCCTCCTCTTCTCTCTTCTCCGTCCTTTCCCTTCTCGCGTTCCCTCCCTCTCGCCTGCCTTTCCTCTCCTTCATTTCCTCCTCTTTTTCTTTCCATCACTGTTCTTTCCTCTCGCTCTCCCTCTCTCTACATCTTCTTTTACCTCCCTTCCTCTTTCTCCCTCCACTATCCTCTCACTGTCCCCCTCCGCTTCTCCTTCTATTTTGCCGCCACTGTCTTCCGTAATCTGAGGTTTTCTTCTCCGCTTCTCTTGTCCCGCACCATCCTCTCAGTCTCCCTCCTCTCCTTCCACTTCTTTTCCCCTCACTGCTCTTCCTCTGTTTTCTCTTTTAGCCTCCACTTCCACCATCTTTCATTATTCTCCATTTTTCTTTCCCAGTCTCTTGCAATCTGTTCTTTACTAAGCTGCACACAACCCTGCATACACTTGTCCTTTAGCAACAATGTAACTCACCATGCACTGAACATACCATGCATCTTAGCCAGTATATATTTCTTCCCCAAACACCATCGTCTGTCATCACCCTCCCCGCTTCTGTAGCATCTTAGCCACTATATATTTCTTCCCCAAACACCGTCGTCTGTCATCACCTTCCCCGCTTCTGTATCTCTGTTTTTTACTTGATTGTTCGATTATTTACATTAGTTACAGCCTACCCAACCAAAATTGGCCTCGAAAAGACCAAGAGTTCTGCTGATGTTCACTTTCCTTTGTACTCCTTTGACTCCGTTATAAAATGTTTAATAATATCACCGGCAGCCAAAATAGAAGTCCAAGGTGACAATATTCTTTTCCTCTCTGTTCTTCACTCTCTAGCATACAGTTCTTGTAAATATAATAGTTACATTTTCACTGTCGTGCAACTTTCCTGCAACTTCCCATGCATTGTAAGTAAATTAAGTACTTCAGTACATCTCATCGTTTGTACCCACAGCCTTCATTACTTAGCATACAACTCGGCATAACACTTCAATACACCTCTCCTTCTGCAACAATGTCCTTTATCTTGAATACACGTAGCCTGCAACCTACACAACAAAACTCTCCTTCTGCAACAACGTCCTTCAATGCCCTCCACACAAACTAGCCTGCAGCCTACATGGTAGCCTACAACTCCTTTTGCAACACCGTCCTTCACTATCCTGCACACAACCTAGCCTGCAACCTACATAACACAGCTATCCCTTTGCAACAACGTCCTTCGCTACCCAGCACACGATCCATCATACATGCCAGCCAACATAACTTTGATTTTGTCCCGGGGCCGAGTCGTGCATCACCACCTTCCCCGCATTGTTTTGTACCCGCATATGCAGCCCAGAGAGGAATTATTAAAGGCTGGCTCGGGTTATTTCCCTAGTGGTGCTGCAGATGTAAGAAATTTATACCCAAACGGAGAACAGCGAAGGGAGTGGCAATTACATGGCCAGAATTAATTATGGGAGCTGAGAGAGAGAGAGAGAGAGAGAGAGAGAGAGAGAGAGAGAGAGAGAGGATGAGGATGTGGATGAGGATGAGCAGGAGGAGGAGGAGGAGGAAACGGGGGGGACAGGAAGAGAACACCATCCAGAAAAGATGAAAAGAGAAATAAAGAAGACAAAGACAAAAAAATAAAAATAAAGGAGGAGAAGGAGGAGGAAAAGAGGAAGAAAGAGGAGCTGAAAGAAAATGACTGAGTAAGGTCAATGGGAGTACAACAGAAGGAAGGGCCACTTGCTGCCTGTGAGGAGGAGAAGGAAGGGGGGGAAACTGAAGAAGAAGGGGAAAGAGAAGGGAAAAGAAATGACTAATACCGAAAAAATCAGAAAAGGAGGAAGGAAAGAAAGGAAAAAAACAACAGGATCTCTTTCCAAAAACACAGAGAGAAAAAAAAAAGATGGAGAGAATAAACAAGGCCGAAAAAGTGGTGAAAACAAGAAGTCGGAGGGAGACTGCGAAGTGGAGGAAGCAAACAGGGAAAAAGCGAGAAAGAAAGCCGCAAACAACTCTAGGGAAATATGGGACTAAAGAAAATAATAAAGCCAAAGAAGGTAAAAGAAGTCTAAAGGGTCAATGAGGGAGCGTCAGAAGGTAGGGTAATTTCGTGCCTATTCTCCAAGGGTCGCCACATTTGCTACAGTCGTCGGCGAAATTGAGGCCAGAGTTCCCGTCGCAACTGGGAGCTTATTTCACGGTCACTGCCTCTACCAGTCTGTGGCCACTCGCTTCTTGCCCCCCTCTCCCACCCGTCTCGCTCTCTCTCTCTCTCTCTCTCTCTCTCACACACACACACACACACACACACAGGCCTCCTCCTCTCCCATTCTCCTACTTCTTAATAACCTCCCCCCCACACTCCCCCACCACTCGCTTCTTGCTCCCCGCTCCACACGCAAACCAGCCTTCCCTTCCTCCTTCCCCCTTATCTCACAAACTTCTCCTCTCTCCCACATCTCCAACTTTCACGCAACATACTCCCACAAACACATCTTTCTTTCTACTGTTTTCTTTGTCTCATTCTCAACTGCTTGGCCCCTCCCCCCCCTCCTCATTTAACCCATATTCTTCTCTGGGATCGTATTCTCTGCACTTCTGGCTGTTTCGTCACATCTTTTCAAGAGCGATTTAACAATTCAATATCTTCCTATATGCTACATGATGCAAACTATACCGACATTAAATCGAAAAACAGTACACAGGAAAATGCTAGGGTGTAATAAGCAAAATGAATCGCTAAGGATGAGGGGCTAGGAAGCCTCCTATGCCAGACAGAATACGGTTCAACTCTGTAATTCAAACTTCCATTCCCATCACATCTACCTACCTGACCAGCCGCTTCTATCCCTTCCCCTCCAGCACACACTCCCACCCTTTCTCACAAGCCCCCCTCCCCCTCCTCTCTTTTAAAAGTCGCCCTTCTCTCATGGGTTCCCCTCCCCATTCCATATCCCTCTCAACCACGCTTTTCCTTTCTTACAACTCCAATTCAATATCCCACTCCTGCTCTCTTCTGTCATGTCCCATACTGACCTCCCCGCCCCCCTCAGAAGTCCCCTTTCTTTCCCCTCCCTTTCTCCGATCTCTATGTTACCTCCTTCCCCTCCTAAAACACACACACACACACACACACACACACACACACACACACACACACACACACACACACTCGCACGCACGCAAGCGCGCGTTGAGATATGTCGACAAGTGAAACTGTATGACCGTATCTATTTTATTTTTCCAGTGATATTTGTATGTTTGTTTCAAACCAACAGCATAAGTATTGTAGAGTATCTTAGGCAGGACTGACACCGTTAAGTGAAACAATAATAATTTGTAATGTAATGGGTAACAGATGACACAGTGTTACGTTACGGTAGAGTAATTAATTATCGCACTGCCTAACGTTACGTAAATACAACCCCAATATCGAGTTTGCTCTTCTCATACTCTGGTAATTTACACATTCCTTCAGTTGTTACCATCTTGGCGGACACCGAAGTTTTTGAATCCGCTGAGAGACTTCAGTACAAAGAGTTTATATAGTTAGTTTTCAATATATCACCAAATCCATCCTTTTACAGGATTATTGATATAGTTTCTTCGTATCTTGAATCGTTTATAAAGGTTCCAACATGGTTTTATGCGTCGGCCTTGGTTACCTACTGGCGGCTCTCCTCGTAGCACGATCTGTGGCAGCCTTCCTATTAAGTCACTTATCCCTGAGGTTACACTGTATTATTTATCGACCTGGAACATAAATGATTTTATTCACTCTGTATTAGTTTCAACTGCCGTAAAACTGAAAAAAAAAAAAAGGTGCTATGAAACGAAAATGCTATGAAACTAAATAAAATGAAGTGTCGCCACCGCTGCAGTCGAGTCGTTACACCTTCACCGGCCCACTTTATCAGAGGAATAAACTGCTGCTCCTCAAAGATCATATTAATTTTTGTTTTCATTATAAGCTACCAAACTCACCCCCTAACAGATATTACTGTATTTTCTTTGTACTGGGTTTCTGCTGCTACAACATCATTTTCTACAATAAAATACATCGGTGCTACTTAACGTACTGGGGGTCCTCCTCACAGTGGCTCGCAGTCCAGTAAGGGTGCGATGGACCCCATACTGTCCACCTCGAGTGACCCACGTTTTTATGGAGACAACTATACAATTATTACTCTGTTTACCTTTCGTTCTCTGCACCTGTCTTTTCTTTTGTCCATTTCTTTTTCATTTATTATTTCAGTTTTTTCTCAGTCTTTGTTTACTTTCCTTACCGTGCGTTCCCTGAATGTCTGCTGTTTCCATCAGCTCTCTCTTCTTTTGAGTATTTACGTTTTTTCCTCTTTGCACTTGCTAATTTCTCCTAATTTTACACCCACGCTCGTGAAGAGGGATAAGGTGTTATGATTCTGTCGATCCCCCCCCCCCGCCGCGCGCGCGTGCGTGCGTGTGTGTGTGTGTGTGTGTGTGTGTGTGTGTGTGTGTGTGTGTGTGTGTGTGTGAGAGAGAGAGAGAGAGAGAGAGAGAGAGAGAGAGAATAACACCAATAACGGTAGAAGTGATATGGGTCGGCAAGGGGATGACTATTTTTTCAAACAAGAGATCGGAGGTCAGAGTCTCAGGCCTGAGTAAGAAAAAAGAATGACCGAACAAGATCATCTTACGCATTTTTTTTTTTTTTTAGGGGGGGGGAAGGAGGGGGGCCAAACCTGCTGGAAAGATGTGAAGGTAAAACAAGAATGAAAGGCTTCAATCTTTAGGATATTCAAAGGCCTTGGTCACAGAGCGAGGTCAATTTTCGACTCGTATGCTCATATGTGAATAAAAGAGCTGAAACAATTTTAATGCGATTTGGGGCAAATCTGGATGAATGGCTAAGGTTTAGAGAACGGCTTGATCAATTTTTTTTTAGTTTAATAGGTCAAAGGTCACTGTCAACTAAGAAAGTTATTCGATTTAGGCAAAACTTCGTGAAAGGGTTTAGGATCATACAAGGATATACGATTTCCATTTGGAAAGCAATCAGTCGAAGTTCAGGTCACAAGAAAAAAAAGAGAAAATTCAAGATCATACGACGATATCAACAAGTTTTGGTGTGATATGGACCAAACGTGGTGGAAATTTAAAGGGCTAAGCCAGAATGAAGTAATTGGATTTTGAGATCAATCGGTTGAATGTCAGAGTCACAGGCCAAAGTTAAATATCTGACCCCTAAACCAAGTGGTGGGAACGGGTGTTGCATTTTTTTTCTTTAGCTTCACTTTTAATCGTTTCTCACCCCTCTGTTATTTTTGTTGTATCTTATTGTAATTCAACACTTAACATGTTTTCTTTCATTATTTACGTCATCTCTCTTCTTTGTCCCCCTCTTGGTATATTGTCTCTGTTCTTCATTCTCCTTTGTTCTCGCGCTCTTCTCTTTGTTAATGTTCTAGTTTTTTGCTGTTTTCCATTTCCTCTCCTTTATCTTTTCATCTCCTCTCCCCTTTCCTCTTCCCTCAGTGTATCACCTTCCCATCACTCTTCACTACTGATAATTTATTCTCTTTCATTTTGTCTGCTGTTTACGTTGTCTTCACTCCCTCGCATCTTTAACCCCATCGCGCCAATGACGTGCTAATTATTTTAATCATGCTTACACCTTACGATTTCGTTCAACTTCGGACCTGTATTATTACAAGACTTGGTGAGGACTCTCTCTCTCTCTCTCTCTCTACTGATATCAACTTCCCCTTCCCCTCCAGCTTCCGCACGCCATGTCTTTTTCCTTACGTTATATCAGGTGTCTTCGCCTCTCCCCAGTGACAGCCTTTCTGTTTAATTCTGTATACCTCCGTGTGATTACATTCAGCTCAAGATGTACCTCCATTACCTAAGTCATTAACAACACGATTTTTTACTGGCTACCTTCGGATTTTTTATTTTTACTCGCCATTTCAGGACGATTTTCAGTTTTATTCTGGTTACGTACACTCGGCACCAGAAGTCCTGTCGCTTCCTCTGGTTCTCTCCCCATGTACTTTGGAAATCATTGCGATGAATCCACAGCAACTGGCACTGACGAATTTACTTAGCTATAGATCAGTGTCACAGTGTCGGTTGATGAGGACTGACGACACTGAATCAAAGTCCGTGGAAAGAAATATATGAGAGGTGACAAGATTTTCGCCATCGACTGTACCAATGTTTTGCTAATTTATTACTTACGCCAAAGAAGCTGAACGGTGGTTATGTATTCACCTTTATCTGTCTGTTTCTGTACATGATATTTCAGAATGCTGTTATCAGATTTTAAAAGAATCTGGTGGACAGGTGGACCGTGGATCAAGGAAGCTTTGTTTATATTTTGAGGTGGATCCCCATCCGGATGCAGAAGTACATCATAAACTATATTGGCGTTGGCGAGAGACGCACTCCCTGAGACTGTGCAAAAAGGCAGACAAAGGCAGTAGAATTAACTTACTGGCTATGTGAGACCGTAGAAGTATTTGTCTGGTAGGAAAGACGAATGATAGCAATATATCACAAGTTTTATTGGCATTGGAGAGGTATGCTCTTTCTGAATGCCTTCTGGTTTATTCATTTATTTCATTTAATAATTTGCTATCTCCGGACAGTCTTTGTTTTTATTTTGGCTAACAGGCCGATTTTTCATTTCTGTGAAAGTTTAATCTTAACTGCTGTGGGTAAAAGTTTTGGGGAAACTAATCCAGTGGAGAGTATTCCAAAGATATACATTCGTCTCCCCAGCCTCTTTGGTTGTGTGATTTGTTCCTTTCATATGACAACCAAATACTTTTCAGTTTAGTGGAAGCTCTGGCAGAAGAGGGAATAGAGAACAATTTCATTAACCTTTTTCTGCTCTGGCAGAGCATAGATGAAAATTTCATTAACATTTTTCTGCTCTGGCAGAACAGGGAACAGACGAAAATTTCATTAACCTCTTGATGTAGTATTCTTGATAATGCCAGAAAATTTGCTTCGATATTTGTAAACGGTTCAAACCTAAACTTCAGTAATGACCTCACTGTGTTGATGTCTTTTGATTTTCCTCCGATTTTTTTTTATTTTTATTTATTTTTTTTTTAAGGAGACCATAACAGTGAGGGAAGTAGATAAAGTCCCATGTAACATCTTTATTATAATGATATCTTATACAGCACATTTCATCTTTTGTTACAACCAGAAGACGTTGCGCCTTGAGCTTATAGAAGGCTTTCAGTAGTGAGGGAAGGAGACAAATGTCTCTTAAACATTTTATCATATGGACATATTTTATTCCTGCTACACCAGATGACTTCATTCAGCTTAGGCAAAGTCTCTCGTAGTGAAGAAGTGGGAAGCACTTTTGAATAGTCTCTTGTGTGTGTGTGTGTGTGTGTGTGTGTGTGTGTGTGTGTGTGTGTGTGTGTGTGTGTGTGTGTGTGTGTGTGTGTGTGTGTGTTTAAACTTGCAAGCCATCCTGCTGGTGAAGGTTAGTGGCCGGATGGGTGGAATGATTTTGGGTGGGTGGGCGTGATGAGTGAGCAGGGTGGGTGGGTGTGATGAGTGAGCAGGGTGGGTGGGTGTGATGGGTGAGCAGGATGGACGGGTGTGGTGGGTGAGCAATGTGGGTGGGTGTGGTGGGTCAGCAGTGGGGGTGGGGGTGGTTGGTGGGTGAGCAGGGTGGGTGGGTGTGATGGGTGAGCAGGGTGGGTGAGAAGGAATGGTGGGTATGGTGGGTGAGCGGGGATCGTGGGTGTGGTGGGTGAGCGGGGATGGTGGGTGTGGTTGGTTAGTCGGTATGGTGGGTGTGGTTGGTAAGCCGGGATGGTGGGTGTTTTGGGAGAGCAGGGATGGTGGGTGTTGTGGGTGAGTAATGTTGTTAAGGTGTGTATGCACTGAGGAGGCTTGGGTAGGTTGGTGAGGTGGGTCGGTGCATGGGTGGGTGGACAGGGAATGAAGTGGGTTGGGTGGCTGGGTGAGTGGGGTGGGTGACTGAGGTGGGTTGGTGGAGTATGGGGGTGTTTAGCAGGAAAATAGATCCATGGTAGGAACAGAACCATAAGCGAGAACAGATACATGGAGAAAAAGTCTATTGCAGAAATTGAGCAATGGGAGGAAACAGTCCCATGAGTGGAATCAGTGTTTTTGCATAGGGAAAAATAGACCGACGAGTGAAAATTTCATGGTGAAAATAGGTCCCAGAGCGAATGTTGATCCACAGGTAAAATAGGTCCAAGGGAGAAAATAGGTCCACAGAAACACAGGTTAGAGCTTGATTTTTTTTTTTTTTCCTGTGGCGTTTCGGACCACACAAAACCCATCTCTCCCACCCAACACTTGCACTGGTTGCAATGGAACATCTAGATAACAATATATTCCCTAATTGTTAATAACTATTACAAATATTTCTGAATCAATTAAAAAAAAATCTATTTCAAGCTTTGAAGTCTTTTCAGCTGGGGAAATAACAACTTCGGTACATAGACGTCAACAGACAACAAAGCCTTTTCAATAAAATGATATTGCAAAAGAACAACATATCCTATTAACGAGAAAACTGCTGTTGCAAGTTTCCGATCTTCAGGTGCGAAAAAATTAACTTGCACTTCAACAAAATAATAAAACCTACTCAGTTAAATGATACTGCAAAAGAGTAGTTCGTTTTGAGGCCAAGAGAAAAAAACAATAGCAAGTTTGGGAGACTTTTCAATGGCAAGGACAGCTGGCTGCACATAAGTCGAGTAAAAACAGTCCTTCAAAGTTTATCCGAAGACCAAGTGTTTGGGTCATCACGATTCCTCAAACCGCAAGATGTGCAACTGAGAAGTGGAAAGTTATAATTAAAGTTGTGGCGGTAATAAGGAGTCCTAGGAGTTGTGAGTGACTGGCCAGAACACATACTAGGACACACTCAGCAGACACACACACTGACCAGGACAGGAACTCCCGAGAACACACACACGGACCAGGACACACACACACACACACACACACACACACACACACACACACACACACACACACACACACACACACACAAGCTACAGATGGCAAGACAAGGAAATGACACGAGTGGGGGACTGGAGAGGTGTGAGAATAGCTGGTAAGAATGGGAATAAATATAATACACGTGTACGTCACTGAGTTGAAAATGGTTAATTAAGCTCAGGGTAGACTTTTCTTATTGATGTGATAAAAACGGAATCGATTTCCTCTGACGTACAAAAAAAAAAAATCTTCAAGTCATTCACTTCCTTCCCCGTCCCTCCTCAGTAACGATTCCATCTTTACCTCGTGAATACATAACCAGACACTCTTATACCTCTTTGTCTCTCTGCGATATGTCAGTCTTTGATTTATCTACCCCTTACTTCTCCCAACCTCTCTCTTCTCATCCTCACAGTACCCCTCTTCTTTCCCTCTTTTATCCTTGTCCTTCCTCTTCCTTCCGTCCTTCATCCCAGGCGTTCTCCCCCTCCCCATATCTCCTTTTCCTTTTTCATCTCCCCTCTCCTTGCACACTTCTCTCTTCCTCCTCTCTCTCTGTCTCCTCCTTCTTTGGCCTCTTCTACACCTCACTTCTTTCTTCCCTCTCTAGCTCTCCTCTCACCATCCTCATCACCTCCCGTCTTCTTCCACCTTTCACTTTTCTCTCTTCTCTTCTCTTTTCTGTCTCTCCAACCTTGGTCATTTCTCTCCCCCTCCCCTTTCTCCCTCTTCCTTCCTTACCCCTTACCCGCACTCCTCCCCCCTCTTCTTCCTCTTTCTTCCTTCCCCTTTCCTTTTCTCCTTCCCTTCCCCTCCCCTTCTCCCTTCTTCATCCTTACCCCTTACCCACTCTACTCCCTACTCTTCTTACTTTCTCTTCTCTTTATTCTCCTTCCCTCCCCCTCCCCTTCTCCCTCTTCCTACCTTACCACTCTACGCCCCCTTTCTTCCTCTTTCTTCCTTCCCATTTCCTTTCCTTCTCCTTCTCCTCTCTTCTTCTTCTTCTCTCATTCCACTTACCCTCTACCCCTCATCTCTCATCGTCTCATGCATGGCGTGGGAGATCTCTTAATGAGGCGTGTGTCCCTCTCAACGACTTAAAATTAAGCTATCATTTAATCCAACTCTTTCTATCATCTCCCTAACCGACGTCTCATCCTTCTTGATGTTTTGCCTCCTCCTGCTCTTCTTCTTCTTCTTCTTCCTCCTCCTCCTCCTCCTCCTCCTCTTCCTGTTCCTTCTCCTCTACTTCTCCTCCCCCTCCTCTATTTCTTCTTCCTCCTCTTCTCTTGTTTTTCATACACTGCTTCCCCCTCCTCAACTTAACCTTGCTCTCCTCTTACCACTACAACTACACACTTTCTTTTTAGAGGTCTAATTCCTTTTCCTGTACCACCTCCTCTTCCTCTCTCCTTCTACTTTATTACGTGATAGCGAGAGAAGTGAGGGGACGATGTTTACTCTCAGTTACTATGGTACTGGTAATAAGCAGCCCGGCCCGACCCGTGCGCCACGCCAAACAAAAGCTATTAACTTTATTCTATGTGAAAAATGGAGCTTAAATTCTTTCTGCATGCGATACAATCATTCAATAAATTTTGTCATCAACTAAAAACGTGCCCATAAAGATGTAAGAATCCCCTGGAATCTCGAGTTCTCCAAGGGAGTGTTCGGCTCTAATCTGTGAATGCCTCAGTTACGAAATCAACTTAAAAAAAAGATTTCCCGTCGTAACACTATGTTTTTGGCATCAGCTCCAGCAATTAAATATCGGAGATTCCACTCATAATTTCATACCAGAGGACAATTGTGATAACACGGCGCTCGCTCGCTCGTCACACGCTCCCAAAGCATGCTTCACTGGTATTATTTACTTTTCCTCCTCCTCTTCGTTCTTTTTCTCCTCTTTTTCCTGTTTGTTTTTTTCTCTTCATTTTCCATTTTCCTCATTCTTCTCCTGCCTCTAATCATCCTTTCCTAAGAGAGAGAGAGAGAGAGAGAGAGAGAGAGAGGATGTTCTTTATTGTTGAGAAACCCAGTCTCTCTGGCCGAGCACAATCATCAACCGCAGGCAAACAACCGCCCCTGTAGGGCCGTACCGTGAAGTGAACCGATATTCGCTCGTGGTTCATAGCACCTTGACACAGCGATGCGCAGGAAAAAGTGCCGAGGTTTGGTTCCTGGACGGACGCCGCATTTTCGTCTCTCCACCCAGATATTAGGACACTATAGCAGGCTCCACATCACACCTCAATTTTCTGTTGAGGATACACGTTCACAAGACGGGAGGAGGAGGAGCAGGAGGAGGAGGAGGGACGGTATACGACACTGGCTAGACACGATGGTCATTTGTTTCGCCCGCGTTAGAAAATAAGTCGGTTCCTACCTAAGAGAGCTCCCCACCATCATTCCTCCCTCATAGCCCGTATTAACCCCCAACTCCCCCTTCTTCCCCATCTTTTCTTCCTATAAACAGCTTCAGCCAGGATAAATTGTGTATGTGTTATTCTTTACTGCTACGTTACATTTTTTTTTTTAACTTTCGAGAGCCCCTTAGTCAGGAAGCTTATAACTTACTCTCATCACTTCTCCTCCTCTCCTCAGCTACTCTTTCCTCCCCCTCCCTCGTCTTTCCCCTAACTCTCCCTTGCTTCCTCTCACGCCATCCCTCTTTCTGTTCTTTCGCCCTCCCCCCCCTCATGGTACCCCCCCCATAATCCTTACAAGAAAGGCTGTTTAATTGGTTGCTATTCCTTTTATTTTGACTTTCCTTTTCTCATTTCTTTTCCTTGTCCTCTGCCCACACCCTCTTCCCCTCCTCCATCTCCACCTCCACCACACCAACCCTTCCCTCACCTTTCACTCCTCCTCATGTTCTCCCGTTACCTAATACTATATTTCTACTATTTGTGTATTTTACTACCTATACTTTCAGCTCACCTATCATATACCTCCATTACCTCGCACCTCGATTTTTTTTTTTTTTTACTATTCCTCACACCATCACAGAATATATTTTTCAAAATTTTCAGCAGCTATAATATTTACATAGATTACGTATTTTCACTACCAGTATTTCCAACTCACCTTTATACTATTTCCTTATATATCACTTACTACCTCTTTCAACTGGAGAAATTTTTACTAAGAAAATAAAGTTTTACTTCCCATCATTGTTACCCAGGCATCTCCACTATATTCACAGATTTTTAAATATATATTTCTCCTACAGGAGAAACACCTTATAATATTTACATCAGCTATTTACTCTTTCCAGTCCGCATATTCAGTTCATCGGTATAATGTCGACTTATACAAGTGCACGTGGGCCTTTCGGGCCCTCTCGCACTTGCTCCTGCAGAGGGCTCTGGCGTTGCGCGCTCGCTTTTTCGTGCTTCTCACTCGTTTCCTCGTGCTTCGCGTGCACGTTGCGATCATTTCAGGCAATCCGAGTCACGTTTATGTGCTGTTCTAGTCTAATGTTGTCACTATCAGCCGTCAAGGCGACATCGAAGGGCCCATGATGGTACATTTATGTGCTGTTCTAGTCTAACGTTGTCACTTGGATTTTTCGCAGCTAACCAACTGATCATGTTATTTGCAGTTTTGGGAATGGAACCAAAGTTGTTCGCACGCAAGTCCGAGGTATTAACCACTCGGCCACGGAAAGTGACTGGGTGCCAGGAGCTGCGTTTTTTGGTCAAAATTTGATCGCTCATTAACCCGCCCCGTCCCAACCACTTTTCCACCACTGACTCCCCCCAGTCCTGACCAATTTTGGAAAAAAAATTTTTTGGCTGAAACCTCCGCTTTTGGTGAGAAACATCGAAAATTCATAGAGAAATCGCTCACCTGAGGTTTAAAATTCTCAATACAGGTAGCCGTATCTCCTTACCTTACTGGGTTTTCTATCAGGCTGACTCCAAAGAAAACGAGTTCTGTGGGAGGGTAACTATTCCATACCACTTATAAATGGTATTTATTTAGTCATTTGATACGAATTTATATGTAGTATGAGAGTATATTGGTTTTCACACAGTAATATAGACAATATAAGCATTGTTTCACTCACCAAACACATCAACATACCTGACCTTTTTTGGCAACATTACCTGATCATCATTTCTGACCGTTTCTTCCCCTAATGCTACATAAACTTTGTCCTCAATGTTGTCATCGATTGGGGAATCGCTCTGGCCCAGAATTTCATACTATGGCACGACATGTCTTTACTCTGGTAACAAGTGAATTGCCGAGACAATGGCATGTGAGGGGGGGGAGGTCATGAGGGGTAAGGCATTGTCCCTGCTTGGCATCTTGTAGAGGAAGGTGTCCCGTCTATACGTACCAAAAATCACAAGCGAAAATTGAAAATTGTGCAAATTAGGGACCTTGCAATTGATTCACATTTACATATGTCAACGGGAGTGGCAGTGACAAAACGTGTGGACGTATATTCACGTCAACGGGAGTGGCAGTGACAAAACGTGTGGACGTATATTCACGTCAACGGGATGCGGCGGGTTAAATATAGTAAAAGTTTTTCAGTCGCGATGGGACCAAGTTTTTTCACATCAGCAAATTTTTTGCGATTTTTGTGCCAATTTTGGTGCGATTTGAATGCGTAGTTTTGGTTGCCCAAAATATATATATACACACACACACACACATACACGGCTACTACTATAGTATATTAGATAGATATTTTCTTCTACCAGTTCTTAAAATCTATAAAAAGTACCTCTATCTGTCTACAGCAAGACTCCCTAATCCTGTAAGCGGTGGCCACAAACAAATCGCCTCCATGTCGCCCTGTCCCCCGCAATTTCGTTGCCCACCCCCCAGCTCACACCCCCCTTTCACATATATCGTACCTCTCCACTCCATCCCTCCATCTCATCCTCCATCGCCCCCTCCCTCTCCTCCCCCTACTCAGAGTATATTCCTTTTTTTTTTTTTTTTTTTTTTTTTTTTTAACTGGTGTCAATATTTTTCTGCGTTTCCAACTTAAGATTTTACTGCTTCCTTATAATTAATATTTTTCCTGCCACTGTTATCAACTTCTTGCATTCTTTCCTTGAATTACACATTCCATTTCCTACAATTATGTCCAACTCACCGAAAAAACAGTCAGTTAATCTTTTTTGTTACCACTGTTTCTAACTCATGTTTACATTGTTTACCTGGATTATATTTATTTTTCTCTATTTCATTTCCAACTCACCATAATATTTGCACTGAGTATATAGTGTATATTATATTATTTTCTTAACAGTATTTCCATCTTATCTGTATAATATTTACTTGGATTATTTTTTTCTACCATAGTGCATTCAGTTTAACTTGGCCCAGATTTTCATCCTTTTGCAGCATATCTTTACGTAGCTCAGTGACAAAAAAAAAAAAAAAAAAAAAAAAAAAAACGACGACACTACGGCTCTCCATCCTTTCCATAGCACTTCTTGATGACTAGCATCATGTTCTAGTGGTCAATCTCTTATTACAATTCAGCATTCCAGATGAAGAGATGGTAAATTTTGGCCAAGTTAAGGTGAACAGAGTACATGGTAATTTTTGGCCAAGTTAAGGTGAATAGAGTACATGGTAATTTTGGGCCAAGTTAAAGTGAATACAGTACAGCAAATATATTTTTCTTTTCGACCACGTTCCTCGACTCAGCTCATCTGAAGTGCCCCCATTTTCCCATTATCTCGGTCCCAATTCTGCTGGCCCATTTTTTCCAGCTTCATTTTTCCCACCTATTATTTCCCCAGACATTAGGCAGCTCAAGAAACGTCTGATCCCGTCCCTGGCAGCTACGGCGGAGATGAAGACGCTCGATTTTTGCAGGGGAGGGAGTCGGAGGAAAGAGAAGAGAGGGAAGGAAGTGAGAGGGAAGTATGAGGGAAGAGAGAAAAAAGAAGACATGGAAAGAGGTGGGATGGAAGAATGCAGAGGGGAAGGGGAGGAGGGGGAGGAAGGTAGGAAGAGGCGAGAGGAAAAGAATAATAATAGGGAGGGAAGAGTAAAAGAGAGAAGAGGAAGTGAAAGGAAAAATGGAAAGAAGTGGGAGGGAAAATGGAAAGAGGAGTTAGGAAAGACTGAAAGAAGTGAGAGAAAAGAAAGAAGGAAGTGAGCAGGATGATGGTAGGGAGGAAGGAAAGGAAGAGAGGAAGATGTGAAGAGTAAGAAGGAAGAGAAGAAGAGACAAGAAGTGGTTGGGAAGAGGGAAAGAGCTGAAAGGGAAGGGAAAAGCTAGATGAAGAGAAGAAAGTGGGTGAGAAAGGAAAAAACTGTTTGTCAAGGAAAGAAGGAAATATTAACAGATAAGAGAAATGAAAAGAGGAAAAGTAATGGCAGAACTGGAGAAGAGAGAGAAAAGAGGAACCTTAGTGATGAGAAAATGAGAAAAAGAAAACAAACAACAAAAGAAAATGAAAACGTGATGAGAGTAGTATTGGAAAATGTGACGGAGAGGAGATGACTCGTATATGGATGAAGAAGTGGAAGAGAAGGTGACAAGGAAGAAAGTAATGACAGTCAAAGTGAGGGACGAAGAGGAATGAATTAAGGAAGTAAAGAAAAAGCCCAAGGGGATGAAAATGCCAGGGAAATGGTGAAAAAAAGGGAGGAAAGGAAAAATGACATGCAAGAGGGGTGAGGAGAGGGGAGATGAGGAAGACCATTTTGGTGTTAGAGGAAATGGGAGACCACGAAGAACTGAAGAAGGGAGGGAAAAGAAGATGAAAAGGAAAACAAGTAACAGCAGGGAAAAAAAGGGGGGAGACGAGAGGGGAAAAAGTGTGAGTAGCGAAGAATATCTGATAACAGATATCGTTCGAATAGTTATAGCAAAGTTACCTATACTATTTTTACTTTACTGTGTGTGTGTGTGTGTGTGTGTGTGTGTGTGTGTGTGTGTGTGTGTGTGTGTGTGTGTGTGTGTGTGTGTGTGTGTGTGCGTGCGTGCGTGCGTGTGTGTGTTCATTTTTGCTGCTTTCACACGAACTTCCTCCTTAGCAGAGCTAATTTGTAGTAAAGGTATTAAAGCCTGTAGTTAAATCCTCTGGTTAATAATGTTCCCTAAAGCTGAATAAAATCGTCCGGAGACAGCACGTGGGAGGCTGCTGTGAGGTTTATCTTCTATTTTATTATTATTATCATTTTTATTATTATTATTTTTTTTTTTTACCTAAGGAGGACTCTTCACCCAGTTAAGTTCTTATTGATTATGTATCAAACTCCATGGTCAATTTGTCAAAAAAAAAAAAAAAAAAAAAAAAAATCATTTCTGCCTCAAAACTAAGGTCCATCGAATTTCATGCCTAGCGATTTCGTACTCAAGGTGTGGGAGTGGCCCAGTACCGTCGCATGAAAACAAATCGTCTATAAAAAGGGGTTAAGAGGCCATGGGAAGCGAGTCGGTCCGGGAGTAAAATGACGTAAAAATATCTGTGCAGTTACTCTGAGCACCTAACCTGTAAATCACTGAGTGTAATACCTTTGCAACTGCTCAATATTTTGCAACTGGGCTATTCATCCAACCCCTTCAAGTATGGTGACGTCTTTTATCTAATTTTTGCACGACCATTCACTCACTCGATGTAGTACTACCTTCTGGCGACTCTACAGCGATTGATAAGCTAAATGGTTTCCTGTAAAACAGGAAGCCATTTTCTACGTACGGTGGTAACCATTTAACCAAATGAATACTCAGTGGTCTAGTGAATTCAGGCGCTCCAGTTCGATATGGCAAGATTGTTGCAGTTTCTTGCTCACATAATGCTGCTCACGGTCGAGTAACTGTACACTATCTCCTTAAATGTCTGAAATGAGTATCCCTGCCCCAACGCCTACCCTGCTAACAGCTTAATAAAGGACTGATTGACGAATGGATGGAGGAATGCTAACTACGCACAATTTTGCTTACTTTAGCAGACCCTCTTGTAATAAACGAGTACAAGTATAAACAATCATTATTTACCCTTTCTCCCCCCCCCCTCAAAAGAAAGTAAAATTGCTTGTTGATAGTGGGAACAAAATAAGAAAAAAATGTCATCATAGTGATGAATTTAACCTCCTACAAATCACTGAATGTTACCTATGCAACAGTTAAGTCTTATACCTCTGTAAATGCTTTCATTCTCTCTTGCAACAAAGCTCGGACACTCAAGCAATTTCCTTAACTTATTCATAGGTAAGCAGCTCAAGGCAACTGAAGTGATATTTTACACATATATTTACCGAAGACGCGAGGAAACTGAAAAGATATTAGTTCCAATCACTTACTAGCAACGAGTACGATTTCTCTGTCATTCTTGTTATCACTTATACTTAGTAGTGGGAAAGCTTGTCAGTATCAATATAACTACGCATTTTGTTACGGAACAGAGAAAGATAATGTACACTTTAAGTGAGAATACTAATAATTACCACTGTCCCGCAAAGTTCCAGGTTCAAAACAAAAGAGTTAGGTAAAATTACAAGTTAAAGTTTAATGCTCAAACTAACAACAAAACATTCAGGACTCATAAGGATAATGTAATGGCAAAAACAGGTTAAACATATGGTTAACTGCAATAGCCTCTATTAACACGAAATTAGCAAGAGTAAATTTATCTAAGTCAGCCCTGATAAAATGAGATACCAGATAATACTCAGTGAATGCCAGATAAATAATTACAGATACAAGCTATTATCAAAAATGACTGACATAAAGAACCCCACACGAATTACAAAAACTTCACTAGGCCTACAAATTAAACTTATGCTATACAGTACAAGAAAAAAATGCAACAACAGTTATACTCAAATTACACACAGCTGCTAGATGGTTGGAGATTTCTTGAGCACTCACAATAATAATATCTGTACAGGGGAGGACAGAGATGTGAACAAAATGAGGAGCAGATCTAAGTGGCAATGATGCAGAGACTGAGCTCATTATATAGGAGCCAGGAGAGCTTGATACAACTTGTAATAAGGACACGCAAATGAAGCCATGGGGACATAGAGTTGATAATCCCGCTCTGGACAACAGAGAGAACGACTTACTCTACTATAACGGTAGAAGGGGGGGACTGAGGCAGAACACGCTCGTGATCAAACATGCAGCAACTGTGCGTTAAAATTACACAAAGGATGATGAAATCATATGCTATGTAACACCTCCCCACAAAGAAAAAGAAATTTACAAAGGAAATTTCTTATTACTCTAAAACAATCTGTCTAAAGTCTAGATAAGCAATCTGCAATAACATTTTCTTTCCCCTTGACATGTTGTATGTCTAATGAATACTCCTGAAGAAGTAGACTCCATCTTGTCAATCTCTGATTTTTATCTTTAAACTTACTAAGGAATTTCAGTGGGTTATGATCGGTATAAATGACTATGGGGTCAAAACCAGAACACAAATAAAATGAAAAATGCTGTAAACCCAAAATCAAGGCCAAAAGCTCTTTCTCAATAGTTGAGTAGTTCTTTTGAGGTGGAGTGAACTTCTTACTGTAATAAGATACAGGATGTTCAATACCCTGATCATCCTCTTGCAGCAAAACAGCCCCAGCTCCTGTATCACTTGCATCAACAGCCATCTTAAAAGGCTTAGCAAAATTTGGAGTAGCGAGCACTGGCTGACTTAATAGAATAGCTTTAAGTTTGTTGAAAGAGGATTCACAGTTATCGGTCCAGACAAATTCAACTCCCTTTTTCAGTAGGTCTGTAAGTGGTGATACAAGAATAGAAAAGTTAAGAACAAATCTCCTGTAATAACCTACCATTCCCAAAAATCTTTGTAGCTCTTTCCTACTTTTAGGTCTGGGAAGATCACTTATAACCTGAACCTTAGCTCCTGGTGGTGCAACATGTCCATCACCAATTACATACCCAAGGTACTGAACTTTAGCTTGACCAAACTCACACTTTGATAAATTAGCTACAAGATTAGCATGAACTAAACGGTCAAGAAATTTACTGACATGGCATAGGTGATCTTTCCAGTTGTCACTGAAGATTAATACATCATCAATATAAACAACACACCCTGCCAAACCCTCTGTTACAACATTCATGAGCTTCTGAAATGTGGCTGGTGCATTCTTCATACCATACGGCATTACTGAACATGCAAAAGCCTTTCCTAGTGTTACAAAACATGAGATCTCCCTAGCACGTTCAGTCATAGGTACTTGCCAGTATCCTTTTAACAAATCAAACTTACTTATGTACCTAGCCTTTCCGATCTTGTCTATGCAATCTTCCACACGAGGGAGAGGGCAAGTGTCTGTTTTGGTTATCTGATTAACACGTCTGTAGTCAATGCAAAGCCGCTGTGACCCACCTGGCTTAGGGACCAGAGTGACAGGAGAACTCCACTCGCTCTGACAGGGCTCAATCATCTTGTGGTCCAACAGGTAGCCAAGCTCCTTCTGGATGAGAGGAACTTTCACTGGGTTCACACGGTAAGGAGGCAATTTAATTGGCTTTGCGTCTCCAACATCGACATCATGCATCAACACAGTGGTTCTTCCTGGAGTGGCACGGAGCACTTGCGGGTACTCCTGCAGTAATGCCGAAAACTTCTGCCCCTCCTTGGGAGGTAGATGAGAAAGCTTAGTCTGGAGATCATTCATGATATCAGGATTCTTCCCCAAACTATCACTCAGGCTCATACTGCATGGGAGAGCTTCACTTGCAGACTCGGGTGGAACAGCTACAGTGCAGACTGGATTATTTTCGTCCCGCCTGTGATATAACTTTAGCATGTTGATGTGACATAGTTGCTTGCTCTTTCTACGATCTGGTGTGGCGATGACATAGCTGACATCACTGAGTTTCTTCTCCACGAAATAAGGGCCACTAAACTTGGCTTGAAGAGGTTGCCCATGAACTGGTAGCAGAATCAAAACCTGATCTCCTGGCTGAAAGTGGCGTAACCTGGACTTCTTATCATACCAAGTCTTCATCTTCTCCTGAGCAGCTCCTAAATTCTCTCTCGCCAGCTGTAAAGCAGTGGACAGCCGTTCTTTGAAATTCATCACATACTCCAGCAGGTTGACGTCATCTTCCTCCGACAGCCAGCATTCCTTGAGTAGCTTAAGGGGTCCTCTTACTTCATGGCCAAACAGTAGTTCAAAAGGTGAGAAGCCCAGTGATTCATTTGGAGATTCTCTTGCAGCAAACACAACGAATGGAAGACCTTTATCCCAGTCTTTCTGATGTTCCAAACAGTATTTCTTGAGCATCGATTTGAGTGTTTGATGGTATCTCTCCAACGCTCCTTGGGTCTGGGGATGGTAAGCTGAAGACGTGATCTGGGAGATGCCCAACTCTTTCAGAGACTGCTTGAAAACATTTGACATGAAATTACTTCCTCGGTCTGACTGTACCTCCTTGGGCAGACCAAACTTTGTGAAGAACCCTAGCATTTCCTTAACCACGTTCTTTGCTGAGATGTTTCTAAGTGGAATGGCTTCAGGATAACGAGTAGCCATATCAATCATGGTCAACACATAAGAAAATCCTGAAGAAGTCTTAGGAAGAGGGCCCACAATATCCACCAACACACGGATGAAAGGCGCCTCAAAAGGAGGAATGGGAACTAGAGGTGCAACCTTTTCGGTCTGATTACACTTCCCCACAACTTGACAGGTGTGACAAGACTTACAATACCAGGAAACATCCCTGAAGATACCTGGCCAGTAGAAGTGTTTCAAAATGCGTGCCACAGTCTTCCTCACTCCAAGGTGTCCTGCCAAACTGGTATCATGAGCCACTCGAATGATATCCTGCCTACAAACACAAGGGATGACAACTTGATGTACAACCTCCCATTCACAGTCGGCTGATGCTGTTGGGGGTCTCCACTTCCTCATAAGTACTCCTGACTTTACATAATAACAAGTAGAAGCACCGGCTGACTCTTCTTCACTGTAAGCAGAGTTAGCTAGACCTTTCAACTCAGGGTCAGCAACCTGCAACTCAACCAACTCTTGACGAGACAAATTATCAACACTACGGGGTACTGCCTCATCTGGTGAGTGGTCCAAATTAGCAAGAAAAGTGTCAGCTAGGATAACATCATCATCATCATTATCCTCTAAATCACCAGTAACTTTAGACTTAGCCCTAGTGACAGCACATGCAGGGAACACATCAGGGACATCACAATCCTGGGACGCAGCCACTGGCTCACTAGACAACTGAGGAGCTGGACACACTTGACTTCCACCAATATCATTTCCAAGTAAGAAAGTTACACCTGACATTGGGAGTGTCTCAACCAACCCAACCATAACAGAACCATTAACAAAACCAGACTCTAAATTCACTCTGCACAGAGGAACAGAGAAGTAATTATTCCCTACACCTTGTAAGATTACAGTTTCATCAGAGGAATTAACATTAGAGCCTAGAACACTGGTCAGCATAAGGGATTGGCAAGCACCTGTATCACGATATATTTTAACTGATTTCCTGTCATTACTGTCCAGAGGACTGACAAAACCATCAGACAGGAAATTAGCACATGAACTCTTGAGAGTGTCACCCACGTTACTGCTCAAAAGAGGAGCTCCATCATGAGAATTTAAGTTACCCCTCAAAGCAGGTTCAGTTAACTCAGTTAAAGAATTCTGGGAACTCTCAAGAGTGGACACTAGACCAATTGACTGAATATTTAAAGACTCCTTTTTGTTCACATCACGCTGTCTCCTGAAACATCTCTCCGTAGTATGACCAAGCTTACTACAATAAGTACATTTACTTTTCTGAAATCTAGAGGTGAAGCTGGTATTTACTTCCTGAGAAACATCATCTTTATTCTCTTTCCTGTTACCTGTACTCTGAGTAGAGGCAACGTACTTACTCTCAGCTTTCCCTTTTTCTCTAGAATATCTCTTGTGAGTGAGAACATACTCATCAGCTAAAACTGCAGCATCAGACAAATTATCTATTCTTTTCTCATCAAGATATAGGCTTACATCTTTATAAATACACCTTTTGAAGTCCTCCAGCAAAATCATCTGCTTAAATTTGTCAAAATCAGAATCCACATTCTTAGAATTTAACCACTGCTCTAACAAATCTTCTTTGATTTTTGCATACTCAACATGGGAGTGCTTCTCTTGCTTATAAGTTGTCCTAAATTTTACTCTATAAGCTTCAGGAACAAGCTCATAGGCCTTAAGAATCAAGCTCTTAACTACATCATAATTATCAGATTGATCCTGAGGCAAAGATGCATAAGTTACTTGAGCTTTACCGGTGAGAACAGTTTGAAGGAGTACTGGCCAATACTCCTTAGGCCAATTAAAACCTGTAGCTACCCTCTCAAACAACTGAAAATACTTTGTTAAATCAGATTCATTAAAAGGAGGGACAAGTTTAACATTTTTAGCCACATCAGAATCATCAGAGCAAGATGATCCAGTTCCACCTTGTTTCATGCGATACTCATGGTCTGCCTGAATCCTAGCAAGTTCAACTTGTGCGTGAAACTCAGCCTCCTTAGCCTGTGCTTGAAATTCAGCTTCCTTCACACGAGACTCCGCCTCCTTAGCCTTAGCCTCCTGCAGGGCTAGCTGTAACTTAGCTAATTCAATCTGCGTTTGCTCATTTGGAGGAGTTACATTAAACAAGCTTTTATTAATCATGCCAACAATTTGATCTTTAGAATGATGAGAGTGAACTGCAATTCCCAATTGTTGAGCAACAAGCTTAAGTTCATTCTTTGTTCTGTTTTCTATATCACACACTGTTTGCACATTTGACAAAAAATCTTTGGCTTCATCAAGTGTAGAAATAGTAGCCATCATGAATATATCACAGTCACAAAATATCAAACAATATCCTTATGATAATATCCTGAATATCCTGATATGAGGTCGCCAAATTTATGTTACGGAACAGAGAAAGATAATGTACACTTTAAGTGAGAATACTAATAATCACCACTGTCCCGCAAAGTTCCAGGTTCAAAACAAAAGAGTTAGGTAAAATTACAAGTTAAAGTTTAATGCTCAAACTAACAACAAAACATTCAGGACTCATAAGGATAATGTAATGGCAAAAACAGGTTAAATATATGGTTAACTGCAATAGCCTCTATTAACACGAAATTAGCAAGAGTAAATTTATCTAAGTCAGCCCTGATAAAATGAGATACCAGATAATACTCAGTGAATGCCAGATAAATAATTACAGATACAAGCTATTATCAAAAATGACTGACATAAAGAACCCCACACGAATTACAAAAACTTCACTAGGCCTACAAATTAAACTTATGCTATACAGTACAAGAAAAAATGCAACAACAGTTATACTCAAATTACACACAGCTGCTAGATGGTTGGAGATTTCTTGAGCACTCACAATAATAATATCTGTACAGGGGAGGACAGAGATGTGAACAAAATGAGGAGCAGATCTAAGTGGCAATGATGCAGAGACTGAGCTCATTATATAGGAGCCAGGAGAGCTTGATACAACTTGTAATAAGGACGCGCAAATGAAGCCATGGGGACATAGAGTTGACAATCCCGCTCTGGACAACAGAGAGAACGACTTACTCTACTATAACGGTAGAAGGGGGGGACTGAGGCAGAACACGCTCGTGATCAAACATGCAGCAACTGTGCGTTAAAATTACACAAAGGATGATGAAATCATAGGCTATGTAACAATTTGTACTAAGCATATGCAAATGACTTATGAGTTATGGTGGACTTATGGAATTTATAACATCAGGGCTTATAATATTAGTCAGACTGAAGATGCTTATTAATACTTAGGCTCATGTGATTCTTTTTCAGGTGGATAAAAATGTCTGGCCTCAGCTGGAATAGAAGAGTCAATCTTGATAGTGAAGAGAATAATCGTTTGGATGGCGCTAACAATGACGATGATAACGATACACCACACCATAAAGCACCACCACATTTGAACAGACATAAGGCCATACCACACCACATCACACACACCACCACACCGTCAAGTCACAACATCACATTCTAATCACAGCACAGAACCGTATCACACTACATCACATCACACACTATCCCAACACGCAACATCATAGCTTCAAAATACAACACCACACTTAACACAGCACAGAACTACATCACACCATTTCACCATACCACTCCACACCACACCTCATACTACACCATCACATCCAGCATATAACCCCCCCCCCCAACTGCCACCACCACCACCACCACCACCACCACTCACTACTACCATCAAAATTCCACCACAAAAACTCGCACTTTTAATTGAAAAGTACAGAACTACGGAGCTAGGCATTCATTTTGTTGTCATTCCAAAAACTCAAGTAAATACTCGGGCCAGTATCAAGTTTCGAGAAATAAAAATGTTGGAGGAGAACAAAAGGGGACCAGATTGGGCCAGACAACCTGATTGGAGTAATTAAGAAAAATGCATTACCTTTATTTTTCTCTAAATTACGAAATGCTGTTCCGAAAAATAATACCGGTCCACATTTTAGTCGATCGGGTCTGAAACTCTTACGTAGTGTTCTGAAAAGTGTGCTGGGGTCCGGGGATCGATCCACTGGGTGTCAGAATGCACCACTCACAGTCTCAGCACTTCTCGTGAGGAGGTGGGTCAGTATTTATGTCCGTAACTGTACATGACGCTAGTGGGCGCGTGGCTAGAAATACGTAGCTGGAGTGGCAGGCTAGCGAAATTTCAGTCCCCAAGAGGTAAAGGAAATTCGAGGTTATCTGATAATCTAGTGGCATCAAAGGACAATGGCTGTGCACCTTCTCTTGAAGTACAAAAATATCTTATAATTATCTATCACCAAAATATATCTACTTTAACTCGGTACCTTCCTAGTCTACCCTCAGGCCCCTTCACCTCGTATGGGATAATATGGGATTGTCTTCTTCTTTATTTTATATATTTTTGTTGAGGGGGTCATGTAGGACGGTGCTCTCTCTCTCTCTCTCTCTCTCTCTCTCTCTATATATATATATATATATATATATATATATATATATATATATATATATATATATATATATATATCATACTTCTTTTTAATACGTCTTCTTTTCTTCCTTCCCTCACTCATTCACTACTCGTTTATCCAACAACTCACTCACTCGCCTTACATTTCATAATCGCCCTCTCTACCTCTCTCACTCACTCTCTCACTTGATTATTCATTCTTCCTCTATCCCTCTCCTTTCTCCCACACCCTTCCTCCCTCCCTCCCTCCATTTCAGACTCCCTCCCATTCAGCTTCCCTCCCTCACTCACTTCAATTTCCGAACCACACTTCTCCCTTTACCTCTTTCTCTCCTTCATCACCATCTTTCTCTTAGTCACCTACTCATTGTTTTTCTCAAACACTCTCCCTCTACTATAATCTCTTCTTCACCCTCGCCCATCTCACTCCTTCTTCACCATTCTCTCCCTTCCTTCCTGACTCTTCCCCCACCCTCCCTCTCTCACATCTTAATCACTCACTCACTTACTCTGACATTTATTAATCCTTCCCTCTCTTCCATCCTTTCTCGCTCACTCATTCACTCGCTTCCTTACCCACTCCACTCATTCACACACTGTTACAATACTTAATCACTCAATCCACTGTTCTTTCTCTCACATTTATTCTACGCTCTCATGCTCTCTCAACTCTCATTTCCCTCCCCCCTTCCACCCTCTTCCTCTCCCCCTGCCTCATTCTCTCAAATATTTCATAATCATCTTCTCTTTCTCTCCTAATGACCGGGAACTAAGCGTCTTTCCCTGACTTCCCATTATTCTGAAACGTAATAGCTTTGGACCCAGACGACACGCCCATTTATATATAGCATAATTTTTTTTACCGCTTTTAATGGGCTATGGGCCACATTATTTTTTGTCGAGGTTCATTTGTTATAATGATCTATAGGCTTCATTATATTTACTAATGATATTTTATTGTTCTTTATTCACTTTGAGCATTACTAATTTCTCTCTCTCTCTCTCTCTCTCTCTCTCTCTCTCTCTCTCTCTCTCTCTCTCTCTCTCTCTCTCTCTCTCTCTTAAAGGTATGAGTAAGTCACTTTGCTAAGGCCTCTATGTTCCTAGTGGAGCAAGAATTAGTAACAGATAATACATAAAAATGAATAAATGATGATAATGATAAAGGTGATGGTGATGGTCATAGTGATAGTGATGATGATGATGATGATGATGAAGTATATAATAAATTACCGCCATCGTAATGAAAGCGTCAACAAACCAATCCAGCAGAAACATACCATTCCATGACTAACTAGAATGCAATTAGAGAGGGCATACCTCCGCCAACGCCTATAAAATTAACGAATTATTTGTCATTCTTCTTTCCTATGAGACGAATACTTTTACCGTCTCACATAGCCAATTAATTCTACGATCTTCATCCGCCCTGTTAAGCGATATCAGAGAGTGAATATCTCCGCGACCGCCAATAAAATTTACGATCTCCGGCATCCAGAACCGGACCCACCTCAAAATCTAAACAATTCTTGCTTGACTCCCTGCCTACCTATCCAACAGAGTTCATCAAAATCCAACAACAACTTTCTTAGATGTACACAGACACACACGGACAAATACATAATCTCCTCCAACTTCATGGGTGAGGTAATTATACTGGACCCGAGAAAAGTGTAGCTTGCTAATTTTTGCCCATGCTGTCGCTGCAGTGTAAAAATCGTCTGTAGGCAGCAGGAATAAAGGTAAAAATATTTACACACAGAACAAAGTTGCCATTTCGACCACCGTTCATATTTGGTGCCAGAAGTGCGGTCAGCTGAGTTCTTCCCCGCTCTTTGTTTCAGTCTGTTCACAGTGCGTTTCTTAACCTGGGATGCTAGCACAGCAGGGGGTGCTGAAGTCAATTTTAGGGGGTGCTGGAAAATGCAGCATATACAGGCATACCCCAGTCTAACGATGTAATTGGTTAGGTAAAACCCCATCGTTAGGCGGGGTATCGTGTATCAGGGTACTTTTAACATGTAAAGTAATGTGAAGCGTTTACCAGCCTTGGGTTTCCCCCCAGTCAAGCCCAAAACTCACCCAAATGAGCCCAAAAACAAGCTTCAAGCCAATCTAAACGACCTAACAGGAGTAAAACAAGCTAACCTAAGCCTAAAACCTGCAATTAACTCACTAAAACCAACAAATAAAGTCTGAAAATCGTCAAATATAATCTGGAAAAAATCAAGTTTAGTAAACTGTACCCCAAAATGACAATGTTCACCCCACCTATGGCTAAAACGCATTAATCTTAGTCTAAAAACTGTTTATAAATCAACCTAAGCACACAATTTTAATCTAAAATATCACCAAAATCGAAAAAAAAAAAAAATCATTATACCGGGGTTTGGCCATGGTTAGGCAGGGTATGGTGGTATTTCTGCCCCCATTGTTAAGCTGGGGTATCACATCAAGGGGTATCGAATATTAAGGTACAGTATTACTGTATTGGTTTTGCTTAGCATGGGCATCATTGATATTTTATTTTGGGATAATGTACAAAATAAATTGTCAAGGAGTACTTCACTTTACTTTATCCTTGTAGTAGTAGTGTAGTAAGAGTAGCAGTGTAGCAACTGTAGTCCGAGTAACCAGATGTAAAGGGGTGCTGGACTGTGTGGCCTTACTGCAGGGGGTGCTGAGGTCGGAAAAGGTTAAGAAACGCTGGTTCACACACACACACACACACACACACACACACACACACACACGCACGCACGCACGCACACACACACACACACACACACACACACACACACACACACACACACACACACACACACCGCTCGCTGGCTCAGTGGTAGCGTTCTCGCTTGCCATCTGGCAGACGGGAGTTTGCGCCTCGTTCGGGTTGCGAAGTTTCACTGACGAAGTGGACGGTTACTGTCCCCCTTGAACAAAGGGATGGGTGTGTGCGTGTGTGAAGGTCACAGCCTTGCCCTTAGATCGGACTATATGAGCTCTCAGCTCCCTTCCGGGAGGGTAAAAAGCTGACGATCACGACCATCAAGTGATGCTGACTGACCCGGTGATTTACACACACACACAATACACATAGTAAAGTCGACAAAGTAAGCTGAATTAACGAAAAAGAGATCAAGGAAATTGCTTACACACGAAGATGAAGTTGAAGAAAAAACAAGTTATACAGGAACAAATCAAAACAGTCCAAATGAGGAGTGTGAATGTTGAAATAAATCAGGGAAGTTGCTGGTAAATGAAGATAAACGAAAAAGAAGTACGGTATAGTGTCAGTGTGTTTGTCGAATACGTTAAGAAAATGTTAAACAAAGAAGCTTAAATGTCGAATAAATGAGCTTGAATGTCAAACAATGAAGCTTAAATGTGGAATAAATAAACTTGTATGTCGAGAAAATACGTTTAAATGTGGTATAAATAAGCACAAATGTGGAATAAGTAAGCATAAATGTTGAATCAATAGGCTTAAATGTTGAATAAATGAGCTTAAATTTCGAATAAACGAGCTTAAATGTCCAATAAATATGCTTAAATGTCGAATAAATAAGTTTCCATATGGAAGAAATTCATGTGAATATCGGTTACATTCAACTTCCCATCACTACTTGAAAACTGACGCCAACAGGAAAGCCGTAATTTTGACTGGGACGTTCCAACCACTATACCAACAAAGGAAAGAGGAAACCGTCATTTAAAGGTAATTATTATCCCACAAAACAAAGACTTAATTAAAATTTCAGGTAATGCACGAACACTAGCCTAAAAAAACAATATATTTTTAACGAGGTGAGTGAAGTACCGGACCTAAATCATTCAGGCATCGGGGAAGTGCACTAAAAATTTACGCCTCTTTTCGGCAAATTCCTGTTTCAAAATAATCCACGGGCCCGGTACCCCTGCGTTATATCCTGGAAAAAAAAAAAAAAAATGTGGGTTAAAAAGAAGGCTAAATTTTTGAGAGGCGAGGTATCAGCATCCTCATTAACACTATAAGCTCTTTAGGCTTTATTATATACCGTATCTATTAGGAAGGGTTTTTTCTTTACTCTTTTCTTATCTACTTTCAATAGCGGTTCACTGTTTCCATGCTTACAGTGTTCTGTTTTGTTTTAAATTCCTGATATCTCTGACGACTTCACGAAATAACTTGGGGTGGATGAGTAAATACATTCTTTAATAACCCCTACACTAAAAAAAATCTCTCCCTACACTAAATTATATCTATTGATGGTGGTAATTATGAAGTGTGTTAAGACGTCACCACTGACGTAACATTATACACACTTCAGAATTTACTGTACATCTTTTTCAGGGGAAGTTTATGATGTTGATAATGGTGATAATGCTAATATATTTTTACGCCCGCGTCTTGCGGAACGAAAGTGGGTGTTGTTTGTTTGTGTGTGTGTGTGTGTGTGTGTGTGTGTGTGTGTGTGTGTGTGTGTGTGTGTGTGTGTGTGTGTGTGTGTGTGTTGAAAAAATAACTTGCACAGTTTTTATTTGCTTTGGACCAAACTCGGCGTACGGGTAGAAGGCCAGCAGTGAGTAAACCTTCTGTTTCGTGAATATTAGGTCAGAGGTCAAGGTCACATGGCATATCAACTTATTATTATCATTATTATTTTTTTTTTCGATTTAGACCATACTTTGTGGAAGGGTTCAGGAGGAGACGAAAATAAGAGGATTCGATTTTGAAAACAATCACTCAAATGTCAAGGTCACTGAGAAGGGTCAAATGCCAAGGATATAGAGCATGATCAACTCAAACAATACTGATCTGATTTATACCAAACTACTTCATAGAAAGGTTTTAAGTCAGGCAAAAACGATGGGATCCATTTTTGCAAACAATCAGTAGTGGAGGGTCACAATACATAGTAAAGGTTCAGCCGTGTGTCTGTGTGAGAACAAAATAAATGAAATGCTTTTGTTCTTATTTGGAGCTAACTTGGTGGATGAGTAGAGGATCACCCAAGAAGCTGACATTTTTTCTTTCCTCTCTTTCTCGAAACAATAAATCAAACCTCAAGGTCACATAGCAAGGTCATCTTAAACAGCTTTTATATGATGTAGACGAAACTATGTAGAAAGGTTCACTCTACATAACGATGAAAGGAGACGATTATGGGAAATATGTCAATGGTCAAGGTCGAAGGGAAAGGTCAAAGGCGAAGGTCACTTTGCAAAATCAACTCAGTTTTGATTAAATCTGACTCAGCGTTAGTGGAAGGAATCTCAGCTGGGCAAAAATGAAGTGACGAGTTTAAGATTAAAATGTCAAAGGTCAAGGTCACAGGAGAAAGTCAAATATTATGTCCATGGACCAGTTGGTGGGAGCGGGTGTTTGACTCAGAGTGATCGTTCTTGATTATTTATGTAGAGTTTGTGAAGGAATGATTTATTGTTATTATTATTATTATTATTATTATTATTATTATTACTATTATTATTATTATTATTATTATTATTATTATCGTTATCACCATAATCATTATTATTATTATTATTTTAATTATTATTATTCCTATGAATATCATCATCATCATCATACCACCACCACCGCCATCATCGTAAACCAGATGACAAGGCATTATAATTATTATTTTTTTCAGGCGTAATAAGGTGACCAAACATCCCAGACTAACCACTGGTAAAGAAGCACAAATCCACGGTGGCCAAATAAGTCAGTAGTGGCAACATATATAAATTTTGGTGTGTGCTGCCTAGTTCATTAGCGCTGTACCGGCCAGATTGCAGACCTCACTTGTTTATGGCAATTATACCTTTACTTCAGAGTGGATTGCCCCACATTACTAAAAGTCACTGATTATTATTCCGTAAATATTGTCTTTAAAAAATGAAAATTATTGTCAAGTGCAACTATTCTTTTATGGGTCTGTGTTATCAAGAGGCAATTTTATTCAGATTAAACTGAACCAAAGGAGCTAGGAGTGTTAATACTGTCACCATTATTCTTCTTATGATGGGGACAACTCTAGCAATTACAGATCACACAAAAAGATATTATTTTGACAAGAGGGAGTTTGTGGAGCCTGAGACAAAAAAAAAAAAAAGTTGTTTCATTCCCTCTCCCCCATTTCTTTAAATGGCTAGTACAAAAAATCATCATCATCGTCATCGTCATCATCACAGTCATCGTCACTATCATCACCATCATCATCATCATGGTCGTTTTTCCCCACTTCAGTCATATATTCCCCCCCCCCCTTGTTTTTAACTTGTACAAAATCGTCGTCGTCCTCCTCCTCCTACTTCTCTCCCCCCCCCCCTCCTCCTCCTCCTCCTCCTACTTCTCTTCCCTCTCCTCCTTCTCCTCCTACTTCTCTCCCCTCTCCTCCTCCTCCTCCTCCTCCTCCTACTTCTCTTCCTCCTCCTCATCATCATCATCATTCAGGTCTTTTCCCCTTTAACCGTATATCATTAAAGCTACACACCATGCAACGCTCAGTAGTTCACGGCAATTACACCTTTACTTCAGAACTGCCTGTGTTTAATTATAGAAATAATGGGTAATGAACCTGCATTCTGTCGAGTTTCTGCTCCCCTCAAAAAAAAAAAAAAAAAAAAAAAAAAAAAAAAAAAATTATAATTGACGGGCAATTATTCCTCTCAGACAATAACTTTTTCACAGACAATTATTCCCTTGTTTCCAGCAGCTTGTGAAAAAATCAGTGAATTTCTGTACCATGTTTCTATATTTGTCAAGTCTTAAAAAAAATCGTAATTATAAACAGTGAGGTGTAGGGACGGAGTGGAGAGGGGGGTGTGTGATCAGGAGCGAAGGCAGCGAAATGGCGGGAGACAGGGTGACATGGAGGCGATTTGTTTGTGGCCACCCCTTACGGGAATAAGGTACCTGCTAACAAACAGACAGATATGTAATTATTCCTTTACAACAATTTCTAGGGTGGCTTGTGAAGAACCAGGAAAAATTATGGATGATTATTCCATGGCCCGAGATACGTAATAGGACTTACCATCATTTCACTGTCGTAACTCAGATATTGAATTGCAGGAAGGAGAAGGTGGTTGTCGAATATTTCCGTCCCCAGTTCTAACTTCATAAATAAATCTTAGTGGCGAGACAAAAATTACTGAAGGTTTAACTCTCTTCTGTAGGATTATCAAGGCAAGGAGTGAAAAAAAAAAAAAAAATCTTCCCTTGTCTACTTCTTCCTGTAAAATCGTATGTAAGTTACGACAGGAAATCAGTATTTAATAATTCTGAGAATCCCACCCTAGTAAAAAAATACGAACACTCGTTCCAGAAACTATCGGTGTACTGTGTCATCCAGAATGACTGGACCATGTGGCGGTGACAGCCCGTTAATACCTGTATATATCATAACATTTACGGCCATTCCCTACACATTATGAAGGACACAAGTGGTATCTGATGTAGCAGTCATTTATCGTCTGGGATACCTGCGTCAGGGAGGACAGAACCGCAATTTCCAGTTTCCTTTGTTCCGTGTGTCAAAATATTTCACACACCTTCTGCACCAATACTTTCTGGAGCGAGTGTACGTACGATTATTCTGTTTCTGCCGAGTCTGTGAAACCCATGGTAATTACGGTCTCTTATCCCAATTACCTTTTGACTGCAATGTGCAAAATTTGGGAAATTACAAGTATTTTGTACTTCTGCATATAAATTCAAAATCTTGGAAATTATAGACAAATAGAAAAATAATTAGATTTTCAATGTTTACTCCATCGTTTTTTATTGCTTCGAGCGTTTTTTTTTTGGGGGGGGGTCGAATCTGGTCATAGTTTACATAGCCCATTCTGTCATGCCCGGCAGTTCAACAACCCACACTCTTACGCACGTCAAGGTGTGGGAGGCGTAGGAGGACTACTGGGCTGCAAGGAGAGGACTATTACGCCTACACCAGAAGTAACGATAGATATAAAAAGAAAAAGAAAAAAGAAAAGACGAAAGAAAAAGAAAGAATGAAAGAAAGCGTCAGCAAAATCCGAGAAATTACCTAGTTCTCTATTTCTGTTCATCTCCAATAAAATCACCCACAGGTGTTGTATATTTCCCAACTGCCTTGTCATACAAAATAATGAATAATTCCTTTGTTTATCATCATCATCATGGCTTTGATATCTTAGTATATGTTGTACAATGGACTCTCAACCGTATAGTAATGCATACTTGGGAAAGCGTGAACCCTCATTCTTTCTTGGGGGGTCAGCCTCACTCTTAAAAATAAAAGCGATCAGAAATTTGTGAAGGTGTGCACATGGATGTCAACAGAATCGGTTTCCTTGTTTTCCCTTAATGCACAGGAGGAAACTACACCCTTTTTTTTCCTTTTTTTCATTTTTCTATTTTTCCATTTTGTTTTATATAGTTAAGAAATTTTCAAACCGGTCTGAGTTGCCCCCAACACTCGGATCTGCCCCATTATACGGCAGCCTTGATATCAAGACCCCTTCAGTACCAGAGGGTTTTACGAAGCTGAATAAAATCGTCTGGAGGCAGCAAGAAAAAACTAAATATTTCGTCTTGAAATTCTAGAGGCTAAATATATTATCGGACAAAAGGGGTTAATCGAGATAATTTTTAATCCTGAGTACTTAAATCTCTCCTTTGTCAACTCTCGCATCTTGTCTCTCTATCTCGTTCTCGGTCTCCCTCTCCTCTCATTCTTCTCACTGCTAGGATCTCTCTCTTCTACACTCTCCAATCATACCGGTACCTCTCCATCTCCTTCTCGGCCTCCCTCTTCCCTTTCACCTCATTCTCATGAAACAGGCTGTAGTTACATGATATTGATATGCACCGTCGGAGTCAAAAGTTGTGTCTGAGAGGCTGTAATGGAGGATATACAGCTGGGGTCAGAAGTTGGGATAAAGAGAATGGTGGTGGAAGCAAGGTACTCTGTTACCACTAATTTTGTGACAACTTTTTACCTCTACGTTTTCCATCTGACACAATACTGACCCCGACTGTACCTCCATCTGACACAACAAATGACCCCGACTGTACCTCCATCTGGCACAACAACTGACCCCGACTGTACCTCCATCTGGCACAACAACTGACCCCGACTGCACCTCCATCTGGCACAACTTTTGACACAATCTGTTCGCTCCGGGACATTTAGAGATCACCAGAATTATTAAAGGCATAATTATGTCGGTGCTAAAGCAAATTTTCTCTCTCTCTCTCTGTCTCTCTCTCTCTCTCTCTCCCTCTCGTCAACAACTTTTACTATAACGGCCGGGGGGAGGTAATTGGTTTACAAATATTCATTAATCATTCACTTGCTTAATCACTGTTTACCGCTCACACAAACACTAACTACACCCAAACGCAAAACCAACACAAAGAAAAATGCGATAAAAAATGAAATATGAAAAAGTTACAAAAAAAGGTAAGACTATTTTTCTGCTTTTACACATAATTCACTCGAAATGACATGTAGACTACTCTCAGTCTTCCATTCTGCAACTGATTAACTCTGAAAATGTCTTCCTTACTCTAATTATCCCACTGCCTACGACCTCCTCCAGTCTTGTAAATGTGATTTGCCTAAGCATCTCGAAAGAAAGGGATCTTCATTTTGGCATCTTTGTTGCGACCTTTCTGTGGAAGACTACGTATTACTACTGGATGCTTTATTGGGAATGAGTTGTGTTACACCCCAGAGCCTAGTTGACGTCTCTGTCTCTTATACAATCTTTCAGGGCAAAGGTAAGAGAGTTTCCTTAGTGTGTGTTACTCAGTGTCATGGCTACGCTGTGTACACATAAAACAGGCTTCTCAGCAGACCTGGCAAGAAGGCAGCCGACCACTGCCGATCCATGACATTCTGGCAGCGCCTGAGTCATGACGACTAAGCACCAAACATCCGCTCGCTGACAGCTCAGCCTAACAGTTCTTGTCTTTACACATACTATATACAAATAACAAACAAATACACACACATGCATAAAACACACACACACACACACACACACACACACACAGATCAAATACTGTTCGTCACTGTGGAGTGGATGTGGAGCGGTTGCATTGAGGCAGTTGGACAAAATTAAAATAAAGCCATTAGATTAATCAATAATCCTGCGATTACACAGAACCTTCCTCCATTATCAGTAGAGAGAGATGTTTCTTCTTTAGCATTATTTTACCGATATTTTTACCGTAAATGCTCTGGCGAACTGGCTTTAATTGTGCCTCCCCTGCACATTTTCTCCCGAAATACTCGGGCAGCTGGGAGCGCCCATGAACTCACACTCTCCCCCCCGCAATGCACAACCTCTGCTTATCAAAATTCATTTATCCCCAGAACTACTACTCTCTGGAATTCACTTCCTGGAAGTTGCTTCCCACAAACATTTAATCCGCTTTTATTCAAATCCAGTTGTTATAAATATTTTACGAATGGAGGATGCCTCTAGGCACAATGACTTTTTTTTTTTAATTTCCTTTGTTTTTCCTTCCTCCATTCATTGTATCTAAAGAAAAGTTACATTATATATATATATATATATATATATATATATATATATATATATATATATATATTGTTACGGAACAGAGAAAGATAATGTACCCTTTAAGTGAGAATACTAAGAGTCACTACTGTCCCGTAAAGTTCCAGGTTCAAAACAAAAGAGTTAGGTAAAATTACAAGTTAAAGTTTAATGCTCAAACTAACAACAAAACATTCAGGACTCATAAGGATAATGTAATGGCAAATAAACAGGTTAAATATATGGTTAACTGCAATAGCCTCTATTAACACGAAATTAGCAAGAGTAAATTTATCTAAGTCAGCCCTGATAAAATGAAAATACACCTGGTAATGCTCAGTTAATGCAAGATAAATTATTACAGATACAAACTATTATCAAAAATGACTGACATAAAACCCAACATTAATCAAAAACCTCACTAGGCCTAAGAATTAACCTTATGCTACACGGTACAAGAAAAAATACAACAGTTATACTCAAATTACACACAGCTGCTAGATGTTTGGTGATTTCTTGAGCACTCACAATAATAATATCTGTACAGGGGAGGACAGAGATGTGAACAAAATGAGGAGCAGATCTAAGTGGCAATGATGCAGAGACTGAGCTCATTATACAGGGGCCAGGAGAGCTTGATACAACTTGTAAGAAGGACGCGCAAATGAAGCCATGGGGACAAAAAGCTGAAAATCCCGCTCTGAATAACAGAGAGAACGACTTACTCTACTATAACGGTAGAAGGGGGGGACTGAGGCAGAACACGCTCGTGATCAAACATGCAGCAACTGTGCGTTAAAATTACACAAAGGATGATGAAATCATAGGCTATGTAACACCTCCCCACAAAGAAAAAAGAAATTTACAAAGGAAATTTCTTATTACTCTAAAACAATCTGTCTAAAGTCTAGATAAGCAATCTGTAATAACATTTTCTTTCCCCTTGACATGTTGTATGTCTAATGAATACTCCTGAAGAAGTAGACTCCATCTTGTCAATCTCTGATTTTTATCTTTAAACTTACTAAGGAATTTCAGTGGGTTATGATCGGTATAAATGACTATGGGGTCAAAACCAGAACACAAATAAAATGAAAAATGCTGTAAACCCAAAATCAAGGCCAAAAGCTCTTTCTCAATAGTTGAGTAGTTCTTTTGAGGTGGAGTGAACTTCTTACTGTAATAAGATACAGGATGTTCAATACCCTGATCATCCTCTTGCAGCAAAACAGCCCCAGCTCCTGTATCACTTGCATCAACAGCCATCTTAAAAGGCTTAGCAAAATTTGGAGTAGCGAGCACTGGCTGACTTAATAGAATAGCTTTAAGTTTGTTGAAAGAGGATTCACAGTTATCGGTCCAGACAAATTTAACTCCCTTTTTCAGTAGGTCTGTAAGTGGTGATACAAGAATAGAAAAGTTAAGAACAAATCTCCTGTAATAACCTACCATTCCCAAAAATCTTTGTAGCTCCTTCCTACTTTTAGGTCTGGGAAGATCACTTATAACCTGAACCTTAGCTCCTGGTGGTGCAACATGTCCATCACCAATTACATACCCAAGGTACTGAACTTTAGCTTGACCAAACTCACACTTTGATAAATTAGCTACAAGATTAGCATGAACCAAACGCTCAAGAAATTTACTGACATGGCATAGGTGATCTTTCCAGTTGTCACTGAAGATTAATACATCATCAATATAAACAACACACCCTGCCAAACCCTCTGTTACAACATTCATGAGCTTCTGAAATGTGGCTGGTGCATTCTTCATACCATACGGCATTACTGAACATGCAAAAGTCTTTCCTAGTGTTACAAAACATGAGATCTCCCTAGCACGTTCAGTCATAGGTACTTGCCAGTATCCCTTTAACAAATCAAACTTACTTATGTACCTAGCCTTTCCGATCTTGTCTATGCAATCTTCCACACGAGGGAGAGGGTAAGTGTCTGTTTTAGTTATCTGATTAACACGTCTGTAGTCAATGCAAAGCCGCTGTGACCCACCTGGCTTAGGGACTAGAGTGACAGGAGAACTCCACTCGCTCTGACAGGGCTCAATCATCTTGTGGTCCAACAGGTAGCCAAGCTCCTTCTGGATGAGAGGAACTTTCACTGGGTTCACACGGTAAGGAGGCAATTTAATTGGCTTTGCATCTCCAACATCGACATCATGCATCAACACAGTGGTTCTTCCTGGAGTGGCACGGAACACTTGCGGGTACTCCTGCAGTAATGCCGAAAACTCCTGCCTTTCCTTGGGAGGTAGATGAGAAAGCTTAGTCTGGAGATCATTCATGATATCAGGATTCTTCCCCAAACTATCACTCAGGCTCATGCTGCATGGGAGAACTTCACTTGTAGACTCGGGTGGAACAGCTACAGTGCAGACTGGATTATTTTCGTCCCGCCTGTGATATAACTTTAGCATGTTGATGTGACATAGTTGCTTGCTCTTTCTACGATCTGGTGTGGCGATGACATAGTTGACATCACTGAGTTTCTTCTCCACGAAATAAGGACCACTAAACTTGGCTTGAAGAGGTTGCCCATGAACTGGTAGCAGAATCAAAACCTGATCTCCTGGCTGAAAGTGGCGTAACCTGGACTTCTTATCATACCAAGTCTTCATCTTCTCCTGAGCAGCTCCTAAATTCTCTCTCGCCAGCTGTAAAGCAGTGGACAGCCATTCTTTGAACTTCCTCACATACTCCAGCAGGTTGACGTCATCTTCCTCCGACAGCCAGCATTCCTTGAGTACCTTAAGGGGTCCTCTTACTTCATGGCCAAACAGTAGTTCAAAAGGTGAGAAGCCCAGTGATTCATTTGGAGATTCTCTTGCGGCAAATACAACAAATGGAAGACCTTTGTCCCAGTCTTTCTGATGTTCCAAACAGTATTTCTTGAGCATCGATTTGAGTGTTTGATGATATCTCTCCAACGCTCCTTGGGTCTGGGGATGGTAAGCTGAAGACGTGATCTGGGTGATGCCCAACTCTTTCAGAGACTGCTTGAAAACATTTGACATGAAATTACTTCCTCGGTCTGACTGTACCTCCTTGGGCAGACCAAACTTTGTGAAGAACCCTAGCATTTCCTTAACCACGTTCTTTGCTGAGATATTTCTAAGTGGAATGGCTTCAGGATAACGAGTAGCCATATCAATCAGGGTCAACACATAAGAAAATCCTGAAGAAGTCTTAGGAAGAGGGCCCACAATATCCACCAACACACGGGTGAAAGGCGCCTCAAAAGGAGGAATGGGAACTAGAGGTGCAACCTTTTCGGTCTGATTACACTTCCCCACAACTTGACAGGTGTGACAAGACTTACAATACCAGGAAACATCCCTGAAGATACCTGGCCAGTAGAAGTGTTTCAAAATGCGTGCCACAGTCTTCCTCACTCCAAGGTGTCCTGCCAAACTGGAATCATGAGCCACTCTAATGATATCCTGCCTACAAACACGAGGGATGACAACTTGATGTACAACCTCCCATTTACAGTCGGCTGATGCTGTTGGGGGTCTCCACTTCCTCATAAGTACTCCTGACTTTACATAATAACAAGTAGAAGCACCGGCTGACTCTTCTTCACTGTAAGCAGAGTTAGCTAGACCTTTCAACTCAGGGTCAGCAACCTGCAACTCAACCAACTCTTGACGAGACAAATTATCAACACTACGGGGTACTGACTCATCTGGTGAGTGGTCCAAATTAGCAAGAAAAGTGTCAGCTAGGATAACATCATCATCATCATTATCCTCTAAATCACCAGTAACGTTAGACTTAGCCCTAGTGACAGCACATGCAGGGAACACATCAGGGACATCACAATCCTGGGTCACAGCCACTGGCTCACTAGACAACTGAGGAGCTGGACACACTTGACTTCCACCAATATCATTTCCAAGTAAGAAAGTTACACCTGACATTGGGAGTGTCTCAACCAACCCAACCATAACAGAACCATTAACAAAACCAGACTCTAAATTCACTCTGCACAGAGGGACAGAGAAGTAATTATTCCCTACACCTTGTAAGATTACAGTTTCATCAGAGGAATTAACATTAGAGCCTAGAACACTGGTCAGCATAAGGGATTGGCAAGCACCTGTATCACGATATATTTGAACTGATTTCCTGTCATTACTGTCCAGAGGACTGACAAAACCATCAGACAGGAAATTAGCACATGAACTCTTGAGAGTGTCACCCACGTTACTGCTCAAAAGAGGAGCTCCATCATGAGAATTTAAGTTACCCCTCAAAGCAGGTTCAGTTAACTCAGTTAAAGAATTCTGGGAACTCTCAAGAGTGGACACTAGACCAATTGACTGAATATTTAAAGACTCCTTTTTGTTCACATCACGCTGTCTCCTGAAACATCTTTCCGTAGTATGACCAAGCTTACTACAATAAGTACATTTACTTTTCTGAAATCTAGAGGTGAAGCTGGTATTTACTTCCTGAGAAACATCATCCTTATTCTCTTTCCTGTTACCTGTACTCTGAGTAAAGGCAACGTACTTACTCTCAGCTTTCCCTTTTTCTCTAGAATATCTCTTGTGAGTGAGAACATACTCATCAGCTAAAACTGCAGCATCAGACAAATTATCTATTCTTTTCTCATCAAGATATAGGCTTACATCTTTATTAACACACCTTTTGAAGTCCTCCAGCAAAATCATCTGCTTAAATTTACCAAAATCAGAATCCACATTCTTAGAATTTAACCACTGCTCTAACAGATCTTCTTTGATTTTTGCATACTCAACATGGGATTGCTTATCTTGCTTGTAAGTTGTCCTAAATTTTACTCTATAAGCTTCAGGAACAAGCTCATAGGCCTTAAGAATCAAGCTCTTAACTACATCATAATTATCAGATTGATCCTGAGGCAAAGATGCATAAGTTACTTGAGCTTTACCGGTGAGAACAGTTTGAAGGAGTACTGGCCAATACTTTTTGGGCCAATTAAAACCTGTAGCTACCCTCTCAAACAACTGAAAATACTTTGTTAAATCAGATTCATTAAAAGGAGGGACAAGTTTAACATTTTTAGCCACATCAAAATCATCAGAGGTAGATGATCCAGTTCCACCTTGTTTCATGCGATACTCATGGTCTGCCTGAATCCTGGCAAGTTCAACTTGTGCCTGTATCTGTGCCTCCTGAATCCGAGCCTGAGATTCCGCCTCCTTAGCCTGAGACTCAGCCTCCTTAGCACGTGCTTGAAATTCGGCCTCCTTAACACGAGACTCCGCCTCCTTAGCCTGAGCCTCCTGCAGGGCTAGCTGTAACTTAGCCAATTCAATCTGCGTTCGCTCATTTGGAGGAGTTACATTAAACAAGCTTTCATTAATCATGTCAACAATTTGATCTTTAGAATGATGAGAGCGAACAGCAATTCCCAATTGTTGAGCAACAAGCTTAAGTTCATTCTTTGTTCTGTTTTCTACGTCACACACTGTTTGCACATTTGACAAAAAATCTTTGGCTTCATCCAGTGTAGTAATAGTAGACATCATGAATAAGTAACAGTCACAAAATATCAAGCAATATCCTTATGATAATATCCTGAATATCCTGATATGAGGTCGCCAAATTTATGTTACGGAACAGAGAAAGATAATGTACCCTTTAAGTGAGAATACTAAGAGTCACTACTGTCCCGTAAAGTTCCAGGTTCAAAACAAAAGAGTTAGGCAAAATTACAAGTTAAAGTTTAATGCTCAAACTAACAACAAAACATTCAGGACTCATAAGGATAATGTAATGGCAAATAAACAGGTTAAATATATGGTTAACTGCAATAGCCTCTATTAACACGAAATTAGCAAGAGTAAATTTATCTAAGTCAGCCCTGATAAAATGAAAATACACCTGGTAATGCTCAGTTAATGCAAGATAAATTATTACAGATACAAACTATTATCAAAAATGACTGACTTAAAACCCAACATTAATCAAAAACCTCACTAGGCCTAAGAATTAACCTTATACTACACGGTACAAGAAAAAATACAACAGTTATACTCAAATTACACACAGCTGCTAGATGTTTGGAGATTTCTTGAGCACTCACAATAATAATATCCGTACAGGGGAGGACAGAGATGTGAACAAAATGAGGAGCAGATCTAAGTGGCAATGATGCAGAGACTGAGCTCATTATATAGGGGCCAGGAGAGCTTGATACAACTTGTAAGAAGGACGCGCAAATGAAGCCATGGGGACAAAAAGCTGAAAAGCCCGCTCTGAATAACAGAGAGAACGACTTACTCTACTATAACGGTAGAAGGGGGGGACTGAGGCAGAACACGCTCGTGATCAAACATGCAGCAACTGTGCGTTAAAATTACACAAAGGATGATGAAATCATAGGCTATGTAACAATATATATATATATATATATATATATATATATATATATATAATTAATGTTTATACGAATATATACGGGTACAGAAACAGGCATTCACATCTGCATCTACAACTAATTTTCCCGGAGAAGGAGGAGGAGGAGGAGGATTACACAGGATTACACAGGAAAGCAAACAGCAACAGACCTTATGGTCTTTTCGAGGCTGCTTGTTAGAGAAAACTATGACTACAAGATCTAACTCTACATGCTGAAGGATAAGGATAGTAAAGCAAGAAGGCTTCCCCCACCACCAAACCCTCCAGGAAAAAGTGAGAAAAACCACCATGCAGCATGGAAAAACTGACATGGAAATTTTTTAGGAAACACTGGAAAGGAAAAGTCACATTCTATAATACTTTATCTATAAGCTACCCGATTGAGTAACCTGAAAGAGAAAGTAAACAAATAAAATAATAGTTACGGCATGACATTATAAACCAGTACATTGAGTTAATGGGAAGTCTGTGGACATAACTTGGAAGCTACACACTGCACAGTGTGGATGTTTAGGGGTGGTGTGGCAGCCTTGCCTGGCGCTTTTAAGGTAGGCAGCAGTCAATTAGGCCCTAGTTCCGTTCACTCCACTGAGACAAGGAACTCTCCCATGTGGGACAAGTACACAAGTTTAATCCTGAAGCAGTGACCCCTGGTACATTAAAAAAAATCCCGATGGTGGTCACTTGACTAACAGGGACCCTCAGTGATCCACAGCCCATCACAGGTCGAAAGTAAGAGTAGTGACTGTTAACTCAGGGTTATCTATGCAGATCCTAATCTGTGCTTATATTGCTTTTTTTGCACTGTGGAGATTGAAAAATATATAAGACGGGTGTCTCAGATAAAAGGGGACTGCACAGTGCACAGTGTGGATGTGCAATGCACAGAGTGGATGAATGCACAGAGTGGATGTTTAGGGGTGGTGCGGCAACCTTCCCTGGCGCTTTTTAGGTAAGCAGCAGTCAATCAGGCAATAGCTCCGTTCACTCCACTGAGACAAGGAACTCTCCCATGTGGGACAAGTACACAAGTTTCATCCTGAAGCAGTGACCCCTGGTACGTTAAAAAAATCCCGATGGTGGTCACTTGACTAACAGGGACCCTCAGTGATCCACAGCCCATCACAGGTCGAAAGTAAGAGTAGTGACCGTTAACTCAGTGTTATCTGTGCAGATCCTAATCTGTGCTTACTGTATATTACCTCATTTGCTTTGGGTAAATCGAAAAACGTATGACGTGACGTGACGCTATGTTAAAAAGGAGGAGGAGGAGGAGGAGGAGGATTAATTGTAGTAAGAAGAGTATGAAGAGTTAGAGATGAAGGAATGGAGGAATAGGAGCAAGAGAAGAAGTACTAAGAAAAGCCCGAGGAAGGAGGTGCAGGGTGAGGAAGAGGTTATGGAACATCAGATCTCAGACCCAGGGAAAGGTGACGGGAAGGAGCAGAAAGAGGAGGATGACGAGGAAATGGAACGGAGAATGAAATGGGGAGTAAGAATAGGGAGCTAGGAGGAGCAAAAAAAGAGAAAAAGGATGACGTGGAGGAAGAAAGAGGAGTAGGAGGAGGAAGAGAATATGGGACGCAACTAGAAGAGGAAGACAGAGAGAAATAGCAAGAAGTGCAGGAGGTGAAGGTGAAAGGAGGAGCCAGAAGAAGAAGAAAAGGTGCAAGGGGAGGAGAAAGGAGAAGCAGGACGAAGTTGAACATGAGGAGGAGGAAGGAGTAGCAGGAAGAGAAGCAAGAGGAAAAGAAGGAGAAGGAGAAAAGTGGAGCAGGAGAATGAGAAAGGAGGAGCAAGAGGAAGAAGAGGACAAGGAACACGGGGCCTAAGAACAAGGGAGAGGGGGCAATGAAGTGGAAATTAATTGTACTCAGGTGCGACAGGTTAGGAGGAAGGGTACGAGCGGGAAAGGTGGAGGGCGTGATGGATGCAGGGTACGTGTGAGGGGATAGGGAAATCACAGGGACATACAAGGAACATTCCAGGGGCTGGGTAAGATGGTTATATTGGTAGGTGGTTTGTTTTCATCTGAAAGGCCTGGGCCACTACCATTTGAGTACCAAGAAGTGGCTGCATGTACAGTAAGTCGATGAGCCTCAGTTATGTGGTAGGACTGAGTCTTCTTCCTTATTGGTCATTTTTATCCTCCAATCTGACTACTTGGCCATCAACTAAACAAATCCATTAATCTGTGTATGTAGCCTCCCATCCATTCACTTACCATTATCTACAGTATAGCTTTCATTTATCTATCAATCCATCCATCTATCAATCTATCTCTATATTTCTATATCTATCTATCTGTCTAACCCTAACATTTGTTCCGGCATAAAAATTATCCACTAAGAGCTACCTTCAAATTCATGACAGACCTATCCCACCAAAACTCAAACTCAGACCTATCTAAACTTACCCAGAGTAATGAAAACTTACCAAAAACTATATGAAATTTTGGAAAGCCTTAATTATATTGAAGAAAATCGCGCGTCCTAAATCGACACCGAACCTCTTCTAAAATCATCCAATCAGATTTCAACTTCCAATATATACACATTTCTAGAGGCAGGACACCAAACTCTCAAATTTTTAAGCCTGCTTAACCTACAAACTCACGACAGACAACGACATGACAATGTACAGTAGGTGTGCTGGGTCCTGGACTGTCTGGCTGACGTAAGATAGTCGGTGCATCAATAATGCAGTAAATAAGTAATTCAGCGACAAAGGTGTTTCAAGGTCTGGCCCCCTGGATGGTCCAACAAATAATGGGGTTTGTTCACGCCTTCACGCTCAATAATCTTTACCTCTTCAGCATGGTGGCACTGTTTTGAAGTATTATGTATAATCGTGGTTCCTCCAGTTTACTTCAATCAATTTAGGAAGGATCTATGGTACTGACCCGGTTAATGAAGGCTGTCTAATCACTCTAATTTGAATGTCTCCAATTAACATAATTTTTTTTTCGGAGGCTCCACGGAGAAAATACATTACACATCATTGGACTGAAGGGTTAATAATACAGGAGTGAGTAGTATCTACATTGAGGCTCACTGCATAGAGAGAATGATAGCTAGATATAAACTTTCCCATGCTGACACAGTACGAATAGGAAATGGGAGCAAATGTCACTCTTCAGTATCTCTCATATAAATTAATAAGAAGGAATATAAATACTCAGACTTTCCTGCCGCTATAAAGAAGAAGACGAAGGAGGAGGAGGAGGAGGAGGAGGAGGAGCCATCTTACCGTATGACATCAACACCTTTCGTACATACCTGTGGAGGCAGAAAAGAGCAATTAGTGTGGGTCCAGGTTAATTGGAGGTGGTAGTAATGACGAATGTGGATTAATCAATGGAGCAGGTGGACGATATTAAGGCCACTATGAATGGGAGGTCGTAGTGATATGGAATGAGGATTAGTACAAGTGTATGAAAAAAAAAAAAAATGGATATAATGGATGAAATAGGTCTGTGTAATTTAACAGATGAGGATAGGTGAATTTCGTAGTAATTAGGAATGACGATTATATCAGTGCAACAGGTGGACCAGATTCGTGAAAAAGGCCGTTGATATTATAGAAACAAGTTTGAGTATGACACGCATAGGTTAATAGTAGTAGTTGTAGTAGTAGTAGGAGTAGTAGTAGTAGTAGTAGTAGTAGTAGTAGTAGTAGTAATAATAATAATAATAATAATAATAATAATAATAACAGCAGAAAAAGTAGCATCAACAATAATGATAATAGTAATGATGACGATGACGACGACGACGATGATGATGATGATGATGATGATGATGATGATGATGATGATGATGATGATGATGATGATGATGATAATAATAATAATAATAATAATAATAATAGTAATACTAATAATAGTAATAATAATAATAATAATAATAATAATAAAAATAATAATAGGCCTCTACTTACAAAACACAGGATAATAATAATACCCTGTACATAATTTAGGCCAATACCGTTATGATATTGACACAACATCTACTAATACCACACTAGAGGATAATAATAACGTAGGTGTAAAGCACATCGTAAATCGATATGGAAGAGGTATTACAAAATCTTTCATGCCGCTTACAGAACGATCCTCAGTCTGACAAGTGTAAAAAATAAAAAGGAAAAAGAAAAACGTCCCCTCCCCCCCCCCAAAAAAAAAAAAAAAGCTAATGAACTGAGCGAAACAAGTGCTAAAAATATCATCCACGAACCAATTAATCAACTGACTAAATAAAATCAATCTGGTGGCAGCAAGACTAGCAAGAATGATAAAACAGCGTCCTTCCTGAATTAGGAGACTGACGAATTAGCACCAACCAACCAACTCCCTTCCATACAGATACAGTAGTGTGGTGGCAACAAAAAAGAAAATATTACTACAAATTACGGAAGAATTCGATGGTTAGCAAATTGGCGCCCTGATCCAGCCAACCCTCTCGCCCCCCCTCCTTCCTCCTTACCTTCCCCACTCTGTATGTATGAGGAAAGGCCATTGTATTTCCGATGTCTTAGCGCTAGACCTCGTTGCCGGGGTCGTGAGTGAGTGACCGCAGCAGGGAGACAAGAAGAGGAATTCTACCGTTTCTTGGTGGGCTTCCAGAGACAATTTTTTATTTTTTTAAATAGCGATTTTACTAGCTTTGCTTAGGGTCTTCTTTCTTGATTATTTTTTCCAGAAGTATCAAGTTTATATTGATAAATTTGGGACTCTTATTGTATTTTTTATTATTATTAATTTTTGAGAGTCAGTATTTTTAGTATTTTATAGAATTATAGTTCTTTTTTAAGTAATTTAGTTTCTTCACAGATAAAGCCACGACGGGGTGAAGAAAATTGAAGAGAAGCTGTCGTGTTTCTTGACGTGGTATAGAAGAAAAGCGTTAAGTGTTTACTGTGTGGTTTCCTTATTCTGTTTTTCTTCGAGCAATATAGTTTTGGGTCATCTTAATGTCTTCTGCTCTATCTTTCGAGTGTTTAACTTAAGGGGTTGTATTTCTCAAGTGCTTTTGTTATCATGTATTGCTATGGAGGCTGTTTGTGTGGTGGTTTAGTCTGTGTGTTGTAGGTTTCTATCTTTGCTTCTCAAGTGATTTAATGTTAATTCCAGGAAAAGAGACTACACAGAGAAAAGGACACAGAGGGAGGCGGTGTTGTGTTTTTTGTTCTTTTTCTGGCTATTTTGTTTTTCTATATCTGTGTTTCGGTTGTCCTTTAAAATGCTTTGGCTAACATGGCTTTTCTTGTTCTTTTCTTTCCTGTGCGTCATAAGGGTTCTTCTTCATTAATTATTTAATTTTGGACTTTCAGTGATTTCTTAAATTTTAGTTTAAATTTTTGGTGATAATTATACTGTTTTCTACTTTTATCGAGCGACAGTTTTCAGTGCTCTGTTGTGTAAGTCTGCCTTTTTTTTTTTTTTATAAAAGAAAGAAGGAATCAAAGGCCAGAAGCCCATAAGACTGTTCCCTACAAGAAGAAACACAAACAAGTTAACAGTGAACCAAATTCAAGATCCGTTCATTTCGAAATGGCTGGACCCAGCGTTTGAAAGACTGGAGATCACAGGCAGCAGGAAATACAGACAGAGGGAGACAGTTCCTGAGATGACCTGTTGCATACATGAAGGGCTGGGAGTAACGGTTAACTCTTGCACTGCAGTGAGTGATTTACTATAACAAACATTAGGTGGTTTTGTGCTTAGAACGTCCTAGGTCCGTATTCTCGTCGGTAAGTAGCTTCCCTAACACATCTTTCTAAGCTATTTATTTTTGGATATGGGTGGTTAATATCCATTTGTATGTTACTTTTACAGATTATGGCGATACTGGATGGATTTAGATAACACAAGAGGACAGTAAAGTGTAAGTGAGAAAATAAATCGCTTAGGTAAAGGTGTTAGGGGCTTCCTCAACCTATGAGAATACCGGCCCACAGTGACAGACTTGCACAGGTTCAATTCTTAAAATGTAAATGAAAGTTGGACATTTATCATAAGGTCGCTGGACTGAGCCCTTCAATAGGGTGATACATTTGTTTTTGACCTTGTAATGGAAAGGAAGAGAACTGCTCACCTTCCACTAGACTTCAGGAGCCTAGCCTCGGGTCCCTACATCTCTAAGAGAGTAAATTGGTACTACTGTATATTCCTTTCACGTTAACTTGGGCCAAATAATCGTCCTTTTGCAGCTCATTTCACGCAGTGCAGTGGCAGAAAAATACAATACTACGGCTCTACATCCCTTCCAAAGCAATTTATAGTGATCAGCACCGTATTCTAATGTTAAATTCTTGGATGGCAATTTGGGGCCAAGTTAGAGTAAAAGCAGTATAGTTGTCGGCGCTTTCTTTAAAATAATATTTTGCCAAGTTACCGAAACATGAAGAAAAGGATGACCAGCCTTAACTAGAAAATAAATACAGGGTGGCCCATAAATAGGGCTCCCCTAGAAAATCACCTGGAGGTATCTAATGTGTTAGAAGGACGGTTCAGTCTGTCAGTGTGGGCGTGGTTATGGAACTGGAAGCAGGAAATGAATAAAGAGTTGAAGTAGGAAAGGAATATATGCAGCAGGGTAGATACTGACTACACTGAGCCGTCCCCACAACACACAAGAAATCCCCCAGCGGGGTTTAAGTGCAGTGTTATATATGACCCATCCTGCATACAACACGAGAAAAAAAAATGGGAAAGAATACACAAAATAAATCCTCCAAACACTGTATTCAGCTGATTGCATTTTACAGCGGGTTTTAAATCCTGCTACGGTATGGCATCCTACGCTCCCAAAAGCTCACTGGACAATCGTAAGTCTGGCGAGATCGTCCGGTTATCGTAAATCCCGGAAGGTTTTACAGGTTACGTAAGTCTGCAGGGTCACGGTGAGTTCCGCTGGGTTCCCTAAGTTTCCAGACCATACCATATCATATGACACAACACAACACCACACCACACAATCATTCAATAGTACACCACACTGCACCATACCACACCACCATGCCATACAACACCACACCGCACCACACCACATCACCATACCATATCATTCCATACCACACCACACCACACCACTACTGTACTACTACACCACTACAGTACTACTACACAGTACCATACCGTACCATACTACGGGACCACACCACGCCACACCAGACATCACACCTCCCCATGTAACACCACAACAACCACACAATCTCTCTCTCTCTCTCTCTCTCTCTCTCTCTCTCACGGCGTCCCCACCAATCCCACAGCCAGCCAGCGGGACCAGCACTGTTTTCACCGAGTTGCACCGTCGCCAGTGTTTTTCTCTCGCGGTCCAGGTGAAGGATGTCACTAGTTAGCGTGAGTTGCTGTTGCAGACGTTGCTGTTTGTTGCATCAGAGAGAGAGAGAGAGAGAGAGAGAGAGAGAGAGAGAGAGAGAGAGAGAGAGAGAGAGAGAGAGAGAGAGAGAGAGAGAGAGAGAGAGAGAGAGAGAGAGAGGAAGAAGAAGAAGAAGAAGAGGAGGAGGAGGAGGAGGAGGAGGAGGAGAAGAAGAAGTCGCTGCGGGGTCTAAGATGAAGGGAGTGGGGGCAGCACCCGAAAAATACCATCTTTACTTTTCGTCGTCTAAGGAAGCGGCCTAATTCATCTTTCTTGCCGGATTACTTGTGGACGTGCCGCGTTAATAATCTCGTGTGTCTTGTTTGCTGCCAATTTCGACGTATAAATTATATAAAGAAAATTAAAGCAAAACCTATGACGTGGCTAAGGAAGAAGTGCTTGTACACCTATGCCCCCTAGACCTACAGTACAGGTTTAGGTAGATGATGATGATGATGATGATGATGATGATAAGATGCAGGTGAGGAAGATGAATATGAAGATGAAGACAAAGACGACCACGAAGAAAATGATGATGATAATAAATAAGCATAATATATCGCTCAGAAAACTATGCTACGAAGCATTGAATGTCACCTAGGACTGAAGGATGGAGGGACGTGTATGTTCTGACCTCCGTTTGATTGCACTTCCTCGCTGCTCCTCCGCCAGAAAGGCCGCCTGATTTGCCAGATTTTGACATGGAATATTCGCGGTTTGATTTCAGAGGCCCCGTCTTGGACTCTCAAACTTTTTCCGTGGATTCTTGAGCTGTACATACTTCAAAATTCGGAGGAAGGGTTTCACAGTATTAAGGTTACTACAGTTTGCTTGTTATCATTATCTGTAGTGAACCGTCTGCCAGAATTACACTAATATGCAACCACAGCAGCCAAAGAGTTGATGAAAATAGTAATGAATGATTTCCCCTCAAAGAAAATTGTTTGGTTATGGACAAAATAGGGAAGTGATTATGGAAAGGGAAAAGTCACTGCATAGGAGTACTGGACTCTGACGTACGGAAGTGAAGCCTGGGCCCTGTTGGAAGGACACAAGTCAGGGGTGACAGCAGTGGAAATGTGTTATCTGACAAGACCATGTGGAGTTACTTGCAGAGTCTGATATACAAATGAAAATGTGAATGTGACTGAAGGGTTCAGAGAAATGCTCTGAGATGCTTTTGCCATGTGGAGAGGATGGAGAATGAAAGACTGACTAACAGAGTGTATGAGCGAGGTGAAGGAGGAGAGAGAGAGAGGAAGAGACCAAGGATGAGATGGAGGAATAGATATATGAGAGACGATTGTGGAGTTGGAGGGAGGGCAGCCAAATGGCTGAGGACAGTGCAACGTGGTGGCGATTTGTCTGAGGCCACCCCTTACAATATTTAGGCGTCTGGCTATACAAAGATAGATAGCTTGAATAAAAATGGCAGCAGCAGGGAAGCACTTGTACCATTTTAGAGAAGGTGGTGTCCCGCGACAGTAGTGAGGTTAATCAAGATAGTTTTGAGGTGTTTATTTGCTTGGATTTCCCTCAGATTTTAGCCTGGACAAAACACCACACCTCTCATACAATGAAAGGGCCAAGTAAGAGATGGGAGCAGGGTTTGGGGAACAGGCACTGCTTTATGTGTGTGTGTGTGTGTGTGTGTGTGTGTGTGTGTGTGTGTGTGTGTGTGTGTGTGTGTGTGTGTGTGTGTGTGTGTGTGTGTGTGTGTGTGTGTGTGTGTGTGTGTGTGTGTGTGTGTGTGTGTGTGTGTGTGTGTGTGTGTGTGTGTGTGTGTGTGTGTGTGTGTGTGTGTGTGTGTGTGTGTGTTCTTACCTAATTGTATCTTTACAGGAATGATTCAAGCTCGTACTGTCCCGTGTCTTAAACCATAGTTATCGTACATATCCTTAAATTTGTGAATTGTTTTGGCACACACTATTTCATTCGCTAGTGCATTCCACTGATCAGTTCCTCTGTTTGGGAAACTGAATTTCCTCACGTCTTTATCACCTCTCTTCTTATGCAGTTTTTGCAGTGTCCTCTTGCTGATGCTTCCCCATATGTTAAGCAATCATTTATGTCTATTTTCTCCTTCCCTGATATGCATTTATATAGCATTATCATGTCACCTCTTTTCCTGCTCTCCTGTAGTGTTGGTAGATTCAGTTTATTTAGTCTTTCTTCGTAGCTTAGATCCCTTAAGCTTGGTATCCATCTTGTAGCGGCCCTTTGAACTTTTTCAATCTTGTCTATCTATTCCACAACAAATCTCTTCTTTCTTTTGATTTTTTACATTCTGTACTGAACCATTTCTGTATTTTCTTATCTGCTTCTTTGTGCTGTGGGATGTACTTCTGGACTCCTATTTCATAAAATTCACAGAATTTTTTGTATACAGCATTTAAATCTTGTCCTCTAAGCTCATTTTCCCAATCAACTTCTAAGAAATACTTCTTTAGGTCATGATAATTTCCCTTTTTATAGTTTAGGCTTTTTGTAACTTTCATTGCTGTTAACTATGTCATATGCAATTTAGTACTGCATGGTCGCTTTTGCTGAGTGGACGGTGATATATTAAACTGTCAATATCATTTTCTTGCCTAGTAAATATGAGATCTAGCATTGAAGGTACATCGAGTCCTCTTTTTCTGGTGGTTTCCCTCATATGTTGCGTTAGGAAAAACTCTTGCACGAGATCCAGGAGCTTTTGGTCCCAACAGCTTTCTTGGCTTATTGTATCTTGAGTATTCCAATTTATATTTGTAATAAAATCTCCAGTTAGTATAATTCTTTCCGATTTCTCTTCCATTTTATGTAGTAATGCTCTTAAACTCTGAATTGTACTCTCTGCCAGGTCCTCATATTCGTCTCTTTCCCATGTGTTTGATCTGGGTGGCATGTACAAATTGGCTACAGTTACTTTTCCTTCAGATGTATTTATCTCTACTGCAATCAGTTCTACTTGTGAGGGTATATCTAGTTTTATTTCACTGACTTTTAGATTTTTCTTAGTTAATATTATAATTCCTCCTCCTTTTTTTAAGTTTCTATCTCTTCTCCATATATTATATTCCTCTAAGTTTAGTATGTCATTTGATATCCTTGGTGTTAATTTTGTTTCAGTTAGGCATATTATATGTGGTTCATTTTCTCTGACATAATCATTCATTTCTAATAATTTAGACACCATTCCATCCACATTTGAGTACATCAACTTAATCATCTTGTTTATATACTTGTCATGACATGGTTCTACTACCTTCCTCCTTTTTATTCCCTCCTGTTTATGTACCACTTTCGTACCTGCAATCCTATTACTATGTAAAAAAAAATGTGTTCTTCTCTTCTTCTGATCTTCCCTTATTTTTCTTTTTTTGCTTCCTCCCTCTTCTCTTTCAGTAATTCCAGTTCCTCTTGTGTTAGGCATCTTTTTATTCATACATTTTTGAACTCCTCTTTTTCCATAAGATTCTTTGCATTTTTTAGTATCTTCTCTATGGTGTTTACATTCTGGAAAGTTACCTTTAGAGGTCTTGACTTGCTTTTCTCGTATTTCCCTAACCTTTTGTGTTCCTCTATGTCTTTACTACAGATTTCCTCTGATACTTCTTTCAATAAGCTCATTACATTTGCCATCTCCTTTTTGCGTGTGTGTGTGTGTGTGTGTGTGTGTGTGTGTGTGTGTGTGTGTGTGTGTGTGTGTGTGTGTGTGTGTGTGTGTGTGTGTGTGTGTGTGTGTGTGTGTGTGTTCAAAGGGATAGAAACATTAGGAAAGGAGCCTCGGATGTCGAGGAAAAATTCAGTTACACCCTCTTTTTTCTTTATTTTATTCTATTCATTATATTTACTTTTTAAACACATACACGCATTTAGTCCTATTTGGAAAGTCCACATTAACTCCACCATTGCTTGGGTGTTCCCTTAGGCTGAAAAAAAAAATAATTAATCTGAAGAAATCATTATTGTTGAAAGACGTCCTCGTACTGTATTGGTCCGGAATCGTAGGGCAGGGGGCGGAAAGATTGGGAAGCGGAGCCCAGGATGCAGGAAGAAAATGTGTTAACTTGTGAAGAAGGCGAGGGTAACGAGATCACGCCAGGACACCCCCTTCACCCCCTCCCCATCTTCCCTACTTCAGCTCGGTTTTATCTCTCTCTCTCTCTCTCTCTCTCTCTCTCTCTCTCTCTCTCTCTCCTGCCCACCACTAGTTTCACCTGCCTACCAACAACACTGTTAGTTGATAAATATTTACCAACTCTTTATACGAGGGTAAGGCGGTGTGGGCAGCCCAGAGATGGTTTACCCTAACACTACCATAAGTCAGCCACGACCCGCATCCACAAGAGATTTTACCCAATTTTTTCGACAAACAAGTGAACCTAGTAGTGAAACAGTAAAAAATGTAATTCCCCTGCCATAATTTTCACGCTAATCTTCACTCCATTTTTCATTATGAAGTGTCTGGTAGCCGCATGAGATAAGAAAAAAAATATAAACAAACGCAATTTAAGCTAAAAAAAAATCTTAAGAACAAAATCCCTGTCTGGTGTATAAGCTTCAGAGGATTAAAGAAGACGTATATCTCATTGATTTAGGTCCTCGCGTAACACTTCTTGCTCAGCGATTTATTCTGGGGAGTACGGAACCCCAAAAGATGGCTGAGGCTATTAAAATGTGTTAGTAAACATGGTGTGTAGAGTTAAAAAGGATCTGAATGTTTTTGAAGATCGTGTAGAGGGATCTGATAGTTTCTTAGGTTTGCATTAAGAGGAATCTGATTGTCTCTGAGGATCGTATTAAGAGGGATCTGATTGTCTCGGGATCGTATGGAGGGATCTGATTGTTTCTGAGGATCGTATAGAGAGATCTGATTGTTCATGAGATTTGTATAAACAGGGATCTGACTGTCTTTGAGGATCGTACTGAGGAATTTGACTGTCTCTGAGGATCGTACAGAGGGATCTGCTTGGTTCTGAGGCTCGTATAAACAGTGATCTGATTGTTTATGTGGATCGTATAAAGTAGGATCTCACTGTATCTGAGAATCGCATAAAGAGGGGTCTGAGTGTCTCAGCGGATCGTATAAAAATGGATCTGAGTATCTTTGAGGATCGTATAGACATCTGATTGTCTCTGAGGATCGTACAAAGAGGATCTGATTGTTTGGTGATCTTATAGAGGATCTAAATGTTTGTGTATCGTATAAAGAGGATCTGATTGTTTCTGAGGATCATACAAAGAGGGATCTAATTCCTTGAGGATCGTATAGACTCCAGAGCGATCTGATTCTCACAGAGGATTGCATTTTCAGTGGTATTGTAGATCTCACAACACCTCTGTCCCAGCGATTAATTTTCAACACTTAGCTTTCGCTTCAGTATCCTCGTGTGCCACTAATGTGAACCATGTCAGTCGCAAATGATAAAACGTACTATGTAAAAACAAATCGCGAAAGAAGCTGTGCTACGGAGCCTCTAGGACACCTGGAATACGGCCCTGGGCAAAGTGGGTTCCTGAACCGTATTTGGTGCCTTCGTAACACCGCTGCATGTACCACCTTTCTTGCCTGTTACACTTCCAATGCGTTGTTGTTTGTTACTGCTGCAAACTACCTCTATATTAAAGATACGAAGGACCAATAGAAGAATACCAGAATGTAAAATGGAAATTAAACACTTAAGGAATATGGGCATTTTCTTCACTGAACAGGAGGCTTCGTAAAACCTGTTCCTTAGCGATTTATTTATTTGGATACTTGTTTGATAAGTACATTGTTTAAATACCTATAAAAAATAACAGGATGTTAAGAGGTCATCATCATCATCATCCGGACCTCCTTTCCCACCCAAGGGCAGGGTGAGGAGTAGCAATGTCCAGACAATCCAAAATTGCCCAATCCAATGGGCCACTCTTCCATTCACTCATCATTCAAGCCCCCGGAATCCTGGCTCTATCGGATACGCCAAAAACATTCACCACGTTCCGTAGCTTGACATAATCGTATCCGACAGAGTCAATCCAGACGCTGCCACGTTAAAAAGGGGTGCCAAAAATCCCTGACCATGCACTTCTCCTCACAAAATTCATCCAGCCAGCTCGATCTCCTGTCAGGTCCCTAGTCTCACCGATTTCCAAACCTCTCTTCCTCACACATTCATCCACCATATCTCTCCACCTTCTCCTTGGTCTACCTCGCCTCCTCCCTCCTTCAAATTCGCTCAGATATACCTTCTTCACCACTCTATTGTTATCCATTCTCTCCACATGACCATACCATCTCAGTACACTCTTTTCAATTCTCGTGTCCACCGACTTCCTCACTCCGCATCTTTCACGAATCACATTATTTCGTATCCTATCCACCCTCTGTACTCCACATACATTCCTCAGATATTAAGAGGTACTGAGCAGAAATACAACGGGATATTTACAGGTACTAAGAAGAAATACAATGGGATACTAACAGGTACTAAGCATAATTACAACAGGATATTAACAGGTACTGAGCTGAAATACAACGGGATATTAACAGGCACTGAGCAGAAATACATCAGGGTATTAACAGGTACTAGTCAGAAATACACCAGGATATTAAAAGGCACTGAGCAAAAATACAACGGGATTTTAACAAGAACTGAACACAAATACACCAGGATATTAACGGGTACTGAGCAGAATAAAACGCCATGGAAGCAATGTTACGAGAGCAGAGCTCCAGTCACTTAAAATATGACCTAAGGTGCCACACACGTCAGTAGAGACTACTCGTGTACTGCCCCACTGCTTCCCCTCCTTCGTTATTCAAACACTGACCTGTTGTACAAGTAGGAGAGTCCCCCCTGTCCTGCCTCTCTCTCTCTCTCTCTCTCTCTCTCTCTCTCTCTCTCTCTCTCTCTTCACCTCGACCTCATATTCTGATGTACCACCTTCATCTGTTAACTTTTGTTTTAAATGTAGCTTTGTTCTTGTTGCCACCAAAAGAAATATATTTAGGAAAGTCTCCCCTTCCCCCACTTAATTACACCTGCCGCCCATTGTCTCTTCAATCTTCCTCGTATATCTCGATTAATTAAGTTTCACAAGATGCATATAATCGTCAGGGGTCAGCAAGATTAAATTAAACATCAAAGTATAGACCTTAGTTCAGACTACCATTTCACTATATCTACGAAGGTAATTATGTCGCTATAATCTTTTTCACTTTACTCTGGCGCAGATATTTTTTTCCTTGTGCAGTTTGTGTATCTCAACAGACAGTACAGTATTGTGGCTGTACGCCCTTGCAGTAGCACTTCTTCGTGACTAGTACCATATTCTAGTATTAATCTCCTGCAACTCTCACAATAACTTTGTGGCTTCTTGTAGTGAAATTTTGTAAATCTGTTACACATATATTAGACTCGTAGACGAGCGGTTGTTATACGTGAGTAACTTTGTAAGTAGATAATCTTGGTTCCCTTTTGTCATGCAATGACAGGAGAGGTAAAGAAGAGTCTATCTATTGCCAGACGCCTCAGTCCCGTTTGGGGTGGCCACAAACAAATCGCCTCCAAGTCGCCCTGTCCACCGCCATTTCACTGTCCTGCTCCCAACTCACACCCCCCTCTCTCATATACCTCTCCACCCCATCCCTTCATCTCATCCTCGGCCTCCCCCTCCCTCTTCCCCCCTCCACCTCACTCACATACACTCTCTTCGTCAGTCTTTCACCCTCCATCCTCTCCACATGGCCAAACCACCTCAGTGTGTTCCTCATAACGCTTCCTATCACATCCACATCAACACCACAACGCTCCTTTATATCCTCATTCGTCAGCCTGTCTCTCCATGTGACTCCACAGGCTCCTCTTTAACTCATTTCCACTGCTCTCACTCTTGACTTGTGTTCTTCCAACAACGTCCAAGCTTCACTTCCATACGTTAGAGTTGGTATTACAATACTGTCATGTAGTAACTTTTTCACTTCCATGCTCACTGTCCTGTTTCTTATCACTGCTTTCAAAGAACCAGCAACCTTTCTTCCCTGCTGTACCTTTCAAGCACTTCACCCTCCAAACCTCCATCCTTACTCATCACACTACCCAAGTACTTAAACGTACTCACATTTTCCAATTCCTCACCACCCACTCGCTGTACATCCACTAACTTCACCTTTCTCAAAGACCATCACTTTACTCTTCCCTACATTCACCTTTAGATTCCGTTTCTTACACACTCTCCCAAACTCATCCACCAAGCCTTGCAGCTCCACTTCGTCTTCACTCAACAACACAGTATCATCTGCAAACAACAGTACAGGGAGTTTCCAAACACTATCCTCTCTCACCAGGGCCACTCCAACATCCACTACCCTACCTTGTACCTCTTTTATTACCCCATCCATGTACAGACTGAACAACCATGGAGACATGACACATCCCTGTTTCAACCCAACTTTCAAAGAGAAAAATTCACTTAGTTCACCATCCACACGCACTGCAGCCTTCGCACCATCGTACATACTCTTCACAGCATTCAACAACTTCCCATCTACTCCATATATTCTTAACACTTTCCACAATCCTTGTCTATCCACCCTGTCATATGCTTTCTCCAAATCCATGAAAGCCGCATACAACTTCTTTCCCTTCTCTAGAAACTTTTCCACTAAAGACCTAAGAATGAATATCTGATCTACACAACCTCTTCCCTTCCTAAAGCCTCCCTGTTCTTCTCCAACACAGAGTGAAGTATAAGAAGAGTGAAGTATAAGTAGAGTCCCGCGAGCTACCTCCCTGTCTCTCTCTCTCTCTCTCTCTCTCTCTCTCTCTCTCTCTCTCTCTCTCTCTCTCTCTCTCTCTCTCCCATGTTGCTAGGCTCCTTCTCCCTACTACCTGCCGGTTCTATGGCCTGTCTCCTTCTGAGCTCTGCTTCCTAAATTCTGGTGTAGCAGGGGTCGTGTCACGTGTGTTACACTGTTGTTGAAATGTTCTAGAAGCCTGGGTGTGAGTTTGTGTGTATGTGTGTGTATGGTCACGAGGCGCTGTCGTGTGCCTATAAAGCATTCCTTGAGTTAGAGTGTGTAAGCATGTTTAGCATTGGTCGATTCTTGCAGACACAATACCTCTGACTTGCTGCTTCTATCTGTCTGTCTATCTATCTATCTATCTATCTATCTATCTATTATGATTTGTAATTATAATATGGAGTCCTGACACAACGACTCAGTATTCAAGATAGGGAGAAGGTACTTTCAGGTCAGGTTAAAGAGGATACATTAATACTGTAATTATGGTAAAGATGAAACTCCCTAACACTTTTTTCTAAGCGATTTATTTTGCCTTTAAAGATCGCCATACCCTGAAAAAATAATGTAAATAAGGACCTTAACCAGCAACATCGAAACATAAATCGCTTAGGAGGAGGTGATATGGAGAGGCGAGCCCTTGTCATGGTCGGGGTAATTTAAGGTTTCTTTTCCAGGTATTAACAGACCATCTTATTCAGAGAGAGAGAGAGAGAGAGAGAGTAAATGCCGTCACCACTGGCCCTTTCAAGGTATGTGTTACTCTAGTGCCCTATTCCAGCTAACAGAACGACTTGATTCCCCAAAGCCATGAGTGACTGGTAGCGTTCACTGTGAGGGCGTACTGAGCTTTTTTTTTTTCTTTCTTTCTTTCTCCCTTCAGACGATATTATTTAATTTACGCAAGACATCCCGTAGCGAGGGAGTTAGTGATGGCTGTTTCTAAACCCTCTAGTATCAAAAATCTCTTCTGATAAAATAATAATAATAATAATAATAAATTTTCAGGCAGCGAGAATAAAATCAAGAAGCGCTTCTCGTCGACCGGATGACCTGCGTCTCGCCATGATCCGTCCAAAAAGGGTGGAGAAGAAAATGGGCGTGACGAGCAAAGGAGTGGGTGGGATGGGCTGGGAAGACGGTGTTGGACGGGGCTGGGGCAAGGATGCATTCGGTGTGAAAATATCTGCTGTAGATTTAGTGAGTTGAGCGCAATGAAAGTGTATCCCAACGTTGACACACACACACACACACACACACACACACACACACACACACACACACACACAAAACGAATGTATCAAGACAGTGGTGAAGAAAAAATTAGAAAGTATGACTGAAGGGTGGGGGAGAGGCCATGAAAGAATGCACTGTGGAAATGTGTGCTGTAAAGTAAAAGGCATGAATAGAGATTAATTTTAAAGTTATATTCACCAAACAAGAGAACAAGATATACTCAATTTGCTCTTATATACCTTGAGCCTTGAAACGGAGATAAAAATAAGTCACTGGAATCAAGGCGTTAAGGGTTGATTGCAAATTAGCCAAGAAACAAACAAACAAACAAACAAAGCCACTCCTCGGATCTCAGGAAGAAGATTCGCGATTAGAGATGGATTAGTGTGAGGAGGAGGAGGAGGAGGAGGAGGAGGAGGAGAAAAAGATGGATGAGGATGAAGAGGAGGAAGACGGGAGACATGATAAATACGACATGAGAAAGGAGGACGAGGAAGGAAAGACTGAACAGAAGAATAAAGATAAAAAAAAAAATGCAGCGACAAGGGAGGAGAAGAAGTAAGAGGAAGAAATGGAAGAGAAGAATGAAGAGGAAGAAAGGGAAGAGAAGATGGAAGAGGAACACAGGGATGAGAAGAATGAAGAGGAGGAAAGGGAAGAGAAGAAGGTAGAGGAACACAGGGAAGAGAAGAAGGAAGAGGAACACAGGGAAGAGAAGATGGAAGAGGAACACAGGGAAGAGAAGAAGGAAAGGGAAGACAGGGAAGAGCAAAAGGAAGAGGAAGATAGGGAAGAGAAGAAGGAAGAGGAAGAACGGGGAGAGGAAAGAAGTGACACAAAGCTAAAACAAATGATTTACTGTCTGAAGGCTGCCACAGTTCTAGTATATTATTCCATTTAAAGCCAGACGATTTTGTCCAGCTGAGAGTGAGTAAAAATTAGCCCAAGTGTTCATACCGTCACCATTACCTTTTTCATGGTCGTGACCACTTGAGTATTATATTTCAACAAACACTCTACTACTTATCCACATGAGTGGGTTATAGGAGCTTTAATATAAACACTGAACAATACCGCTGATCTCATGGTCGGGACAACTTCATTCTATTCAAGCTAACGACAGAAAGATGTTTTTATATATCAGTTTCACCCATTCATTTTTGTCTGCCTCTCTCCCCTTTCCTGGTTCCATTAAAGTCTTCCCTTCTTCCCTGCCAACCTTCTCCCCATCTTCTATTTGCATGTTTGTTTGTTCTATCTTTGCTATTTCTCACTCCAATCTCCCCTTTCTCCTCCTTTCACCATCGTCTCCTTTTTACTTTTTCCTAATCCCTTTTCCAGCTCCATTCATGTCCTCTTTTCCTAATTCCCTGTTTCATCTTCCATTTCTCCGATTTTCATTTTCCAGACATTCCTCCTTTCTTACCGTCCTGGGTCTCTAATCTTTTGGTAATTCAGTTACATGTCTGTTCCTTATTGAATTACTAATTTTAATTCTCCCTTAATTCATAGCTTCATCGTTTTCCATTTCTTTTTCCTGCCTCCTTATCTCCAGTTCTGTCTACGTTCTCCCTCTTCCCGCCTTCTTCAGCAGCCACCCTGAACACTGCTCCAGATTCCCCTCATCGCCTTGGAATTCTTAGATCAGGGTTGTCTAACATTTGCATGCCTGTGCACCCAAACCAAATGCATCCCAACCCACGAATCCTTTTTGATTCATAACATATTCTATCTTATCGAGGTGTACGTTTTAAGTAACATTATTAAAACAGTCGTTTATCAAAGAACGGGTGATACTTAGAAAGCAAAGTAGTGGATATACTTTAAGATCAGACACAACATAAGTAGAATCAGATCCAGAATTATCGACATTTTGATGCTAGCAAGATGTACACCACTACTGCATCCTAGAAACCGCTGAAGCTTTTGCACTCCCCGGTTGAACACCCTTGCCCTATAGGTTTGTGTACGGCAGCCATCAAAAGTCGTGTCACCTCTCCTGCGTCTTCTTCCCTAGTGTATGAAAATCAGTGTGGTAAATCCGACACTGAAAACACTGATCTATGGCCAAATACAAAGATCAGTGTCGGCTGCTGTGGATTGAATTTACTGATTTTCAAAATGCGTGGAGAGAAAAACAAGAGGGATGACGTGATATTGATGCCGATTGTACAAACAAGACGGATGACATGACTTTTGATGCCGACTGTACAAACAAGAGGGATGACATAACTTTTGATGCCGACTGTACAAACACGAGGGATGAAATTACTTTTGATACCGACTGTACAAACAAGAGGGTGACATTACCTTTGATGGTGACTGTACTGTACAAACAAGAGGGATGACATGACTTTTGATGCCGACTGTACAAACAGGAGGGATGACATGACTTTTGATGCCGACCGTACATCTTTCTTAGTCGTCGTATTCTGGGTCGCATTCTTGGTGACTCTGGAGATTTCGTAACAGTTCCGCTTTGGCGATTTATGCTGCATATAACAGCTCAATATACCCTTATGATATAAACTACATCGATATAAAAACTATATAAATAACAAATAGGGGAAAGCTAGTGTGTTAAAGTTCAAAATAAATCGATAAGGAAGAGGAGCTACGAGGCCTCCAATATCATGTTGAATAAGGGCCAAAGACTAGTTTATCACTTGCCCTTACCTTCCCAGTTCTCTCTCTCTCTCTCTCTCTCTCTCTCTCTCAGTTCCGCCCACGTCCCGGCCTTCTACCTTCTCACCTCCCCAGCGGTCACACTCCCTCCTTAACAGTGTTCCAGGGGATGTAAAAGTTTAATCCTCACGCCTAAGAATATGAATTTTGTTTTCTACTGTATTCCCCACACTCTACGTATAGATTTGTTTGGAGGTCACTTGGGGAGACAAGAGGGAAGAAGGGAGGGGGATGAGGGAGAAAAAGAGGGACGATAATGGAAGAGGGCAGAGGAAGGGAAAGGGACGATAGGAAGGAGAAAAGGACGGAAGATAATGAAGGAGGTGAAAGGAAGTGAGGAGGTGAAAGAGCAGAAGAGAAAGGAAAAGGGGAAATGAAGAAAAAGAAAAGTGGAAGAATGAAGGGATTGGAGGAAGAGAACCGGGGTAAAAGAAGAGGCTGATGGAAGGAAGAGAAGGAGGATTGAAGGAAAGGGAGGAAAGGGGAGAGAAGGAGGATAAGGGAATGGGGAAAGAAGAAAGAGAGAGGGAGGAGAAGATGGCAAAAAGAGAGGGGTTAGGAGAAGGGGTGATGAGAAGGGAAGGGGGGGGGGGAATGAGAAGGAAAGGAGTGGGTGGGAAGGAAATAATGAAGGAAGGGAAACAGAGGACGCAAAAAGAGAAAAGATTAGGAAGAAAGGGAGGAGCGGAGCGTAGGGAGGAGGCTGAAGAAGAGCTGGAGACATATATCTACTCCTGTGATTTAATGACAGTAAAGCAGGACGGCTACTCCTACCTACCAAACACTACAGCCGAAGGAGGCACAAAGCAGTGGGGACAGGGGATGAATTAGCTGGTGAGGATGAGAATTTCAGTGGAAGGAACAAGTGTGCGGTCTGAACTTACGTGGGTGGTATTTGGGGAGCATGGGACAATGGAAGGAAGGAGGGGAACTGGGAAAGAAATGGTGAGGAAGGGAATTTCAGTGGAAGGAGTAAATGTTGGGACTTAACCCAGTCCCAACACAGCGCTGGCAGTATTTTGTGAGCAAGGAACAAGTACACTTATCATGAAGGTGTGATTGCGAAGACAACGACCCAAACATTCCCCCAAACAGCGACACACAACCGCCAAATTTACAGACAATTATCAATCGTCAGAGAGAGAGAGAGAGAGAGAGTGTGTGTGTGTGTGTGTGTGTGTGTGTGTGTGTGTGTGTGTGTGTGTGTGTGTGTGTGTGTGTGTGTGTGTGTGTGTGTGTGTGTGTGTGTGTGTGTGTGTGTGTGTGTGTGTGTGTGTGTTGATGGGCGGGTGTGGGTGTGGGAGTTGGTGTGGGTGTGTGGGTGTTTGTTACTGAAGACCAAAATATAGCTACAAGTGACAGATGAAGGTGTGAGATAGGAAAGGGTGAGATGATGTATGATTATTTTGCTGAAAAGACCCATTAGCTCGTATGGACTGAATTAATTAATTACTGGTGGACATGCCACAAAGAGAGAGAGAGAGAGAGAGAGAGAGAGAGAGAGAGACTGCAGATAAACAAGTCAACAAATATTCCGAGACCCTTTCAATCGCGCGGCAAAATTTTCATTACACCCGCACTATCCAATATGTTTTGTTCGCCGTGTGTGTGTGTGTGTGTGTGTGTGTGTGTGTGTGTGTGTGTGTGTGTGTGTGTGTGTGTGTGTGTGTGTGTGTGTGTGTGTGTGTGTGTGTGTGTGTGTGTGTGTGTGTGTGCTCATCTACATTAAATGTACTAGATACCAAAGGAGGTAATGTATGAGTGGCTATTACCGTTCTTGTTACACTCTGTCTGTCTGTCTGTCTGTCTGTCTCTCTCTCTCTCTCCACCACCTGAGTTCATTCAGTATGCAAAGCCTGATCCAATAATGCCATCAAGGGAAGCAAGACGGTCATCTATCCTTAAAAGTACAGACGGTATCAAAAGTTCTGTCGTCCCTCCTGGTCTGCTCTCCATTGGTTTTGAAAATAAGTATGTTAAACCACAGCGACCCACAATGAACACTTTCATCAACCACAGACAAAAGATATCAGTGTCGGTCGCTAATGACTCACCACAGATTTTCATACACCAAAGGAAAAAGAAACAAGAGAACGACAGGAGTTTTGATGGCGAATGTGCAGTACCTGACTACGGTAGCCTAGGCTCGGGCCCCTACACCATGAAGGGGGTAATAATTATGAACCTGGCTGTTACCGTCTCATTACCTAGCTTCAGAGATCATCCAATATGTAAATTCATGCAAACCTGTCGAAGAACTCCATGCATAGATACGAGCGTACCATTCCGAGTTCTGGGCCAGTCACTCCAGCCAGGCGAAGGACGTGGGTATAAAATTTCGCAAACGATGACGTCGAAGAACAGTAAGGTTGTATTCATAAAGTGTCTTGAACTTAAAGGCTTGTATTTATAAAGTCTCCTAAGGTTAAGTTATGCATTAAATTGACGAGATGAAGTCGCGGGTCAGTGGGGCCGTATTTATAAAGCTTGCTAAGCCTATGGGACTGTCATCTATCTAATATACATTGATATATTTATATATATTAAATATATATTGTATGATAAATATTATCTATTACGTACTTTACATATATATCATACATCTATACATACACAATCATGCACTTAAAGTGTATGTAAGACAGCATGTATATAGGCTATGTCTTCACTCATACAGTTACCAAACACTTCAGTCAAGTGTACGAGCCAAACCAACCTGCGATAACAGTTAACTATTTTTTTATTATGCGAAGAAGAAGGAACCAAAGGCCGCAAGGCAGCAATTATTGTTCCTTCCAAGAGAAAAACAAACTACATGAGAGCCAAATTCAAGATCCGATCATATCGAGATGCCTGGACACACTGCGTCTGAAAGACTGGAGATCATAGAAAGCAGGAAACACAGACAGAGGGAGACAGTTCCAGAGTTGACCTGTTGCATAAATGAAGGACTGAGAGTAACGATTAACTCTTGCATTAATGAGCTGGACAGAAAAGGGATGAGAGTTTGCTGCTAGACGGGTGCTACGCGCCCGTCGTAGAGGTGGAGGAATGCATGCAGACAGTTCAGAAGAGCAGTGGCCATTAAAGTAGCGATAGAAAAGAGATAAAGATGCAACAGTGCGGCGAAGAGACAGAGGTTGATGGGAGTCAGTATGAGGAGAGTTAATGAGACGAAAAGCCTTTGACTCCATCCTATTGAGAAGAGCTGTATGTGGAGAGCCTCCCCAAACATGAGAGTTGTACTCCACACAGGGGCAGATAAAACCCCTGTATACAGTAGAGTCAACAATTGTGCAGGGGTAAAGAAAGAATGGAGTCGGCTTAGCACACGTAATCTCTTGGGAGCAGATTTTACAGGAGATGTAATACGATCTTTCTAAGATAGGTCCCGAGTAAATGAAACCCCAAGCATGTTCAAGGATGATGCAGGATTAAGCTGAATATTATTAAACATTAGTGGGTATACCTGTGGAAGATTTTGTCGGGTTGACAGGTGTAAAAACTGAGTCTTTGATGAATTAAAAACAACCAGATTATTTTTACCCCAGTCAGAGATATGAGCCAAGTCAGACATTAGGTGTGCCATAGCCTCATCCCTTGTTTGTTGAAGTAACTGCTGAGACGGACGTTGCGGGAACCAAATGGAAAGATGAAGGATGGAGTCATCAGCATATGAGTGGATAGGGTTAGATGTACAGTTTAGGTCATTGATGAATAAAAGGAAGAGAGTGGATAGGGTTAGATGTACAATTTAGAAGGTCATTGATGAATAAAAGGAAGAGAGTTGGTGATAGGACAGAGCCCTGGGGAACATCACCGTTGATAGATCTATGAGAAGAACGATGGCCGTCTACAACAGCGGCTATAGAAAGGCCAGACAGGAAGTTAAAGATGAAGGCACAAATAGAAGGATAGAAACCGTAAGAGGGCAGTTTGGAAATTAAAGATTTATGCCAGACTCGATCGAAAGCCTTCGAGATGTCAAGTGCAATGGCAAAGCTTTCGCCAAAGTCCCAAAAAGAGGATGACCAGGAGTCTGAAAGGTAGGTGAGAAGATCGCCTGTGGAGCATCCCTGACGGAACCCATACTGACGATCAGAAAGAAGGCTGTGATAGAAAAAAAAAATGCTTTAAATGTTTTCTATTAAGAACTGATTCGAAAACTTTTGAGATACAGGATGTTAAAGCAATTGGATGATAGTTAGAGGGTTGGGAATGGTCACCCTTCTTTGGGACTGGCTGAATGAGAGCAAACTTTCAGCAAGAAGGAAAGTTACAAGTTGACAGACAAAGGCGAAAAAGTTTGCCTAGCCAGGGTGTAAGCACAGAAACACAGTTCTTGAAAACAACAGGAAGGCCCATTGGCCTTACTAGTCTTGAGGCCTGTGATGGCAGAAAATACATCAGCTGAAGAAATTTTAATGTCAGCCATGAGGAAGCCAGAGGGGGGAAGTGATGGAGGAACAGCACCGGAATCATCTAAGGTGGAATTGGAGGAGAAAGTCTGAGCGAAGAGATCTGCTTTATCAGTAGAAGAAATAGCTACAGAGCCATCAGAGTAGAAATGGGGAGGGAAGGATGATGAGGTAGAGTTGTTAGAAAGGTTTTTGGCAAGGTGCCAGAAGGAGCGGGAAGAATTCGAATTGGAGAGTTGAGAGCATTTAGTACGGATGAAATTATTTTTAGCAGAGCGAAGAACAGACTTAGCACGATTCCGGGCAGAAACGTATAATAGATGCGGTTCAGGGGTGGGTTGGCTCCGGTACCTTTTATAGACCCTCTCCTTGTTGCGGACAGCATTAGAACAAGCGTGATTAAACCAAGGCTTTCTTGCATTAGTCAATGGATATAAGAGAGGAATGTACGGGTATGCTTCCATGCCCGAGAGAATAACCTCCGTAATGCGCAAGGCACACTCAGATGGCTCCCGGCCATGGAAGCAATAATCATTCCAGGGAAAATCAAAGAAGTACTGCCTGAGGGCCTCACGATCTGCAGCTCCAAAGTGCCACAGACGAAGTTTCTTTGGAGGGTCCACAGGCCGTACTGGAGCGACAGGACAGGGTAAGGTGATAAGGTTGTGATCGGAGGAGCCCAACAGAGAGAAAAGATTAACAGTGTAAGCAAAAGGATTGGTTGTAAGGAAGAGGTCAAGTATGTTGGAGCTCTCTCCAAGGCTGTCAGGGATACAGGTAGGGTGATGTACAAGTTGCTCTAGGTCATTAAGGATAGAAAAGGTGTAGGCTTGTTCACCAGGTGGATCAGTGAAAGGAGAGGAGAGCCAAAGGTAGTGGTGAACATTGAAATCTAGAATGGAGATTTCAGAGAAAGGAGAAATGGATAGAATGTGTTCCATCGTAGAAGTAAGATAGTAAAAGAATTTTTGATAGTAGAAATAGGAGATGAGAAAACAGCGCAGATATATTTAGTCAGAGAATGACAGGCAAGCTGAAGCCAGAGTGTAGAGAATTCAGAAGAATCGAGTTCAGGAACACGAGAGCAAGATAAGTCGTTGCATATATATACACAACAGCCACCTTTGGCTTTGAAATGAGTATAGAGAAAGTAGGAGGATACAGAAAAGAGTTTGCTGTCAGTTGCCTCAGACAGCTGAGTCTCAGTTAGAAAAAGAAGGTGAGGTTTAGAAAAGGAGAGGTGGTGCTCGCTAGAGGAAAGACCGCGAATGTTGCAGAAATGAAGAAGGAGTCAAACAGTGGTTCCAGGCAGCTCGAGTCGTCACCGGGAGAGGGGCGGAAGGTGGGGGCATTTGTTCCCCCCCCCCGGGGACTCCGAGGCTACGTGTTGAGCTGCCACCTTGTTTATCCTGTAAATTGATTAAAACCCTAACAATAAACAGTTCAACTGGTATGCAGCAGATTACCTGTTGATAATATTATGTTCACGCCACAGCTACTAAACAATTCACAACTAGAGTGAATAAAAGTGAAAAAAAAAAATGTGACCAATTACTGGGATGTCTTTTATAATAATTCATGGCTATGGAGGCTTCATCATATAAACTGCTTAGGATCCTTAATAAATATAGTTCAATGAGAGTTTGGCCATCAGAGATATCAGGATCCTTTATAAATACGACGCTAGGAGAGTTGGGACATAAGGGGAGCCAGGATTCTTTTAAAATATGACGGTAGAAGAGCATGGATATCCCTTGAGTCAGGGTCCTTTATAAATACGACGCCAGGAGAGCTGGGACATCAGGGGGGTCGGCCACGGAATGAGTCAGGTCGTGCAATCTCAAGGCAACGAGAGGCAAAATTGCAAGATTTCAGACAATATATCAGGTCGGCATTACGATTAGCCTATATTCCTACCTATTAAACCTTTTCTGTAACACGCTGTCATAGTCTTTTTTATGAACAAAAAATTACAAAAAAAGCTATATCATTCCCCTGCGTATGATCACGTGTCATTTTCCAATACTCGTGCAGTCACCATTTGTGTTTATTCAGATGAGGTGAGGTTTTCTTTAACTAGAGGGGTGGGGGGTTCAAAACAGCCTTCATTAGCACCTTCAGGACGAAAGGCCTCCCTAAAGCTCAGCAAAATCGCCCGGGGTCAACAGGAATATTATGAGGAAGGCGTCAAAATAGAAGGGGACGAGTGGGGCGGTTCAATCTGCGAGCGACGAAACGGAAAGTTAGAGGAAGAGGTTTCCCAGCCTCGGAGAGTAGGTGGGCTGTATCAACAGTCTCATTTTACTGACACCTCAATATCCTCTTACATATTGTTAAGGCAAACTATGTCTAAATTAATGATATAATAACAAAGAAGAGGAAGCTATTATCCCTAAGCTCAAGAAGGATTATGAATAGTATCCCTACACTGAAGATTTTTTTATAAATACACTCTTAGACTCAAGAAAGTTTAAGAATACGGTCCCTAAGCTTAAGAAAGCTTACGAATACAGTCTCCAGACTCAAGAAAGTTTACGAATACGGCACCAGTCTGAAGGGGTCGGGTAGGAAGTAACTCCAGCCAGTCTCGTCAGCGAAGGAAACTGCTCCCTTTGGCTATCGCTTTCGGAAAAGATGGAGCTGAGTTTGCACTCGTTTGGGGGAAGCCGGCGCATCCAACCGTAGTAAAGGCAGGATTCCTCGCCTCGCCATGCTGGTAGTTCTCATACTTTTGTACGACCCGGTTCCTGCCTCTGGATCCCTCCTACCCCGTTTATTCGAGGATAATGACGGTGGTGGCGGTGGTGGTGGCGGCGGCGGAAAAAAGCCTTGGGATTCTGGTAGTGCTGTTGATCATAATGATAATGATGATGATGATGATAACTAGTGTCGTAGATATTTCGTCATGATCCCAAAAAGTTACAGCATATTCTTTGCAAAATAATCTTTATGTGTGCTGCCGACGACGAGGATGACGGCGACGACGACGACGATGCTGATGCTTCCTCTCGTTTTGAGCCCACGATCATGGAGACGCAGGAGGAGGAAGGCTGGTGGCAACTGTCATTCCTGCTGCTCTGTTTCTGAAGCAATAGCCGTCACGCGCTGGCTGACGCTGCGTCCAAGTGTTCGTGCAACTTGGTTAAACCTCGCGTCAGAGTTGATTGATCGCACAAGTGACTCAGCCAACAGTTCTTCAGCCTCGCAAAAATGTTGATGTTTGATACATCTTTACCTTTTTGAGCAGTAGTGGGTATATGAACATTAAAAAATAATACAGTATCTGGAATAATATGTTCTTATCACACTTCACAGCCGAAGCAATAACTTACCGGCGGCGACAGACGAATTTTACTTAGTACAGGATAACGTTATACAATTTTACTCATCTCAGGGAAACCTACTACTACTACTACTACTACTACTACTTACAATTATAACAACAACAACAACAACAATAATAACAATAATAATAATAATAATAATAACAATCTATCTATCTATTAATCTATTGCCAGACCCAATAATCCCGCAAGGGACGGCCATTTGACTTTGAGTTATTTGTTTTACGGGGAGGGGCACTAACACTCTACCAACCCACTTGCTGGCACGTAGGGAGCACGTATGGTTTGGTTATATGGTCACCGCCCAGCGTTGTAAATGGTTTCTTGGTCTACAGAAAACCATCTGGCTTGTCACTTAATGTAAAGCCACTTGTAAAGAAAAGCAATACGAAGTGACAGGAAAGATGGGAGAAACTGGAAGAGAGAAGGGCAGGCATGGAAAAAGAATTATAAAGGCTAAGAAGTAGGCAGCACTACATCAAGTGAGTGGATGATGGTCGCCACCACCTACCACCTAATAACAATAATAATACGCTACCACAAGACCATTCTATTCAGCTTTCGAGGGCCGACTAGTACTCAACGTAATAATAAATGCTATAACCTTCACGATTACTTTCAGTGTATCAAAATCCCAATTCCTACGTCATTCACCCAGCCAAAATCTTTCACAACAATATCCATTAATATTCAACAGTCAACAACACACACCTTCATCGTCTCTAAATATCATGGGGATAACTTTCTCTCAACATATATTACGGAAAAATTTCACTACGTCCCTTAAAAAATCGACTTCCCGGAGACTAGGTGTGCAAAACCGACTCCGTAATTCTTTATCCGTGAGTACATGCTGAACCTGCACAGTGGACATTTTTCACCCGGGTAAGAGTACTGCTGTTATGTGTGGGGGCGTTGTACCTACATGCAGCTCTTCTTAGCAAGGTGGAAAGTAAGGATTTTCGTCTCATCACCTCTCTCTCTCTCTCTCTCTCTCTCTCTCTCTCTCTCTCTCTCTCTCTCTCTCTCTCTCCACCAATTACTGCTAGTTTAATAATCACTGTTCATCTCTCTCTCTCTCCCCCCACCAATTACTGTTGTTTTTATAATCACTGCTCATCTCTCTCTCTCTCTCTCTCTCTCACCGTCAATCACTGCTATTTCAATAATCCCTGCTCATCTTAATTGCTTGCCTTGATTCTTACCAGATCATCACAAGCACTCTCATGATCAATTCTCTTAGTCCTTCACGTATGAAATGGTTGACTCTATGGCTGTCTTCCTTTGTCTGATTTACCCTTTGCCTATAATCTCCAGTCTTTTTAACGTCACGCGTCCAGGCATTTTGAAGAAGGAATAAAAAATAGATCTTGATTCTTACACAATATTGTTCAGTCTTCCCATGAAAGCATTTTTTTTTTTCCAGACTTTGCTTTGTTGTTTTGTTTTGTTTTCATTTAACAATTATCTTTCTTGTCACTCTCTGTAGTCACTATCAGTCACCAAAAGGCAGCACTTCATGAAGTGAGTGGATTGTGAGTGCCCTAATCTATTTACAATCATCTACCTCTTCAGTCTCAAGACGCACTTTTTAATTTAGTCTTGCTAACTAAAGGCGATTTTATTCCGCTTTGGACAGGTCTCTCGAGCAGTTGGTGTTAGACAGAGCTTTCATTAACATCTTCATTAAAAAATATTTTTCGTAAAAAAATCGATAACAGATGTTTGTCGTAAAAAAAAATCGCTACCAGATGTTTGCCATTAATGGATGTTTGTCATAAAAATTAATAACTGATGTTTGTCGAAAAAAATATCAATAATAGAAGTTTGTCGTAAAAAAAATCAATAACCGATGTTTGTCATAAAAAATATCAATAACAGATGTTTGTCCTAAGGAAAAAATCAATAAGAGATGTCAAAAAAAAAAAAAAAATCAATAATAAATGCTTGTCGTAAGGAAAAAAATCAATAATAGATGCTTGTCGTAAGGAAAAAATCAATAATAGATGTTTGTCATAAAAACATCGATAATAGATGTTTGTCGTATGATGAAAAAAAAAAAATCAATAATAGAGGTTTGTCATAAAAACATCGATAATAGATGTTTGTCGTATGATGAAAAAAAAAAAATCAATAATAGAGGTTTGTCATAACAAACATCAATAACAGATGTCTGTCGTAAGGAAAAAATCAATAATAGGTGTGTCATAAAAAACATCAATAATAAGTGCGTGTCGTAAGGAAAAAAATTAGTAACAGATGTTTGTAAAAAAAAAAAATCGATAGTAGATGTTTGTCACAAGTTAAGAAAAAAAATAAAACTTCTATATTAGATGTCTGTCGTTAGGTTAAAAAATATAACCTGAAAGTAGCAATTTAAACTATACTCTTTTTACTCTAACTTGGTCTAAAATGCATCTGTCTATTTACAGTACTAAGGTGTAGCAATAACAATGGCTTTACACTAGAATAATATGCCTGTCACGAAGAAGTGCTACGGAAAGGATGTAAAGGCATTTGTTTTGTCACTGCGCTGCATGATACAAGCTGCAAAAGGACGAAAATGTGGGCCACGTTGACGAGAGAGAGAGAGAGAGAGAGAGAGAGTACAAAGGAAAGTAAACAGCAACACACCTAATGGGTCTTTCGTATTTGCTAAAAAAAAAAGTATGGCTATGATATCTTTTCTATGAGGTGAAGCTAAGGACAGCACAACAAGAATGCAGCCCCCGCCCGCCAAACTCTCCACCCCAACCCGACAGGAAAAAGTAAGAAGGACCACCATTCAGCACAAAAAACCTGCCATGGAAATACCACAGGAGATACTGAAAAGAAAATAAACTATATCGAACACTAACTAAATCCGTAAAGGGAAATTAACTTTATCTGAAATTCTGCTGGTGTATTACCCACGACCTGCAAGAGAGGAGCAATCAGCCGATCATACTCATTATTCAGGTTAATTATGCAGCCATGAACGCGTTCAATTGAGGAACTAGAGGCTGGGTACTTATTTACTCGACTTTTAAACGTTACTGCTCTATTACATTCTACCACACTTCTAGGCAATCTGAGAGAGAGAGAGAGAGAGAGAGAGAGAGAGAGAGAGAGAGAGAGAGAGAGAGAGAGAGAGAGAGAGAGAGAGAGAGAGAGAGTTACTGAAGACCAAAACGTAATTACAAGTGACAGATGAAGGTGTGTGATAGGTAAGGGTGAAAATGATGCCGGATTAATTTGATGAAAAGACCCATTAGCTCGTATAGACTGCATTAATTTATTACTGGTGGACATAAGAGAGAGAGAGAGAGAGAGAGAGGGGGGGGGATGTGCAGACAGACAGGTAAACAAATATTCGAAGACTCATTAAACGCACAGCAAAATTTATATTACACCCACACTCTCCAAGCGAGCAAGCGTGATGTCTTGTTCGACGTGCGTGCGTGCGTGCGTGTGTGTGTGTGTGTGTGTGTGTGTGTGTGTGTGTGTGTGTGTGTGTGTGTGTGTGTGTGTGTGTGTGTGTGTGTGTGTGTGTGTGTGTGTGCTCATCTACACTTAAAAGTACTAGATTCCAAAGAAGGTAATGTAATAGTGGCAATTACCATTCTTGTTATTGTTACTCTCTCTCTCTCTCTCTCTCTCTCTCTCAACCACCTGAGTTCATCCAGTATGCAAAGTCTGATCCAATAATGCCATCAAGGGAAGCAAGACGGTCATCTATCCTTAAAAGTATAGACGGTATCAAAAGTTCTGTCATCTCTCCCTGTCTTCTCTACACAGGCTTTGATAATAAGTATGTAAAATCCACAGTAACTCAACTTGAACATTGCATTCGGCCACAGATTAATGCCATCAGTGTCAGTTGCTACGGATTCAATACACTGATTTTCATACACCAAGGAAAAAGAAACATTAGACCAACAGAACTTTTGATGCCGACTGTACAGTACCTGACTACGGTAGCCTTGCCTCGGGTACCTAAACCATGAAGGAGCTAATAATTAGGCTATGGACCTGGCTGTTACCGTCTCATTAACCAGCTTCCAATATCATGCAATATGTAAATTCATGGGAACCTGCCGCGCAACTCCCTGCACATAGGGTCGAGCCAGTCGGAGTTCTGGGCCAGTCACTCCAGCCAGGCGAAGGACGTGGGTATAAAATTTCACAGACTTGATTAAGTCGAAGATCAGTAGAGTTGTATTCATAAAGTGTCCTGAGCTTAAAGGCTTGTATTTATAAAGTCTCCTTAGGTTAAGTTTTGCATTAAACTTGCGAGATGAAGTCAAGGGTCAGTGAGGCCGTATGTATAAAGCTTGCTGAGCCCACGGGACTATCATCTATCTATCTATCTATCTATGTAAATATACATTTATGTATTTATACATATGTACTGTATAATACATATTGTGCATTTTATATTTTACATATAATAGGTATTATATACAGGCATACATAATAATGCATTTTAAAGTCTTTGTAAGACAGCATGTATATAGGCCATGTTTGTCTTCACTCATACAGTCACCAAACACTTCACAATGAAGTGCAAAAGCCAAAACAGCGTGTGATAATAGTTAACTCTTATGGAAACTTGTTTATCCTGTAAACTAATTAAGGTTCTAATTGTAAATATTTCAACAAGTACGCAGCAGAGTACCTGCTGGTAATTTACTGTTCACGCACACGGTCACAAAATAATTCACAACCAGAATGAATAAAAGTGAAAAAAGAATGACCAATTACGGGGATTTCTTTTACAATACCTCACTGCTATGGAGGCTCCATCATACAAACTGCTTAGGATCCTTAATAAATATGGTTCCATGAGAGTTTGGGCGTCAGAGACATTAGGATCCTTTGTGAATACGACCCCAGAAGAGTCTGAATATCAAGGGAGTCAGGATCCTTTATAAATACGACGCCAGGAGAGTTGGGACATCAAAGGAGTCGAGCAGGGGATAAGTCGTGCAATCTCAAGGCAACGAGAGGCAAAGTTGCAAAGGGGGAGGAGTTGTTGCAAGATTTCAGACAAACTTTTTACACATCAGGTCCACACAACGATTAGGCTATATTGCTACCTATTAAACCTTTTCTATAACATGCTTTCATATAGTCTTTTTTTTTTTTATATATATAGAAGCAAATATTACAAAAAATGCATATTATCCCCCTCTGTATGATCATTTGTCATTTTCCTATACTCGTGCAGTTCCCATTTGTTTGGAGATGAGGGGAGATTTTCTTTAACTGAAAGGGGGGTTCAAGACAGCCTTCATTTGCACCTTCACGACGAAAAGGCCTGCCTAAAGCTCAGCAAAGGAATATAATGAGGAAGACGTCAAGGTGGGAGGGGAGGAAGAGGGCTGTTCAATCTGCCAGCGACGAGACGGAAAGTTGGAGGAAGAGGTTAGCCAGCCTCGGAGGCGCAGTAGGTGGACTGCTTCAACAGCCTCTTATTTTACTGACTCCTCAATATCCTCTTATACACTATCACGGAAAACTATGTCGATATTAATCATATAAATAACAAAGAAGCGGAACTACTAGCCCTAAGCTTAAGATGGTTTATGAATACTGACATCACTAGACTTAATAATTTTTATGAACACATTCCCTGGATTCAAGAAGGTTTAAGAATACGGTCCCTAGGTTCAAGAAAGTTAAAGAGTACGGTCACTAGGCTCAAGAAAGTTTACGAATACGGCGCCAATCTGAAGGGGTCGGGTAGGAAGCAACACCAGCCAGTCTCGTCAGCGAAGGAAACTGCTTCCTTTGGCTATCGCTTTCGGAAAAGATGGAGCTGAGTTTGGATTCGTTTGGGGGAAGTCGGCGCATCTATCGGTAGTAAAGGCAGGCTTCCTCGCCACGCTGGTAGTTCTTATACTTTTGTACGACCCGGTTCCTGCCTCTGGATCCCTCCTACCCAATGCATTCGTGGAAAATGATGGTGGTGGTGGTGGTGGTGGTAGAAAAAAACCCTTGGGATGTCGCTGGTGTTGCTGATCATAAGGATGATGATGATGATTATAAGTACTGTCGTAGATATTTCGCCATGACTTCCAGAAGTTACAGCATACACTTTGCAAAATCATTTTTATGTGCGCCGCCACCACCGCCGACGACGACGACGATGGTGATGATGGTGCTTCCTCTCACTTGGAGCCGAGGATCAATAAGGCGACGCAAGAGAGGGGGAGGAGGGCTGGTGGCAACTTTCATTCCTGCTGTTCTTCGTTTTTAAAGCAATAGCCGTCACGCGCTGACTGACGCTGCGTCCAAGTGTTCCTGCAACTTGGTTAAACTTCGCGTCCGAGTCAAGTGATCGCACAAGCGACCCAGCCAACCATCTGCGGCTGACATATAAATTCTTCTTTGCTTGGGTACACACGGCCACGATTTCTTAGCTTGAAATAAATAGTCTGGCGTTAGATGGAACAAATATACAGTTCTTCAGTCTCGCAAAAACGTTGATGTTTGACATATTTTTATTTTTTTGGTAGTACTGGGTATGTTAGAAAAAAAAAAAAAAAAAAAAACAGTAGCTGGAACACTGGTCTTATCACACTTCACAGCCGAGGCAATAACTCACCGGCGGCGATATACGAATTTTGCTTAGTACAGGATAGAGTCATACGATTTTGCTTATCTCAAGGAAACCTACTACTACTACTACTACTACTACTACTGCAGTACTATAATAATAATAATAATAATAATAATAATAATAATAATAACAATATAATAATAATAATAATAATAATAATATGCTACCACAAAACTGTCTTATTCAGCTTCCGAGGGCCGATTAGTACTCAGCGTAATAATAAATGCTATAACCTTCATGATTATTTACAGTGTATCATAAACCCAATTCCTTCGTCATTCAACCAGCCAAAACCTTTTACAATAATATCCATTAATATTCAACTATCCACTGCACACACCTTCACTGTCTCTAAATATCATACTTTCTCTGGAGACATATTACGGAAAAATTCCATAACATCCCTTGTAAAAACGACTTCCCGGAGACTAGGTGTGCTAAACCGACTCCGCAATTTTTCTCCCCCCAAATTGCTAACTTTACGCAGTGGATATTATACACCCTAGTAAGGGATACTGCTCTTCCATGTGAGGGAGTTACACCGACATGCAGCTCTTCTCAGCACGGTGGAAAGTACGGATTTTCCTTTCATCACATCTACTCTCTCTCTCTCTCTCTCTCTCTCTCTCTCTCTCTCTCTCTCTCTCTCTCTCCCTGCCACGTGTTGTATCTCCCCTCATTTAAAGTTATTTCAATAATCACTGTTCACCAAAACTGCTTACTTTCATCCCTCCCTGATTACCATAAGCTCTCTCATATTCAATAATCGCGGTTCTTCACGTATGCAAATGGCTACTTCTATTGCCGTCTTCCTTTATCTGTTTTTCCCTCTCCAGTCCTTTTAACACAACGTGTCTAGGCATTTTGGAAAAACAAAATAGATCTTGATTTTTACACTATGTTGTTAAGTCTTCCCATGCAACAGCATTTCTTCTTTCTAAGTTTCCAGTCTTTGTTTTGTCTCCATATAATGAAACAATTTTCTATGTCACTCAGTGTTGTCACCAAGAGTCACCAGAAGGCAGCACTACACCGAGTGACTGGATGGTGGGCGCCCTAACCTACTTATAATCTCCATTAACTCCTTCAGTCCCAGGACGTACAATTTATTCAGTCTTGCTATACACAGGTGATATTATTCTGCGAAAAGCGGGCTTTTCAAACTATAGGAGTTCGGCACAGCTTTCATTAACATCTTCATTAACAGATGTTTGTAATAAAAAATCAGTAATACATGTTTGTCATAAAAAATAAATAATGCATGTTTGTCATAAAAAAATCAATAACAGATGGTTGTCGTAAGGTTAAAAAAATAATAACATGTTTGTCGTATGGTTAAAAAAAAAAATGTTTGTCGTAAGGTTAAAAAAAATATATATATGTTTGTCGTAAGAGGAAAAAATCAATAATAGATGTTTGTCATACACAACCAATAACAGAAGTTTATCGTAAGAGAAAAAAAAATGATAATAATAATTTCAATAATTGATGTCGTAAAGAAAAAAAATCTTCCGAAAGTAGCAATTTAAACTATACTCTCTTTAACTTGGTCTATAATTGCCATCTGTCTATGTACAGTACTAAGGTGTAGCAATGACAATGGATTTACACTGAAATATGGTGCTAGTCACGAAGAAGTGTTGCAGAAAGGATGTAGACGCGTGGTAGTCTTTTTTTTTTGTGTGTCACTGCGCTGCATTATATAAGCTGCAAAAGAATGAAAATCCGGGTATCCTTGAGAGAGAGAGAGAGAGAGAGAGAGAGAGAGAGAGAGAGAGAGAGAGAGAGAGAGAGGAGTAAAAGGGAAAGCAAACAGCAACAGACCTAATGGTCTTTTCGTGGCTACTAAAAAAAAAAAAAAAGGATGCCTATGATATCTATTCTATGAGGTGAAAATAAGGACAGTGCAGCAAGAAGGCAGCCCCCGCCCACCAAACCCTGCAGCCGAAACCGACAGGAAAAAGGTAAGAAGGACCACCATTCCTTAAGAAGTGCAAATTTACTGGAAATTCCTCTTGTGATTTCTAGTCAGCCTCAAACATCTATAAAGTACCGCGGATTTAAAGTTTGGAATCAACTACCACAAGCTTTAAGAAATGTAGAAACATTGTCTAGTTTTAAAAGACAGCTTAAATCACACATTAAAGAAATACCGATGCTCACTACGTAACAGCTATGTGATTTACTGAAATAACATAAATTCTACTTTTCGAGTTGGATATATTGTGAATGTTGAATGTATTTATGCTTTGTATATGTGTAAGTATGTATACAGGGTGTAATGCGACGTATGACAAAAATTTACACCAATGATCTATCATGTAATTTTAAGTATATTTTGTTCTATAAACATATGCTCTCTGCGGCCCCATATCAGTACCCAGCATTCGGCTGTTTTGTAGAAAAGCTTCGTCTCTTGCATGTGCCATTGGGTGAGAGCTTGGCGGGGCGACGGGAGACGAGTATTATTAGCTTATACTGCACTCTACATCAAAATCTCATAACCTATCAGTACACACGAGTTTTAAGAAAAAACTTTACGTGGTCTATTGATTCTTTAACATCAAGTCATGCATTCATGCAATTCTTTTGCACAAATCGACTGTAATTAAGGATTAAATTTAAAATTTTATGGCTTGCAAGGGAGTAGGGAGGGAGGGAGGACAGGCTGGTGTGTTGTTGCCAATTATGTAATATTTGGTTTGTAGGATGTTGCTACCAGCATTATCATAACACCCACAGCTCATTCAGTGAAAGAACATTACTGTACTGAGTGACTGGCATCAATTTAAGTCAGGAGTAATATTATTATTTTATCTATCTATCTATTACCAGACGCCTCAATCCCGTTTGGGGTGGCCACAAACAAATCGCCTCCAAGTCGCCCTGTCCCCCGCCATTTCACTGCCCTGCTCCCAACTCACACTCCCCTCTCTCGTATACCTCTCCATCCCATCCCTCCATCTCATCCTCGGCCTCCCCCTCCCTCTTCCCCCCTCCACCTCACTCACATACACTCTCTTCGTCAGTCTTTCACCATCCATCCTCTCCACATGGCCAAACCACCTCAGTGTGTTCCTCATAACGCTTCCTATCACATCCACATCAACACCACAACGCTCCTTTATATTCTCATTCGTCAGCCTGTCTCTCCATGTGACTCCACAAGCTCCTCTTCAATAACTCCTTTCCTTGTGTCAATTTTTCTGCTGCAAGTAAACGTGGCACCATTTTTTTCATATGATGTTGACGTGAGAACAGTGACACAGGATTGCCAATATAACGGCTATGCAGCTAGACCTATTTTATGTTTCGCTTGCGGCACTAACATCTGGCAACATGATATCTAGCTACATTCTGGATATTTTTGCCATTTTTAGGTGATATCCTAGAGATTTTATCGTATTTTCTAGCGATGTTTTGCAGTGTTTATTATCTAGCGACATTCTAGCAAGTTTTCAGGACTAAACTAGCGAGATTGATGTAAGGTCTTGGCAACCCTGCGTCCACTGTCATTTGAACGGGATCATTTGCAGGGAAGGCACACATTACGAATAATGTTCTCCTTGTTCTGTTGTTCAACGGGCTCAGCTTCACATGTTCATAAGACAGCATGCCACGTACGTACAGCAATGAAGAATATGGTGATACCGAGTATTTTTTTTACGGATTCTGCGATGGTAATGCCAGTCTGCAGAGAGGAATACAGGTGGATACCAATGGCGCCACGTTTACTTGCAGCAGAAAAATTGTGATAAATAAAATTCTTCCTAAAGAAGTGAGGCTAATCTTCCTTGGGAATAACGTCTTTTCACTGAATGAGCTGTGGGTGTTATGATAATACCGGTAGCAACATCCTACAAACCAAATATTACAACTGGCAACAACAACAGCCTGTCCTCCCTCCCTCCCTACTCCCTTGCAAGCCATAAAATTTTGAATTTAATCCTTAATTACAGTCGATTTGTGCAAAAGAATTGCATGAATGCATGACTTGATGTTAAAGAATCAATAGACTACGTAAAGTTTCTTCTTAAAACTCGTGTGTACTGATAGGTTATGAGATTTTGATGTACAGTGCAGTATAAGCTAATAATACTCGTCTCCCGTCGCCCTGCCAAGCTCTCACCCAATGGCACATGCAAGAGACGCTTTTCTACAAAACAGCCGAATGCTGGGTACTGATATGGGGTCGTAGAGAACATATTTTATAGAACAAAATATACTTAAAATTACATTATAGATCATTGGTGTAAGTTTTTGTCATACGTCGCGTTACACCCTGCATTTATATTTGTGTGGATGAATGTGTACATGTAGAGCTGTTTGTGTATATCTGTACATGTATATGTTTATTTATTTGTATGGGTGTGTACAGGTATATACTCTCCATGTAAGTGCACGCTTATATATGAGGGTGTAAGTAAATGCGTGTGTGTAATTGTTTGTGCAGGTATGTGTATATAGGTGTATGTGCAATATATATGCGTGTGTATATGTGTGGAATTGTACAGAAGAATGGGTATGAGTGTGTATATGTATATGTATGTGTGTATGTATATATGTGTAAGTGTGTGCATGTGTATGTATATGTGTATGTATGTGTATACATGTATATGCGGTATATGTATATGTACATATGTATGTATATGTGTATGAATGTGTATATGTGCGTGTACGTATGTATGTGTATGTGTATGTACTTGTGTGCATGAATGTTTACCATTTGTCCAACAGTTAAATTGTTACTACAACTGAAATGAAATGAATAAAATTGTATCATATGACGACTGTCATAACTGAGTCAACATTACGGTGGGACTTGGTACTAATGCGTAATAGGTAACTATGAAACATTAATATGCACTCTACAAAGTATGGTATGTTCATTATGTCATGCTAGCTTCATCACCTTGATGTATATATCATGTAAATCTTAGGGTACATAACTTTGTGCATCATATACTGAAAATAATATGAACTATATCGAGTTACAAGCCAGGTGCCTTTAAGAGAGAATTCTCTCAAAAGGCTCAGCCATTTTACTCAGGTATATGTAATTAATGATAAGTTGTATATCCGTGCCTAAATAAAAGATTTCAACATCAATTTCATTCAGAATAGAAAACCTGCCATGGAAAGATCACAGAAAAGACTGAAACGAAAATAAACTTTATCCAGCACTACCTACATCTGTAAAGGGAAATTTAATTTTATCTGAAATTCTGCTGGTGTGTTAGCCACGACCTGCAAGAGAGAAACAATCAGCCAATCAGATTAATTATTCAGAATAATTATGCGGCCATGAACGCGTTTAGCTTAACTAAGGAACTAAAGGCATGGTACTAATGTAATTGACTTTGAAACGTTATTGCTCTATTACAGTCTGCCACATTTCTAGGCAATTTAAGAGAGAGAGAGAGAAAGAGATTAAACAAAAACATTTAAATTAAAACAATAACTGCATCACCATCATCGTCCTCAACACTGTCCAGTCCTGTAATGCCCCATTAGTATCGTCGAGGCCAGACAACAGGACTCTCACGCCAGTTATTAAAGACGAGTGACCGGTCGCCCTCCTAAGACTGATATTATGCAAACGTACACACTAATCATCCCTCGAACTTAATCCCACTTAAGCCACATCGGGCTGGAGCACCGCAACCCACTGGGCAACCAACCATCCAAAATAATAATGAAAGACAAAGGAATAACACGCAATAATTACCAAGACTGAAGAAGAAAGACGAACGAACAGGGGAGACAAAAGGAAAGAATGATAAAAGAGGGAAGTGGAGAACAATGAGTGATAAAAGGCGATAATGTCAAGCTGAGGGTGGAAAAGACGAGAAAAAAATGGAAATAATGATATGAACTAAACAAAGGCAAACAATGAGAGGAAGAGGGAAGGAAGTAGTACCGGAAGATGAAAGATGATTTACTGAAGGATATGACAATGAAAAGGAAACTAAAGGAAAACAAATGGGGTGAATAACGAGTATATTTAGCGGAACGAATGTGTAAACATATATACTTAGATAATAACTAGTGTATACTGTACATACACACAGGCACACGTCTATGTATGAATTTATGTATGGATGTATGCCTATATGCATGTACAGTATGCATAAATGAATGCATGTATGTAAGTATGTACCTATGTATGTATCCATGCATGTATGTATCCATGTAAGGAGGGAGGGAGTACAAAGAAGTACAAAGGAAAGCAAACAGCAACAGGCCTGTTGGTCCTTTCGTGAGTCTTTGGTGTAGGGAAGGTTATAACAAAACTATTCTATCCGCTAAAGACCAGAACAAAAAAGCGGGGAGAGAGAGAGAAATTTACTTTCAGTTCAATCCCCTATGTTGAATAAAATCTAGACAAAGCCAGAACATGGGTAAAAAAAATAAATCACTACATAGAAGGTGTTAAGAAATGAGCAAGGAAAATTAATTAGAAAGAAGAAATAGAAAAAGACGAAAGAGGAGTTTGGAAAAATAAAAATAAAATTAAGGATATACGTTTGACAGCAGAAAGGGTTATAAATATTGTAGGCGTCCAGTCAGGGAATATATAAGCTAAGCTGAATAAAAGAATAAAGAACTGGGAATGATGGCTTGATACAGATAGATAGATATTTAAATGGATGGATGGATATTCAGACACACGGGTGGACACAGATAGAGACAGAAGATAGACTCACAGACGGAGATATTCAGACAGGTAGGTAGATGGGTGGACAGATAGATAGAATGACATAGATAGATAGATAGATAGACTGACATGCAGACACAGACACAGAAAATACTGAGACAGGGAGACATTCAGATAGGCAGACAGATATGAAGATAAAGATAGACTAATAGATCGGTAGACTGACAGACAGGAAGATATTCAGACAGGTAGGTGGACAGATAGATAGATAGATAGACACAGACAGATAGACAGATGGATAGATCGGCAGACTGACAGAATGGGAGATATTCAGACAGGTAGGTACAGAGATAGATAGACACTGACAGACAGATTGATAGATAAACATACTGACATAGATAGATATACAGTATAGACACTGTAGATAGTTAGACACACTGATAGATCGACATGGAGATATTCAGACAGGTAAATATAAATAAATAATAATAATCGACTGACAGACGTTCACACCGAGAAAATTAACAGACAGAATTAACACTCTTAGGCCCGTAGTCTTGTCGGTCTAGGAAGCTCCCTAACACCTCTTGCTAAGTGATCTATTTTCTTTATTAGACTTCGCCGTCCTTTTCTGTGTTACTTAAATCATTCTGATATCATTACATTGTGCATAAATAATGTACAAAACATATATCAGCCAGCCGTATCGAAAAATAAATCAGTAAGGAGGAGGTGTTAGGGAGTTTCTTTACCAGATACCTTAATCCCGGAGAGGGTGGCTACTAGCAAATCCACTTCATGTCATCCTGTCCACCGCCATCAGGCTGACCTCTCTCCAACTCACACAATCCTCATTCATATACATCTCCATCCCCAATCTCATTCTCGGTCTCCCTCTTTCCCACTCCCCCTCCACCTCTCTCACATACACTCTCCTAGTCAGTCTCTCATCTCCGTTCTCACCACACGACCAGTATATATCAGGGTAATTTTCCTAATACCTTCCAGCATATCCATAGGAAATAATTTACAAGAAGTGACGCCATTTTACCGTCTTAGAGAATATCAGGAGCAAAGCACCTTCAGCACATACCTGAGGAGGAAGAGTGGAGCAATTAGTGTGGATCCAGGCTATGTGGAGGTCGTAGTAATGAGATATGTGGATGAACCAGTGGAATAAGTGGATGAGACTTGTGGCATCGGAGAAATATTATAGAAAAAATGTGTGGATGTTACAGTAATTATAATAATAATAATAATAGTAATACTGATAATAGTAGTAACAATACCACTACTACTACTACTACTACTATTAATAATAATAATAATAATAATAATAGCAATCATCATCATCATCATAATCATGGGTATGTATCGAAGACAGGTGATGGTCGTAATAATATGGAATGAATACTAATCAGTGGAACAGGTGAACGAAATTAATGAAACAGGCCAATAATATTAACAAACAAGCCACTGATATTACCTCAACGAGACCAAGGATTTTTTTTTTTTTTTTATTCGTGCCATCTCTAAACTTTTTAAAATCAGAAGAGGGAATTTCGAACTGGGGAGAAGACAACAGAAAGAGCCTTCAATATCTACTTCATATATCAGCGTTCTCTCGCTGAAGGAAATAATCTGGAATAGGAAGAATACAAAATAAAAGTTATCATGGCAGTGTGTACAGTTTTGGTCAGGATTATCGCTCCGGTTTTTGGGTCGAAGAATTACGAACTACTTTTCAGTGCTACATAACTATTAGTATTGCTACACTCTCCCTTATAACGCTTTTTTTCTGGCTAATAAAGAGTGTAAAGTTTGTTATACAGTAATTTTTTCATAAGGTAGTCCCACAACCAGGAAAAGATCTTGCTTTACACAGGAGAAATACAAAATACGCGGCCAGTTATCAGGTACGGTATGATCAATTAACCAACTAACGCCAAATTAAGAGCAGCAGTGGTGGGGGAACATCACTTTATTTCCGGCACATGTTTAATTGATTTTAAATGTAATTGGTTTTCTACTGCAGGATAATATAATCTTTTTTTCATGCAAGAAAGAAGGAACTAAAGGCCAGGAGCCCCCAAACTATTCCCTCCAAGAAAAAACAAAAACATGATAACAGGGAGCCAGATTCAAGATCCGTTCATTTGCTACAAATCGAAGATTGTACGTACGGAGTTTCATTTAAATTCATTCACTATACTCCTTTCACTCTCAACTGGCCTAAAACTGCCATCTCTCCACCTTGAATGCTGAGTTGTAACAACAGATTAACACAAAAACATGATGCTAGTCACGATGAAGTGCTGTGAAAAGAATGTAGAGCAGTAGTGTGTTTTTCTGCCACTGAGCTAAGTGAAATAAACCGCAAAAGGACGAAAATCTTGGCCAAGTTGCAGTAAAAGGAGTATAACAACGAGTATATTGGCGTTGTTCTATATTGACTGAAGCTTCAGAAACAGTATCGTTCCACGCAACGATCGAATAATTTAGTGGTCAGGTCTCCGTTAGTCTTTTCACTACGACAGGGCAATACTAAGTAAATTATTGGGAGGTAACAAAAATTAGGTCTATTTCTAATATGTTCGACCCTGGGAATAGACTGGAAAGCCCGTTCCCTAAAACACAAACTTTCTCATGTCACCACTTCGGCACCAATACCCACCATCCACAATGAATACATGCTAGTCCTATCGGCGTCGCGACTGTGTGATGGAATTAGAATTGGGATTTCTATGACATCTGGGTGGGTCTTGTGGGGGATAAGTATACTGTGTTTTAACGACTTCATATCAACAAACCGTTCCCTACTCCAGATGGGAATCGAACTAGCGTCCTTTCAGACATCACATCAGTCCTCTAACCACTAAACCCTTGTGGTGGCAAAATGGAAACTTAATATTCCCTTCAGTCCAATTATTTCATCCCCAGCTGAATGAAATCGTCCGTAGGTTGTTAGAATATAATAAAAAGGCGTAATTGCACTGAGGAGATTCAACAAACAACGTAATGACCGCCATCGAATGGAACAGGGGAAAAACACACACAATGGCCTTAATATTATACCAGTAAAAAGATCGATGTAATTTTTCTTCTTCTGGTTGTCGGAAGAATTTAATGGAAAAAAATGTGAAAAGTTTTACCTCAAAAATTCTCTGGCTTTTCTTTATTTTTCTGTCGTCCTTCTTCCTTTCCCTCTCCCTCACCTTCTCCCTTCCTCCATCCTTTCTTGCTTCTTTTACTTCTTTGTAGTCTATTTCCCTTCATGCTGTCCTTTCTTTCCCTCGCCCTCCTTCTTTCCTCCCTCCTGTCTTCATTTTTTCCACTCTTTCTTCCCCATCTTTCTCGCTCCTTCGTCCTGTCTTTCATTCCTTCTCTTCTCCCTCCTTCCATTCTTAGTTTCCTCCTCCCATTTTTCCTTTTTTTTTTCTTTCCCACTCTGTCCTCCTTCCTTCTTTCTTTCTTTCGGTCCTCCCTCCCACCATCATTAACGTCTATCTTCCTTCATTTCCTCCCTCTCCCCTCCTTTTCCTTACTTTTTCTTCCCTTCTATCTATTGTCCTTCCTTCTTTCCATCTTCCCTCCTTAATTTCCGATCCCTTTACCTTTTCTATTTTCCATAGTCCCTTTACTTATTCCTTCACACCTCCCGGCCTCCTTTTCTTCCTCCCTACCTTCCTTCCGTTCTTCATTCTTTTGCTTTCTCCCTCTCTCCCTCCCTCCTTTCCTTCCTCCCTACCTTCCTTCTTTTCTTAATTCATTTCTTAATCCCTCCTTACCTCCTTTCATTCCTCATGTCCTTCCTTCCTCCTCCTTGTCCTGCCTTCTTTTTATCCTTCCTTCCATCTTTCCTCTATCTGAAGCTCTCATCCTTCCTTCTTTTCATCCTTCTCTTCCCTCATTTCATTCCGCACATCTTTCTTTCCTCTATCTTGCGCTCCCATCTTTTCATCCTTCCTTCTGTTTTTCCTCCCTCACACCCACCCTTCCTTCCTTTATCCGACTCTCTCATCCTCCTTTCTTTTCCACCTTCCTTTCATTCTTCTCTCCCCTCCTTCCACCTTCATCATGACCTTCTCAGAAAAGTTTCAAGAAAGTGACTGAGAAAACGCAAACATTCTTCTTTCCAGTCGACCCTAAATACGGGAATGGGAAAAGTATAATAATAATACTAAAAACAATAAATAATAACAACAATAAGAAGAAGAAGAAGAAGAAGAACTAGTAGTAGTAATAGTAACAGTAGTACTAGTACTAGTAGTGATGATGATGATAATAATAATAATAATAATAATAATAAAAAAAATAATAATAATAATAATAATAATAACACTAATAATGATAATTATAAAAATAATAATAAATAATGAGCAGTAGTAGCAGCAGAAGTAGTGGAAGTAATAGTAGTAAGTATAATACTAATATAAAAAAAAAAAAATAGTATTAATAACTATAATATCATCATCAACAGTCTAACCATTATTTCTCACAAATGAAGAAGGGTTGATGGGATGCAGGAACAGAAAGGATGATTCATATAAGGAAAATTACTAGCATATCCTCATAACCTCGTGTGTGTGTGTGTGTGTGTGTGTGTGTGTGTGTGTGTGTGTGTGTGTGTGTGTGTGTGTGTGTGTGTGTGTGTGTGTGTGTGTGTGTGTGTGGAGCAATATTGGCTTCTTTATGACGTGGTGGCGCTGGAGAGGAAGGGGAAGGGAAAGATGGTAGACAGAGGGATATGCAAGCGGAAGTCGAAGGGGGGAGAGAGAGAGAGAGAGAGAGAGAGGGGGGAGGGAATAAAAGCAAACAAGAGGAAGGAAGGCAGGGGAGAGGGTGAAGCAAAGACAGAAAAAAAAAAGAGAAGAGAGAAAACAGGAGAGGAGGAGGAGACGGGGAGGATCTGTGGCTTTATCCTATCACAGGCAAAAAAAAAAAAAAAAAAAAAAATCTCAGGCCCAAGGGAAAAGATGTCAGCAATTTTTCAATATACGGTATAAAGGACCCATAAATTTTTTTTCACATTTTTTCCACGTAACTTTCCAGCATTTTTTTTTTTCATATACTTTCATTCATGTCTTTCATACATTTTTCATATATTTAGTCTTACATTATTTTTCATTCATTTCATTTAGTTTCTCAATCATTTTATATACATTTCCATACATCTGTCAGTATACCTTACAGTTTTAGATACATTATTCAAATATACTTTTCCATGCATTTTGATATACAGTTTTCTATCTTTTTTCATAAACAGGTTGCCATAGTTTTTATACGTGTCTATAAATTATTTCTATCAAGATACCTGTGTTGAAAAATACTTCCAGTACATTTTTAAATCTACAAATCTCCGTAAATGTCCATAAGTTTTGTTTTCCATACATTTCTTTCACATTATATTTTCAGTGCATAGACTAAACATGGCTTTCAGTTCCTTTCAAATGTGGCTTTCAACTCGTTTCAAATATGGCTTTCAATTCATTCATTCATCATTCATCATCCAATCCTACATTGCACCATATAGAGCGTAGGAGCCCGGGGCTAGGCAAGTTGGTCCTGACATTTAAGATGAGAGTGACCAGTCTCACTCATCCCTGAGTAGCATTACATAAGCAATAAACCCCAACCATCCCTTGGATATAAACCTACACAGGTTCAATCTGACTGAAGCTTACTTTTAAATATGGCTTTCAATTCCCTTTAAATATGGCTTTCATTTCCCTTTACATAAGGCTTTCATCCATCCATCCATCCATCCATCATCCTATCCTACATTGCCCCATGAGGAGCGTAGGAGCCCAGGGCTAGGCAGTTGGTCCCGACATTTAAGGTGAGACAACTCCTTTTAAATATTGGTTTCAATTCCTTTTAAATATGGGTTTCAATTCCTTTTAAATATGGGTTTCAATTCGTTTTACATATGGATTTCAATTCCTGTTAAATATGGGTCAGAGTTCCTTTTATAAGGGTTTCAATTCCTTTTAAATATGGGTTTCAATTCCTTTTAAATATGGGTTTCAATTCCTTTTAAATATGGGTTTCAGTTCCTTTTAAATATGGGTTTCAGTTCCTTTTAAATATGGGTTTCAGTTCCTTTTACATGTGGGTTTCAATTCATTTTAAATATGGGTCTCAGTTCCTTTTAAATATGGGTTTCAGTTCCTTTTAAATATGAGTTCAATTCCTTTTAAATATGGCTTTCCATTCCTTTTAATTATTATTTTCCATTCTTTTTAAATATGGCTTTCCATTTCCTTTAAATATGGCTTTTAGTCCTTTTAAATATGGTTTTCAGTTCCTTTTAAATATGGCTTTCAATTCCTCCTAGATATGACTTTCAATTCCTATTAAATGTAGCTTTCAATTTCTTTTAAATATTTTTTTTTTTTTTTTTTTTTTTTTAATGCGAGGAAGAAGGAACCAAGGGCCATGAGCCCGCAGTAACAGTTCCCTCCAAGAGAAAAACAAAATACAATATAGAGCCAAATTCAAGATCCGATCATTTTGAGATGCCTGGACACACTCCGTTTGAAAGACTGGAGATTATAGGCAGCAGGAAATACAGACAGAGGGAGACAGTTCCAGAGCTGACCTGTTTCATAAATGAAAGACTGGGAGTAACGGTTAACTCTTGCATTAGAGAGTTGGACAGAAAAAGGATGAGAGTTTGCTGCCAGACGGGTGCTACGCACCCGTCGTAGAGGTGGAGGAATGCAAGCAGACAGTTCAGAGGAGCAGTGACCATTAAAGTAGCGACAGAAAAGAGATAAAGATGCAACAGTGCGGCGAAGAGACAGAGGTTGAAGGGAGTCAGTAAGAGGAGGAGAGTTAATGAGACGAAAAGCCTTTGACTCCACCCTATTGAGAAGAGCTGTATGTGGGGAGCCTCCCCACACATGAGAGTTGTACTCCACACAGGGGCGGATAAAACCCCTGTATAGAGTCAACAATTGCGCAGGGGTAAAGAAAGAGCGGAGTCGGCTTAGCACACCCAATCTCTTGGAAGCAGATTTTACAAGAGATGTAATATGATCTTTCCAAGATATGTCCCGAGCAAATGAAACCCCAAGCATGTTCAAGGATGATGCAGGATTAAGCTGAATATTATTAAACATTAGTGGGTATACCTGTGGAAGATTTTGTCGGGTTGATAGGTGTAAGAACTGAGTCTTAGATGCATTAAAGACAACCATATTATTTTTACCCCAGTCAGAGATACGAGCCAAGTCAGACATTAGGTGTGCCATAGCCTCATCCCTTGTTTGTTGAAGTAACTGTTGAGATGGGCATTGCGGGAACCGAATGGAAAGGTGAAGGGTGGAGTCATCAGCGTATGAGTGGATAGGGTTAGATGTACAGCTTAGAAGATCATTGATGAATAAAAGGAAGAGAGTTGGTGATAGGACAGAGCCCTGAGGAACACCACTGTTGACTGATCTAGGAGAAGAACGATGGCCGTCTACAACAGCGGCTATAGAACGACCAGAAAGGAAGCTAGCGATGAAGGCACAGATAGAAGGATAGAAACCGTAGGAGGGCAGTTTGGAAATTAAAGATTTATGCCAGACTCGATCGAAAGCCTTTGAGATGTCAAGTGCAATGGCAAAGCTTTCGCCAAAGTCCCGAAAGGAGGATGACCGGGAGTCTGAAAGGTAGGTGAGAAGATCGCCAGTGGAGCGTCCCTGACGGAACCCATACTGACGATCGGAAAGAAGGTTGTGATAGGAAAGATACCTTAAAATTTTTCTATTAAGAATTGACTCGAAAACTTTTGAAATACAGGACGTTAAAGCAATTGGACGATAGTTGGAGGGTTGGGAGTGGTCACCCTTCTTTGGGACTGGCTGAATGAGAGCAAACTTCCAGCAAGAAGGAAAGGTACAAGTTGACAGACAAAGACGAAAGAGTTTGCCTAGGCAGGGTGTAAGCACAGAAGCACAGTTCTTGAGAACAACAGGAGGGACCCCATCAGGCCCATATGCCTTGTTAGTACTGAGGCCAGTGATGGCAGAAAATACATCAACTGAAGAAATTTTAATGTCAGCCATGAGGAAGTCAGAGGGGGAAGTGATGGAGGAACAGCACCGGAATCGTCTAAGGTAGAATTGGAGGAGAAAGTCTGTGCGAAGAGATCTGCTTTATCAGTAGAAGAAATAGCTACAGAACCATCAGAGTAGAAAAGAGGAGGGAAGGATGATGAGGTAAAATTGTTAGAAAGATTTTTGGCAAGATGCCAGAAGGAGCGGGAAGAATTCGAGTTGGAGAGTTGAGAGCATTTAGTATGGATGAAATTATTTTTAGTAGAGTGAAGAACAGACTTAGCACGATTCCGGGCAGAAACGTAAAGATGATGTGATTCAGGGGTGGGTTGGCTCCGGTACCTTTTGTAGGCCCTCTCCTTGTTGCGGACAGCATTAGAACAAGCGTGATTAAACCAAGGCTTTCTTGCATTAGTCAAAGGATATGAGAAAGGAATGTATGCTTCCATGCCCGAGAGAATAACCTCCGTAATGCGCAAGGCACACTCAGATGGCTCACGGCCATGGAAGCAATAATCATTCCAGGGAAAATCAAAGAAATACTGCCTGAGGGCCTCCCAGTCTGCAGCTCCAAAATGCCACAGATGACGTTTCCCTGGAGGGTCCACAGGCCGTACCGGAGTGACAGGACAGGTTAAGGTAATAAGGTTGTGATCGGAGGAGCCCAACGGAGAGAAAAGATTAACAGAGTAAGCAGAAGGATTAGTTGTGAGGAAGAGGTCAAGTATGTTGGAGCTCTCTCCAAGGCGGTCAGGGATACGGGTAGGGTGCTGTACAAGCTGCTCTAGGTCATTAAGGATAGAAAAGATGTAGGCTTTCAATGCCTTTTAAGTATGACTTTTAATTCCTTTTAAACATGACTTTCAATTTCTTTTAAGCATGGCTATCAGTTCCTTTTAAATATAACTTTCAATTCCTTTTAAATATGACTTTTAAATCCTTTTAAATATGACTCTCAATTCCTTTTAAATATGACTTTCAATTCCTTTTAAATATGGCTTTCCTTTTAAATATGACTTTTAATTCCTTTTAAATATGACTTTCAATTCCTTTTAAATATGGCTTTCCTTTTAAATATGACTTTTAATTCCTTTTAAATATGACTCTCAATTCCTTTTAAATATGACTTTCAATTCCTTTTAAATATGGCTTTCCTTTTAAATATGACTTTCACTTCCTTTTAAGTATGGCTTTCAAAGGCTCCAACATGCTTGTATGTGTCGTCCATGGTCACCAAATGGCGGCTCTCCATGCTGCTCGATCTCTGGCATCCTCCATATTCAGTTACCTTTCTGATTCATTTAACTACTCTTAAACAGATGGACACATGATGCAGCTCGATCTCTGGCAGCCTCCCTATTCAGTTAAGTTTAGTACTCATTTAACTACTCTTAAATAGATGGACACCTGATGCAGCTCGATCTCTGGCAGCCTCCCTATTCAGTTAAGTTTAGTATTCATTTAACTATTCTTAAACAGATGTACACCTGATGCAGCCCGGTCTCTGGCAGCCTCTCTATTCATTTAAGTTTGATGTTCATTTTACGGCTCTTAATTAGATGGATACCTGATGCAGCTCGACATCTGGCAACCTCCCTATTCAGTTAAGTCTGGTATTCCCTTTACTACTCTTAAACAGATGGACACCTGAGTCAAGTGAAGCCAGCTGCCAGCACCAAGATTGGGGTCCTAGCGCTAACGTGCCACCAGCCTCCCAGTCTATAATTTCTGACACATACAGCATTTAACCCATGACTAGTACGATTTCCCTAGAACATATTTGTTTGCTATTAACCCACATCAATCTCTGTATGACCTCTGTTACTATGCTGCCATGATTTTTTAAAATGTAATTAATCAATCAATCAAATCAATAGCACAAATTTCCCTGGGATCTGTGTTGTTCCACTGCCATTATATTTTAAATGTAATCAGTCAATCAAACAATCAATTAAACTGATAGCACAAATTTCTCTGGGATCTCTGTTGTTACGCTGCCATGATCTTTTTAATGTTATCAATCAATCAATCAATCAATCAATCAACCAATCAGTTGCACAAAGATTGTCACTGGAGATAAATGACCAAATTTATTTTAGAGTTAGCTTTAATTAACAAGTGTTACAGCCGCTGGGAGAGGCTTAACACTGAATATTATAGGGTGTAGCTCTGACATCCCCAGGCTCCTATGACTCACTCTCAGCTGAATAAAATCGTCTGGCGTAAGCTGAAAGAGAACGCTAGAGCTGTACCGACCATAAGGGGGTTAATGGTAGCATTAACACCATTTTAAAGACTTGTACTCTACGCTGCATAAAATCGCCTGGCATTAAGCTGGAACAGAATGCTAGAGTTGTACCGATCGTATAAGGGTTTGACGATTTGCAGTGTAATCTCCCCTGCCTGGCAGTGAAACGGTATGGAATTATAATTGGGTGAAAGGCGTTGTGTAAATCGCCTGCTTTGATGCCTCGTTATAGGTTTTGATCTCATAAAATACGTACACATACATACTTCGAAGCACACATGTATACACATATTGATTAGAAAACCACTAACCCTTAGGCTACACCCCCCACACACCCACCCACACGATCATCATCATCAACATCATTAAAACCCCAATTCCTACCTAAAGTATTTAAACATTTAACTTCCTAAATTAAAGGAATACTAATCAAACATATTTTCAGTTTCTAGAAGAGACACTCGTTTACCATCTACAGAAAGTATGGATAGACCCTGAATAAGACTGAAAAAATAATCAAAGGAGTAGATAAAAATTAAATAGATAAAAATGCTGAAATATATATAGAAGATGTATGTTCACGTTAAAAAAATTGGCTTGCATCAAACGACACAAAGTAAGCGGTAACAGCCTATCCAATATTACCCTATCCATTCGCGTGGGTCCTGAGGCTAGGCTAGGATACCTTGGTCCAGGACTTGTATTCATAAAGGATCCTAATCAATCAACAGGATAAATATGTCACCACAACAGTTCGATATTTTCACATTCATTTTTTTTTTTTCGTATCTTGTCACTAATATTCACTCTTAAACGGATTGCAAAGCATTCCGTACCTTTAGTAAATAAAAGGATGAAGGAGTAAGTGTAGGGGTGAAGGAGTAAGTGTAGGGGTGAAGAAGCAAGTGTAGGGTTGGCAGGGCATGTGTAGGGATAAGAAGGCAGGTGTAGGGGTGCTAGAAAATGTGTTGGGCAGAACTGAGGAGGTGAAAAGACAAGTATACGAGTGAAAGAGAAAGGCCACGAAGAGAACGGATGCATAGGAGTGAAAAAAAAAAAATCGCTAGAAAGTGCAAGAGTAAGAGCGAAAAGGCAACAACAACAACAAAAAGCGATGAGACTGGGCCCATTCATTTATTTCTCAAATAATAACCAAAGTACCCAATAAACCGACAACAGCGAGATTCAGAAGAGCGAGACCGAGAAGAATATACATAAAGTCAGCCAGTATTTCATAATTCCAAGATGGTCAACACCCCAAGCTTCTCAAACTTTGGGGAGAAGCAGGAGTTTCTGCCAAAAAGTTTTCTACGATCGCTCTGATGCCGCGACAGATTCAATGGATGGAAATGATGGATTCTCTCTCTCTCTCTCTCTCTCTCTCTCTCCACCCAAAGCCCATTCCGGTATCACAGGGTCCAGGTCACCCCATAAGCACTGTAGAGTCCCAGCGCTGTGACAGACCCTCGCTGAAAATTGCAGGAGTAACTTTGACTTGCACCTCTTTCCCTACCCTTTCACAAACACACACACACACACACACACACATTTTAGGAGCTGAATAAAATCGTCCGTCGTTCAGGTGGAATTATATGTGAAGATCTTAATATATATATATATATATATATATATATATATATATATATATATATATATATATATATATATATATATATATATTAATCGTGATAACCTGTAACAGAACTAGTAAGCGGGATTTTTTGTAAAAACTAAAATATGCAATTAGGTGAAAAAAAAAAAAAGTTGGAAATTCACATCTGTAAGGTTAATTTCTCCATACAGTTCGTTTTTTAAGCAATATTTGTTGATATTAATAAATCAGCTACACTGTTGTTAAACTGGCTTAAAACTGCCATCTCTTCATCTTGAATGCAGAGCTGCAACAATGGATTAACAATAAAATGTTATGCTAGTCACGAAGAAGTGTCTTTTAATTATGCAGAGCCATAATACTTTCTTTATCTGACATTCAGCTATACAAAATAAACTGAAAAAAGACGAAAATCAGCACAATGTTAAAGTCAAAAGGTACAGCGTTGAAGAAAACCATTAGGTGTGGTAAGCGAAATAAATCGATCAATGAAAGACTTGTTCTATAAATGGCGCTTATTTAGAAGATAATAACAGTTTTGGCCCGACCTGGACCCTGCTCAAGGTTATAAAGAGACTGGACGTTAGTATATATAAATAATAAAGGGAGAGAGACAGAGAGAGAGAGAGAATGTGTGTGTGTGTGTGTGTGTGTGTGTGTGTGTGTGTGTGTGTGTGTGTGTGTGTGTGTGTGTTGGCTCTCAATTTCCCCAGCTTGCTATCAGTAGTGGATGTCAGTTGGGAGGTGAGGGTGATCTGGCCTTGTCACCAGCCCTTGATATCATTCTTGTATCAAATATCCGATCACACTCTCTGAAAGGACTACGGGAAAAAAAAGCTGTGTGTGTGTGTGTGTGTGTGTGTGTGTGTGTGTGTGTGTGTGTGTGTGTGTGTGTGTGTGTGTGTGTGTGTGTGTGTTGGCTCCCAATTTCCCCAGCTTGCTATCAGTAGTGGATGTCAGTTGGCGTTGAAAAGAGGGTGATCTGGCCTTGTCACCAGCCCTTGATATCATTCTTGTATCAAATATCCGATCACACTCTCTAAAAGGACTACGGGAAAAAAAAGCTGTGTGTGTGTGTGTGTGTGTGTGTGTGTGTGTGTGTGTGTGTGTGTGTGTGTGTGTGTGTGTGTGTGTGTTGATATCTGATTTTAATTTGATGGTGTGGTGGGGACTTTTTAAAGAGGATTATTATTTTTTTCTCTCTCTCTCAGGAACGACCTCAATTAAATTTCTAACTATCAAGACGTCTTTTGCTTGTTTTTCTCACGACCGTCTGATGTTTTACTAATTTTTGAAATCCCTGAGGTAGTCAATGTGTTATTAATTGTATTTTTATCCATACTACCGTGCAGACTTTATATATATATATATATATATATATATATATATATATATATATATATATATATATATATATATATATATTTTGTTTTTAAACATATTTTAAGACCTATGTTTCGTGAAGGCGTTACGGTATCCATCATCATTTCCTTCTACCCACCACCAGACTGTTTCGTTTGATGGAGGAGCTATTTGTGTTTTTATATACAGCTTGAGAAGGTGTTTGCTTGTGATGGTGTTACTGTGTTACCTGTGTTGTTATTGTTGATGATGTTGCTGGTGGTGGTGGTGGTAGTGGTGATGTTAGTAACAGTAGTGGTGGTCATGGAGGATCTAGTTGTGGTGGTTGGCAGAGTGGTGGTTGATAGAGTGGTGGACGATACAGTGGTGGTGGGGGTGGATGTAGTGAATGTTGTGGTGGTGGTGGTGGATGTAGTAGTGTTGGTGATAGTGGTGGTGATGGTGGATGTAGTGGTGGTGGTGGTGATGGTGGATGTAGTGGTGGTGGTGGTAGATGAGGTAGTGGTGGTGGATGTCACGGTGTATAATCACTGCCTCTCATTACATTCTTTTTATAGCCAGACGATTTTACTTAGCTGATGTAGTTACTCTGTCGTCTGTATCACGGAGTTTTTTCAGCGTCGATTATATTTTTATTTTTGAACGTTATGCATGCTGAATTATTGCCACCTGTGCTGAAGAGTTTGTTGTTGATGTTCTGTTGTTGTTGATGTCCTGTTGTTGTTGTTCTGTTGTTGTTGCGTATCAGTAGCCATTAATATTTTGTTACCGTACCTGATATGAAAACTTAATTATCGTATTTTGCCGCAGGTGATGACATTGTTGTTGTTGCTATTGTTATTTATAACGACTCTTATTTGTGCACACTATCCATTCTTTCTGTTTACCGCCCTGCTATATGTATTTAAACTGAGGTGGAACTTGTAGCTATTATTATTATTATTATTATTATTATTGTTGTTGCTGTTGTTGTTGTTGTTGTTGTTGTTGTTGTTGGTGGTGGTGGTGGTGGTGGTGGTGGTGGTGGTGGTGGTGGTGATGCCCTTCTGTTCACTTATTATTTACGTTCAATATCTGCTACTGTTTCTACGCCCAATTATTGCATCACGTGTATTGATAAGCAATTGTTGATATAATTGTTGATGATGTTGAAGGAAACCAGGACAACAGTTTTGCATAGCGGACGAACGAGCTCTTTGGCAGGTGTATGTGATGTGCATCTATAAAGAAAAAAAATGTGCAGACGATTAGGTTTATGAGATGTAGCCAGGATTCCGAGGATTTGAATGAGTGATTTTTCAGCTTCAATTTAATTTTTATATTATTATTATTATTATTATTATTATTGTTATCATTATTAATTCTGGATGGTACCTCATCCCATTGGTGTTAATTGGTTGCAAGCATCATTCACTCACTTGATGTAAGACTGCCTACTACTTCCTTCACCTTTATCATTCCCTTTTTGGGTCTGCTCTCCTCTCTTCCTATTTTCTCATCCATCCTGCCACTTTTTATTACTTTTCTTTCCACTGGGGGTGGCTCTACATTCCGTGACATGCTTGATGGTTTCCCGTAACCCAGGGATCCATTTACTGTATTGGGTGGTAACCATATAGCCAAATAACGAGTTATCTGGAGCCTACTAGGGTGTCCCTGTTAACTAGGTGGAGACGCAAATGTGGCGTCCATCCGGGAACCAAACCTCCACACTCTTCCCTGCGCCTCACTACGGCGAGGCACTGTCTATCGCAATGAAACACTGGTTCACTGAACGGGACGGGTCTACAAGGACGATTGTTTGTCTGCGGTAGACGAGTCTGCTTGGCCAGACAGACCGGTGTTACCCTGCAATAACAATCTCACATCAGCCTTTGGTGTGAAAATGGTCAATATGGTGAATTTCGTTTTAGCAGTTGTTGCTTTTTTATGTTGTTTTTAATTATGTTGTTTTTGATGTTGCGGTTTTTGATGATGTTGCGTTTTTTTTATGTCTTTGATGATGTTGCTGTTTCTGATGTTGTTGCTGTTTTTCATGCTGCTGTTTTTGATGATGTTACTGTTTTTGATGCTATTGTTTTTGATGTTGTTGTTGTTGATGGTGGTGGCTGTAAGAGTGAGTGCGCTGCTGACTCTGCATCAATAACTTTCTGCAACAACAACCCTAGATCAGTTTTCATAAATGATGAACGCGTTTTTACGGGTGGGTCATTTGTGTTAGGAGGGTGATATGTGTTCTCATTAACGCCACGGTGTTATGTGTATCACCTGTATCACCCTGCGCCAGTATCACCTGTATCACCCTGCGCCAGTATCATAAAAGACCGAACTAACTGCGCCCTAAATTGGTTTATAGTTATGAAAATACAGGACATTTAAAAGGTACGAGGTAGGGCCTAATTTGCAGCTACCTGTATAGATATTACTCCAGGGACAATATGGATTTCATTACGCTAACTGGCTTTTTTTATTAACACAGGTATTTGAGTAAATTATATGTACAGTCCCATGCAAAAGTTCCATTCCTCCTCCTGACATGCAGTATCCCACAGCTTCATATCAGTGTGGGTACAGTTGCATAGTCACTATTATCTCTTTGGTTGGTTAAACAGTTACTTTCAACTAACTGTTAGTCTTAATTAAGAAAACTAAAATAATGTTATGAGCTACTGACAGAAACGAAGAGGAATGGAACTTTTGAAAACAACTGTACAAGTGCACTGGACATAAACAGAGTACTAACTGCAGCATGTACTCTCACATTTCAGACATGATATCAGCACTCAGGCTCCTATGACTCATTCTAAGCTGAATAAAATCGTCTGGCTTTGAAACAGAAAACTGGAGTTTTCCCGACAAAAAGGTTACCTATACTAACACTCTCAGGCTCTTATGACTCACCTCCACCTGAACTACGAGTAAGTGGTGTGGAATTAGCTGAAAACAAAATTCGATAAAATACGCATGTGTGTCAGTGCTAACCTCTTCACTACGATATACGGGGTGGTTCATATATACCGGGTAGCGCTCCACTGGAAACTCACCTGGCAGTAGCTATCTCGTGTGTTGCGGGGACGGCTCAGTCTGCTGGTGTGGTAGTTGCAACATGGATTAATTAAGGATGCAGGGCAGACACTTAACTCTGCCGTCCCGGCAACACACAAGAAATCGCCAGGTAGAGGCTAAGAGTGGCATTATATATGTACCATCCTATATATTATTCTGTTTTATTCTAACTACTACGAGAGAATTTTTAGAGATATCACAACGAAAATTCTTCTGAAACCCCCTCAATCCCAGGACGTACTTTTGATATGTGAGCATCTCTTGGAGCGGCCCTGTCCCTCTGTCACTCACAAACAACTTATCGGGAACGAGGCGCTTCATTCCAATAGACTTCAGCAACTATAAAGAAGTCCCACATTACAGGCCAGAAGTTCCCGCATCTACCTAGCATTTCTGTACTGGCTTTATTTTTGTTCTTGTTACCGCCAGACGGTTTTATTCAGCATAAGGGGAGGCCTGTAATTAGTGGAGGGGTTAATGAAGGCTGTATCTAACCCATACAGTTCCACAAATCCCCCTAAGCAGAATAATATGCACTGGAATTAGTAAAAATGAGAGAGAGAGAGAGAGAGAGAGAGAGAGAGAGAGAGAGAGAGGGGGGGGGGACGTCATCGAAATGGAGGGGTATGGTGCGCATCGTTCACAATCAAAAACTGTGTTGACGTTCTCGCAAGATAACACACAGAATATTCCAGAAGTTCGTGGCAAGAAGCCGGTAGGTGAAAGGTAGTACGCTGAAGACCTTTCCCTTATAAAACAAGAGGGGTGCGTGTTCTAGGCAAAATAAAATCGGCTGAATGTAATAAGAATATAGTTTTTGTGCAATAAAGGGTTAATTTAGTTCCTTCACCAAAAGCAGTCTCTCGCCTAGGCAAAGCAGTGCCATCTGAAGGAAGCAGGATTTTATCATGAAGAATTAAAAACATATTAGTCACCCTGCCTCCCATCATCCCGACCGTCTTTCCTGCCTAATGAGCCAAATTAAGATGGAAAATACCAGTTTAATTTCCTGAGGAGCTCCAGCCTTCAGGCCTTTTCCAGCCTCTCTCTCTCTCTCTCTCTCTCAACCTTCCTGCCCATCCTCCCTCCCATTCTCTCCTCCTCCTACTTCTCTCTGCATTTCCAACCTATTCTTGCCTACTTTATTTCCTCTCCCTCTCCCTTTCTTCATTTTTACCTCCCTCCACCTCCCTGCCCACCTTTCCTCCACCTCCCAGTCTATCTTTCCTCCGCCTCCCTTTTCCTCCCTGACTATCCTCCCTCCACATCCATGTCTGTCTATTCCCTTCCTCCTACTTTTCATCCCATTCTTGCAGCTTCCACTCGGCTTTATTCAGCTTTAGGACAAACCTTTCGAATTTCAGGGTTAAATGTAGACTTTATTAATCCCTTCACTACAAGACGTCACTTCTGAATTGAAAAAAAAAAAAAAAAGTTAGCGGGGAGCATAAAAAAACTAGTCCTTCCTACATCCTTGCTCACTCTCCCTCCACATCACTCCTTACCCTCCCCCTCTCCCTCCTCTTCTTTTTCCTCCCTCTCTCTCCCCCCCAGACTCTATCTCCCCCACCTCCCTCCCTTCCTCCCCACCCCCCATCCTTGAGTACCTCTTGAAATGAGAGGGGTGAGCAAACAAAACAAGAGGCGAGAGTCTAACGTAATTATTAACTGGCGAGCTACTGAATTCAACCACACCACACCACACTACACCACAAACCACACTATACCACAAACCACACCACATCGCACCACACTATCTATACAATACCCAACACACCACACCACACCACACCACACACCACCATACCACACAGTACTGTACAATACCTAACATACTACACCACATCACACCATACCATACCATGCCATACCACACTACACTACACCACACAACACACCAGAACACACCAAACCATTCAGCAGACACCACACCACACTACTCCACACCACACCACATCCACTACTCCACACCACACTACACCACACAACACATCAGAACACACCAAACCATTCAGCACACACCAAACCATTCAGCACACACCACACCACATCGCATCACACCATCTATATAATACCCAACACACCACACCACACCACATCACACACCACCACATCACACACCACCACACCACACCGTACTGTACAATACCTAACATACCACACCTCATCACACCATATCATACCATACCACACTACACTACACCACACAACACACCAGAACACACCAAACCAATCAGCACACACCACACCACACCACACCACACCACATCCACTACACACCACACCACATCCACTACTCCACACCATACCACATACACTACACCACACCACACCCCATCCACTACTCTACACCACACCCCACTACTGCACACACACACACACACACACACACATACACACACACACACACACACACACACACACACACACACACACACACACACACACACACACACACACACACACACACACACACACACAGGCTGAATCTCGCGCAACGGTATAATGCAAGCTGCCGCAAATGATACCATCCTGCTTCAGGGGGTGGATAAAACAAACACTGGCAGGGGTGGCGGGGGAACTAACTCCACCTATAATCCAGCCAGCCATTTTTTACGACTAACCATTAACGAGTGTTGTTAATTCTGGCATCAGCGGCAGTGCCCGGCCTCATCCCAGTCCACACACCATCACCAACAACACAATGGCGGAAATCAAAGTGTACGCGAAATTCCTCTCCCTCTTAATGCCTTTTTAATGTGCCTCTTTCCAGTGATGTTGCCAGATAACAATGTCCTCTATCATCCCCCGCACATTACCTCGCACCCAAAACAAATGTGTCACTCTTACTCGCATGCAAATTACCAGTCCGACAGAGCAGAGGAAAATATATGAAGGCAGGCCTTTTTTTTTTCCCATTGGTAATTTATACATCGTGCACAGATCTGGTTTCAGTGATGACTATATCCTGTTCACTTTATGTATAAAAAAGCAGTCTCACCATCTTGTATAATGTGCTGTAACAACTGATTACCACTATAATATGGTGCTAGTCACGAAGATGTGTTATGGAAAACATGTAGAGCCGCAGTATGATTCATTTCTGCCATTCAACTACAAAAGAATAAAAAACAAACAAACTTGCCATGTTTAGATGAACGAACAACAGTCACAAAGAAGTCTTATGGAAAAGATATAGAGCTGCAATACTGTCTTCTCCTCCCACTGAGTCATGGGAAATGGGCAGCAAAAGGACGAAACTCTCCGCCAAATTAAGGTGAACAAACTACGGAAAGCACCACGAGCATCAAAGACCAAGTTTGACAAATTTTACTCAAGTCGCCAGTTGCCAGGAAAAGTAAGCTATTTATCTGAAACCCTGACTTTTTTTTTTTTTAAATTAAAGAAGCCTCCATATCATTTAACTAATATCACAAATCGCCCTTTTTTATTTATTTTTGTTTTTTGCTTTACTATTAGCTCTAAACTGACTGAAGTGCATGGTACCAGATACAGCAATAAACTGATTAGCGAGAGGTGGTGGGGAAAGTCGACGAGAAGACAGAGTGACCCCTGTTCTATCGCTTTCCATCCCACTCTGTCCTTTTCACTCCCACCCCCATCCCATTCTCCCAGTTTCGAATCCACGCCATTCCCCCTTTCCAGTCATAACTTTGAACAACTATCTGCCTCCCTCCCTCGCAAATCTTCTCTCACTCCAACCCGAAACTCTCCCCATCCCATCGTTCCATTTTGTTCCCTGTTGTAGCTCAGTTCAGGCTTGCTTTTTGAAACCTTTACTGCCATTTCTTTGTTTTTATGTTATTCTGACTACGATTAGACGGTCTTTCCAGCCTTAGGGATTTGTCTGGCAGTGAAGTGGTTTAAAATAGTGTCTACTTTCTCCTTCAGTTCCATGACGTCTTGTGTATTTATCTTTCAAAGCCAAAGAGGATTTTATTCAGCTCAAAGGTTTCAAGCAATTCCCATTAACCCCTTGTAAAACGATAATGGCTTTTCATATGCAGGAAAACATCTCAAGGACCGGCCCCGTCAGTCAGTAACACCCTAAAGATTTTCACGCACAAAGTGTATCTACCTATATTTTTCTTTTTCTTTTTTTTGTGTGTGTGTTTCTACAGCCAGATGAGTTTATCCAGCTTAGAAAAAAAAAACCAAGTAGAAAAGGGAGTTAATAACGACTACATCTAATGCCTCCAGCTCGAAGGATGAAAAAAAAAATATCAAACATCAAATTAAAATACAAAGCATAATGGAAGTGGAAGCGTTAGCCCCTTCACTCCGATGACGCACTTTACAATGAACTCTTGCTGCCTTTAGATAATATATGACTTTAAAAACACTGTCAAGGTGGAGAGATCAAATATAGCCTTCTCTCTCCACTAACAAAACCGTCTGTCGTCTGCTTCAATAAAAGTGCCTAATGGAAGTACTCGTCCATGTTATGATTCATGGTGACGGACTAACACTCTCAGGCTCCTATGACTCACCCTCAGCTGAATAAAATTGTCTGACGTCAGCTGGAATACAGTACTGGAGTTGTCAATTCAGGAGAGTTAATGATAAGAGTATGACATTTTGTGGTTTTTACTTTTTCAGCAGACTAACGTCATCTGGCGTTACTTGGCATGAAATACTGAAGACATGAACATTAGAGAGTTAGTCCAGCAGTGACGATTCTCTTTTTCCAACCCATTTAACTGTTTCTATACAAGGACATCTTTTGGTAGTTTACTCCTGCTGATAACATGCGATTTCAGCCAACTGGTAGTGAAGGAACAATGACAGCTGTGTCTACTCACCCATCCCCCTTATTTCGAAAAAGTTCTCCCAATCATAAGACGGTCATTTGGTGCTGTGCTTTCTAAACTATACTGTACTCCTTTTACTCTAACCTGACCTAAAACTGTCACCTCTCCATCTTGAATGCTGAGCTGTAACGAGAGATTAAAACGTGAATATGAGCCTAAATCATGAAAAAATGCTATGCAACTTATTGACAGTTTTCTTCAGTTTGAGATGAAGGGGGTTAATGAAGGCTATTTTTTACTCTTCGAGTTTCCAGAGCGTCCTCTCAAAGAAAAGTGTTGAGTTAATATTATAGACTAGACCATCGTAGTGAAGTGTTAACAAATGACCGCAACACCAACCCCATGACAGCTGTACCTTTCCCCACCGGCATTAGGTAATCTCCCGTCGCAGTCTTTGTATTTCACTCATACTGTACGACCTGCGGCTGTATACCTCGGCTATCACAGAATCCAAATACAGCCTTGTGAGTCGACCTGGGTGAAGCTCAAGGCGAAATGAGCAATATCTGAAGTCACACACGTACACATACACTCATCACAGTTTCAACTCAAATGACGCCGAACACTGTCATCTGGACAGACTGACAAACACCAGAGGGAGGAGAGGGGTGAGGGAACACGAAGGAGGGGGGGCAGGGCATCATGCGTAACACGAAATAGAAAACACTGCAATAATCTCTATTATGAAGGCAACGCAAAGCCTCATGATACCGCTCTTGGCAAGAATACAGTACACATAACCTCCCACGGCTGTACCAATCGTGAAAGTATGATTGAAGAGAAAAATGACCTTTACCTTTGCCTGATACACCCGCGCTCGCGGAGCAAACGCAGGCGTTGTTTTAAGCAGTGTGTGTGTGTGTGTGTGTGTGTGTGTGTGTGTGTGTGTGTGTGTGTGTGTGTGTGTGTGTGTGTGTGTGTGTGTGTGTGTGTGTGTGTGTGTGTGTGTGTGTGTGTGTGTGTGTGTGTGTTCTACTTGTTATGTGTTCCGTCTTCCGCCTTCAGGCGCTCAGACACAGTCACAAAGGGACAGGAGAGGATTAAATGATGATGATGATGATGATGAGGATGAGGAGAAGGGTAACAGGCATGATGAGAGGGGAGGAGGGTGATAAGGGGAATAAGTAGGAGGAAGAGAGACAAGACAGTAGAGGAGAAGGTAAGGGAAAGGAGGAGAGAGGAGGAGTAGAGAGGGATAAATAGAGAGGAAGAGGACACACGAGGGAAGAGGGGTAGGATGACAGGAAAGGAGAGAGGTGGATGTGTAGGAGAGAAGAGGAAGAAAGAAAGGCAGAGAATGGAATGGGAGAGAAAAAAGAGGAGAGTAAAAGTGAGGAAAAGAGTGGAGAAAGAACGAGAAGGGAGCAAGAGAGAAAAGATTAAGAGGAATGAAGTGTGGGAGAAACGAGAGAGAAGAGTGAATGAACATGAGAGGGGAAAAAGAAGAGGAGAGAGGAAAAAGAAGAGGAGAGAGGAGTGACTGAGGAAAAAGAGAAGAAGAAGAAAGAAACGGGGAAATAAGTAAGGAAGGAGGAAGAGAAGAAAGACACGTGATGGAGAAAATGGAGAGATGATGATGATGATGATGAGAGGTAAGAGAAGAGAGAGAAAGAGGAAACGGAGAGGAGTGGATGGGGAAGAATTCAAGAGGAAGAGGAGAAGGACGACGATCATGATAATAGAGAGAGAGAGAGAGAGAGAGAGAGAGAGAGTTAAAGTGACAATCGTGATTATGGTATTCTGCACATCACGACATGTCACAAAAGCCACACAATTTCAACATCCTGGTTTGTTTATGTGACTTGTTTCCTGAATTTTAAAAATTAATCAAATCACCCACAATTGATATATTTTTTTTTCCACCGGGTTACATGGAGAAATAAATTTGACTTTATGTTCGAGTTTGGTCCAATTTACACTTTTCCAACGCCAGCCGCTGATGTCAGGGTAAATAAGAGTGCAATTTTTGTGGATCTTTTCTCTCGTTGTAGTTCAGGCAAAGTTACCAGCATGTGAAGTTACCAAGTGCCGAGAATTTTGGCGGACTTAGGAGACTCCCTGACATCTTCCTTATTCTTATGTTAAGAACAACTGTTTTGGTGGGTTTAGGAGGCTCCCTGACGCATCTTCTTTAGTTTTCTTTTTATATACTACACTTTATTCTCGTGGGTGTAGGAGGCTCCCTCACACCTCTTGTCCATTATTTTTGTTTGGTGCACATGTTCTCGTGGGTTCTGGAGGGTCCCTGATACAGCTTCCTTAGATTATGTATTCTTTACTGCAGAGTACACCTGTTCCGCTGGACTTAGGATGCTCCCTGGCACCACTGCTTTCGTCTTCTTTACTATGAAATTATTGTTTATTACATAGTGCATTTACGAGGCTCCCCAACACCCTCTTTCGTTTTTTACTATTACACCTGCTCTAGGAGGCTTAGCAGCTTCCTTATGTTATACGGTACACATGTTCTCATGGACTTAGGAGGCTTCCTGATACCTCTTCCTATAATAGTTTATCATTAGTGTGCAGTACACCTCAAACATCCCCAATCTAATGACGTTTTTTTTTCCTTTGTATTTCTTGCTATGAAAAGATGACTTTATTTCGGTGAGAGAGAGAGAGAGAGAGAGAGAGAGAGAGAGAGAGAGAGAGAGACATTGTGAATGCGTTAATGCAGACTGTTCCCAACCCCGTCACTAGACTTTCCCCAAAACTTGAGAAAATCGTGAAGGGGTAGCGAGAATACAGCAACACACACACGCGTCATGGGAGTGAAGTGGTTAGTCCCGTAAGAGCCGCATTCCCGTCAGCGTAATGATATTCTGTTCTGCATATTACGCCTTGATATTCTGTTCTGCATATTACGCCTTGATATTCTGTTCTGCATATTACGCCTTGATATTCTGTTCTGCATATTACGCCTTGATATTCTGTTCTGCATATTACGCCTTGATATTCTGTACTGCATATTACGCCTTGATATGCTGTTGTGCATATTACGCCTTGATATTCTGTTGTGCATATTACGCCTTGATATTCTGTTGTGCATATTACGCCTTGATATTCTGCTGTGCATATTACGCCTTGATATCCTGTTCTGTTCTGCAGCCTTGATATTCTGTTCTGCATATTACGCCCTGATATTCTCTGTCGGTCAACGAAGTTCCCTAGCACCTGTTCCATAGTGATTCATTTCTGGACACGGTGGGAGTGAGCTGGGGGGAGGGCAGTCAAATGGTGGGTGACAGAGCGACTTGGAGGTGTTTTGTCTGCAGCTACCATTCGCAGGATTAGGGCGCTGGGCTATAGATAGACAGATAGATAGAGTATGGTAATATCTGAAAGAATTAAATGACACAGAGAGGTTAATAACGAGTAATAACCAAAATAAATCGCCTAGGAAAAGAAGTTTGGGAGTTACCTTTACCGGCGAGAAAACGAGACTAAGCTACTTTGGGGATTCCGTATTTTATATTTTTTAGCAATTTATTCTGCACATTAATCCTTAGCACCCTTTTTATGGGTTATTGGGGGAAGGGATTTTGATATTAAAAAGATATTGACATACAAGTGAAGGTGAAATTGTAACATGCAAAATAAATCGGTACGAAACAGACGCTACGGATACTAACACCGAGATACTGAAACAAATTGCAAGAACATCAGCCACGCGAATATACAAGTGCAATATGGAGTGAGAAACTGATAGAGAGAGGGTGATAGAGGCCCGAATTCTCGTCAGCTACGGAAATTCCCTAACACCTCTTCCTAAGCGATTTATCTTGCTTATTACACCCTGCCATCCTCTTCCGTGCTACTTGAATCATTCTAATATCACCATACTCCGCATAAATAATGTACAAAACAATATTACCCAGCCCTACCCAAAAATAAATCGGTAAGGAAGAGGTGATAGGGAGCTTCCTTACCCAGCGAAAAGACGGGCCAGAGCCACCAAAGATAAGAAAACTGCCCAATAACCCCTTCAGTCTGGCGGCGTGGTTTCAATTTCATCCTTTCTTCTATAAATTAATTCAGGTTAGGAGCCCCCCCCCCCCGAAATAGTTAGGTCAATGAATCTATAACTAACTCTTCCAATTCGAAAAGTTTATAAGAAGGGGAATTAAATGGTCTAGAAAAAGCAAAAAGAAAAATACTACGTATCAATCTACTTTGCACTGAACAAAAAAGTGCGAAGGTACCCACGTGAACATTCAAAGTTGGCACAGTACTCAAAAGGTAAAAGGATGTTGACAGAGATGCTGGTGGTGGTGGTGGTGAGAGACTGACTAGGAGAGGGTATGAGACTGACTTGGAAAGAAGGATAGGGAGAGCGAGGGCGAGGTGGGGAGATGAAAAAAAACTACGTATTTTTTAAGTCCTCGATATCTGGTTAGTCCTTTATGAGCATAAGAAAAAAAAAATCCAGATGCAGCCTGAATATCATGCAAAAGACTTCATCGTACTGAACGGGTATCCTATTTAAATCTTTCTGACACCGACTACAAATGCTAATCGACTCAGAAAACAGAAAAGTTAATATTATCTCTATCTCAGTCGGGGTCTTCCGCTCTCGTTCATCTCCTGCGCAATATTCCTGTACGATCCCTTCCATATTCTCTGGCCCAGTCTCACACGCTGATTGTCTAGACGTCTCAGTACAGAAACCAATTAATCGGGCATACCAATTAGTGTCATACCCTCGTACTACGCTTCCAACATGTAGGTAAATACTGTAAGCTTACCCGTGCACAGACTTTACAACCTGCAAACGTACTGCCTAAAAACAAAACCTACCCACGTACCACATATACGCTCCTTACACAGTGACAAAGGAGCCTAAGCGACCCTCTCACCACCCACATCGAACAACTCAGCCTACTCAACACAGCAACACAACACAACCTAACTCAACATAACCTAACCCAACACAGCCTAATTCAACACAACCTACTCAACTCAATACAACACAACACAACCTAACCTAACTCAACACAACCCAACCCAACACATCCTAACTCAACACAACCTACCCTAACACAACACAGCACAACCTAACTTAACACAACACAACATGACCTAACTCAGCACAACACAACATAACCTAACTCAGCACAACACAACCTAATCAAACTCAGCAAACCCATCACAACTTAACCTAAGGAAACCTAAGTGGGAAAACCTAACTAAACCGACAAACTAGAGGGACAACACAACAACAGAACCTTCCCACGTGCTGACTTAAGAGCCTACCAATGAGCGTAACACATAGTTTCTCCCCAGTGGCTGATAAAACAAACTATCCACACACTATTCAGCCCTGACCAACACTCTCACTATGCGCAACTTACCTACGTACCATACCGTCATTACAACCCGACAAAATACACAGTCCCTTATCACTCATATCATACAACACAACCTAGTAAACATAATCTACTCTAACCCGAACCCTACCTAACCCAACCCAACCTCACCTAACCGTACGTAACATAGTCCAATCAACACAAGCTAAGTACCCTGGCCTAACTAAGGGCAGTCTGCAGAACCTACCCACATGCTATACTTTTTCACTTAATCCTAGCCTAAAACTGCCAACTATCGATCGTGAGCGCTCAGATGTAACAATAATAGTAGAATATAGCGCTTTTCGCGAAGAAGTGCTATGGAAAGGATATAGAGAAGCAGCACTCTCTTACTGTGTCACTGAGCTTCGTGAAATAACATGCAAAAATACACAAATCTGGGTCAAGTTAAGGTGAACAGAGCATAGCCACCCAGACAACAGGACTACCCAGCATGGAGGCAAAGGGTTCTAGGGCAGCACCGTAGTCCACGCACAGCGTCCCTCAGTACTCACATCAAACAGGACAAAGAGGAGGAGGCAGAACAGTTGAAGCTGCCGAAATTGCGTACTGGTGGACGGCCATTCCGGGACCCAACTTGGCAGAGTCAATTCGTTGCAGGGATATTTGAGAGGGAGGGGAAGGGGAAGGGATGCAGGAAACTCTATCTTTATAGCCATGACGTGCTATATTCCACACCTGTTACCGAAAGACGATTTTATTGAGCTGAGGAAATGCTGAGGGAAGGATGCAGGACACGATGTCTTTATATTGCATCTGTTTTATTTATGGACGGTTGTACTCAGACAAAATTACTAGTGAAATGTTTTATTTTATTCTTGCCACTGACAGACAATTTTATTAGGCTTAGTACTGTAAAAGTTCAAGGAGGGATGCAGGACACTATGCTTACTCTAACATGTCTGCTTTATCCTCCTCATGTTAAAGGCAGACAGTTTTAGCCAACTTGGGAAACTATACTATTCTTACTCTAACTTAGCCCAGATTTTCGTCCTTTCGCAGCTTATTTCACGTAGCTCAGAGGCAGAAACACACACTGCTATGGCTCTGCATCCTTTTCACAGCACTTCTTTGTGGCTAGCACCATATTCTAGTGTTAATCTATTGTTCCAACGCAGTATTTATGATGGAAAGATGGCAATTTTAGGATAACTTCGAGTAACAGAGTACAGTACGGCAGGACACTATCATTATTACGATTATGTCTGCGTTGGTTTATTCCTACTACCGACGAACTAATAAGAGCATAGCAAATATCCGTTTGTTTGTTTTACGTGATCATTTAACGTTATATCTACCTTCGCCAGTTGGAAATCTCTCTTCTGAGCTGAGTAAAACGTTCTGTGGACTGTAAGACTAGCAAAGACGTCACTGTACAGGTGTTAATTCCTTCACTACGTGCTGGGAGGTTAATCAGGACCTGAAATTTGATAAGCAACTTGAGCTGTTGTGGATAGAATGTGCCAGTCGTAGTGACCATGCACAGGTTCGATTCCCACAAAGTGACTGGAGGTTATCAAGTAATGGCACCAAGGGAAGTAGACTGATCCTCCGTCCTTAACTGTACTCGACTACGGTAGCCTATCCTCGAGGCTCTTCGTTACAACTCCAGGCTCTACGGTACAACTCGAGGCTCTACGGTACAACTTGAGGCTCTACGGTACAACTCGAGGCTCTACGGTACAACTTGAGGCTCTACGGTACAACTTGAGGCTCTATGGTACAGCTCGAGGCTCTACGGTACAACTTGAGGCTCTGTGGTACAACTTGAGGCTCTGTGGTACAATTCGAGGCTCTACGGTACAATTGGAGGCTCTACGGTACAATTCGAGGATCTACGATACTGCTCGAGGCTTTACGGTACAACTCGAATCTCTACGGTACAACTCGAGGCTCGACGGTACAACTCTAAGAGGGTAACCTGGGAATGGCTGTTACGATTTACGTGCTCAAGCTAAGATGGAATTTCCAATCATATGTCCCTTTTTAAACAAGATCCCTGTTTGTGTTCCATTATTAACCATCTCCTGGTCGGCACAACTCTAGTATTCAATTCCAACTAACACCAGATGATTCTTTTTTGGCTGAGAGTGAGCCAAAGAAGCCGGTGTTGATACTGTCACCACTAACCTTCTCAGGAAATAATGCTTCGTAACACAATCTGATTCAGCTAGAAGTGAGACATACGCTTCTAACTGTTAATATTGTCGTCATTAGCTTTCTCAAGGCCAGGTTAACCATATTTCACTTCAGCTGACTCCTTTTTAATTCAGTTAAGTGTCAGTAAAGCATAAGTGTTGTAACATCAAAATACCAACTGCCACAGCTGTTCACAGTCAAGGTAAACAAAAACTATATATCTTGTTCACAGCAATCGAAAGTCAAATTTAATAGCAAATTGTGTGATTATATATATATATATATATATATATATATATATATATATATATATATATATATATATATATATATATAAGCGGAATCTCGTAGTCTCTCCATGCGTAATTATCTGTGATTCACAAACCCAACCACCATCACTACCACCACCATCAACCAACCACTACAGCCAGTCACTACTACAAACACCCATATCATCATCGGTCAACCACCACCAACAATCACTGCCACAATTACCCACAACCACGACTACCATCCACTACCATCCTCTTCTCAGTACTACTACTACTACTACTAGCAGTAGTACTACTGCTACTACAATTACTGCTGATGCTGCTACGAATACAACTATTACGAATACTGCTACTACTAATACCTTACCATCATCACCACCGCAACCACCGCCACCATCACCACCACCACCACCACCACACACAATACACTCCCGGATATAAAGACGAGATGCAATATATATCAACAGGCAGTTAAAAATTATATACAGTATATTCGAACAACCGGCAAAATGAGAGAAAGAGAGAGAGAGAGAGAGAGAGAGAGAGAGAGAGAGAAACTCCTTCATAAACCGACTCAGGGTCAGGAAAACTCTTGTATCGGGTTTCGACTAATGTTAACGTCTCGTGACTTTATTTCGCTGTCGAAGAAATCTATGTTATTTATATACTACTTTAACTTTAACATGGCCTAAAACCGCCATCTCTCCATCCCAAATGCTGAGTTGCAATAAGAAGTCAACAGTAGAATGTGCCACTAGTCGTGAAGAAGTGCCAGTAAAGAAAGCTGCATTCCTCACTTTCTGTCACTAGGCTATGTGAAATACGGAGCCAAAGGACCAATACCTGGACTAGTTTGAATAAAAGGACTACAGTAGACTTACATTATCCAGCGTATGGTCGAGACAACTTTACCATTCTATGCCAGGTATCGTGAGACTTGTTTAACTAGTTTTGTTTAGCTGAGGGTGAGTAGAGATGGACAGAGAATAGCAGGCAGGATGAGATGGAAATTATGTTAATCTACTGAGTGTATTAGCTACTTCGATAAAACATGCAAGTATAACTTTCATGTGTGTGTGTGTGTGTGTGTGTGTGTGTGTGTGTGTGTGTGTGTGTGTGTGTGTGTGTGTGTGTGTGTGTGTGTGTGTGTGTGTGTGTTTTAAATCAGAATACAAAAAAAATTAAAATTACCTATATTTATATAATTATGATACCTGAACAGTGGCACAATATGCGTAATAAGCTTAGGAGGAGGAGGAGGAGGAGGAGGAGTAACAATAATAATAATAATAATAATAATAATAAAGGCTTGAGCCACTTATAATACTTAAATGCAACTCGCTTTGTCATACTATTGCCAACATGAATTTATTTATATTTATGAATGACAAATGTTTCAAAGGCGACACGGGCTCTCTTTGATTTGAGTTTTCAGTTTGTATCTCTCTCTCTCTCTCTCTCTCTCTCTCTCTTACGTCCTCAAAATGATACACACACACACACACACACACACACACACACACACACACACACACACACACAAGTGGGCGAGGTTAAGACGGAGGAGAAAACTAGAGCTTCCCATTGTCCTTCCATTTTATTGCCGTCAAACGTACAGATTTATTTACATCCTGTTTTTCCTACTCTCAGACTATTACTGCTACTATTTACAGCCTCTTAGCATTTGGTGTGGACCCACCTTAGCTTTAGAGAGAAAAATGATACATCCATAGAAGGAAACAAACGCTAAAAAATCTAATGAACTGACCAGAACACAGGCTTTAGAAATAGAAAGGAAACTACTCCAACTTCACTGGTAATTGGACGTGTTTGTTGAGGACAAGAGCCATGAAGAAGAAATTAACAGAGTCGTCAATGTTGCTTAAAAGGCTAAGTATTCCCACATGCGTTTCATTTGTGAGCCAATAGGGTGATGTGGTGGAGGGGTATATAAATGAGAGTGGAGTGGTGGTGGGATATATGAAAGAAAGTGGTGTAGTGGAAGGGTACATGAAAGAGTGGTGTGGTGGAGGGGTATATGAAAGAGGGTGGTGTGGTGGAGGGGTATATGAGAGTGATGTGGTGGAGGGATACATGAGAATGGAGTGATGGAGGGGTATGAAATAGGGTGTTAAGGTGGAGTGGTACATGAAAGAGAGTGGTGGTGGAGGGGTATATGAAAGTGTGTGGTATGATATGGAAGGAGGGCAGGGTGACGGCCGAGGACAGGGAGATGTGGAGACGATTTGTTCCTGGCCAGCCCATCATGATGACGCCTCGCATTAAAAAGATAAACAGACAGTCTTTATAAAAATAGAGAGAGACGAATGATACAGAAACAGATATTTTTGTATACAGACAGATAGATTTATAATACACAGACATGTAGAAAGATACACAGATAATGCATGCAAAGAGTAAGATAGATACAGAGAGATAAATATAGTTTCACAGATAAGGCACGGACATATATTGATACAGACATAGACAGTTGATTAAATAAATAGATATTCAGCACTGTACAGGAATACTCTCTGCCACCACTGGTATATGTTGGTGTACAGTGGGTAACTTCTACCAAAGTTTCAAAACTCTGTGGACATCAAAATTCAATTTTCAATTATTCGATCGGCCTTCATTGGACGAGTAAACAAAAAGATGATTCCCTGCCTCACGGCCCTCATATTAGAGAGACAGAGACAGAGACAGACAGATAGATATACTGTAGATATATACCGGTATATAAATACACACACACACACGTCTCAGTTTGTAGTTGGAAAAAGAGAGACAGATAGATGGACAGCTAGATAATTGGCCACATTTAACTATGGGCAATAATTAAATGGATTACAAGAATATCAGTTAATTATCCTAGATTAAATTCTCTTAATGAATGAAGAGATCTCTTAATGAAATTAATCACGGTTTTTGTGGTCATATACAACCTCTTTTCTCAAGCTCAATGGCCAAATAAGCCACCAATACAACGACACTACAATCGTTTCCACTGCACTTCTTTGTGACTTGCATCAAATTCCAGTGTTAAATTCCGTTACAACACTGCAGCGAAGATGAACAGACGGCAATCATAAGCCAAGTTATGGTGAACAGAGTGGATGCATACCTGAGTTATAATAATAGTAGCAATGTATTTCTAACACTGTCCAGCGGACACGGGGTAATAGTAATATGTAATAGTAATAGTAATAGACTATTACAGGGTTTTCAAAGTAATAGTAATAGTAATAGTAATAGATCACAAGTTCCCGGCTGTAATAGTAATTGTAATAGTAATAGAAGGCAAAGTAATAGATAATTGTATATTACTTTCCAATTACTGACACTTCTTTAATACCGTTTACCATAATCAATAAACACAGCCTTCTCACCTTGGTTACCTGTTGGCTGCTGTCCAAGTTGCAGGTACACCACAGGAGACCGTGCAGAATGGAGAGTGGTCAACAGGCCATCAGGTGATCTAGACACACTTGTGCATTCAGAGGAACGGCCTCCCAACGATAATGAAAATAAAAACCAATTTCAATTTAATTAATACCGGTACTGTTATCATAAATAATATATTAATAGTAATAGTAATACTAATAGATGACCGAGTAATAGTAATAGTAATAATGACCACTAAAGTAATTGTAAGAGTAATATAATAGAGCAATTGAAATTAATAGTAATAGTAATAGTAATAGAAACCCAGTAACAGACCCCATGTCTGCTGTCCAGTGTCTGCCTCTCTACTCCCGTCTTTTTCCATTTTAAACTTAATTAGGGACGTGGATTACAAAGTGATGGTTGAGTGTTGCGGTCGGGGGGAAGGTGTGAACGCTTTCCTCGTCAGTCACGCATGCATGTAATTGTGACTGGCCCTTCACAATAAAATACTGCTTGCGTATGCTGGATCTGTTTTTATTTCTTTATTTACTTATTCATTTATTTTGATGCAGAGGAGAAGGAACTAGAGGAGAGAAGCCTGTACACTTGAGAGAGAGAGAGAGAGAGAGAGAGAGAGAGAGAGAGAGAGAGAGAGAGAGAGAGAGAGAGAGAGAGAGAGAGAGACAGACAGACAGACAGACAGACAGACAGACAGAACTTAGACACGTTCATTTCGAGATGCCTGGACACATTACGTTTAAAAGACTGGAGGTCATGGGCAGAGGGAACTACGGACTGAGGAAGACAGCTCCAGATCTGACCTGTTATCTCTTATCGGTATCTCTTTATTCTCCTGACATTTACTTCACTACCTACACCCTATATTCTGACCTGCCAAAGATTCCTAACCCATTTCCGCTCAGATGATGGCCAGGTGAAACCAGTAGTAGTAGTAGCAGAAGTAATGGTAGTAGTAGTTGTAGTAGTAGTAGAAGTGGTGGAGGTGGTGGTGGTGGTGGTGGTAGTAAATAATGATAATAATAATAATAATAATAATAATTCGCCTAGTAATCAAGGAGACTCATTCCTACCTCTTAACTCGGACTCATCGAACAGCATGCAACCAAGTCTTAGTATATTTTGAGAGATGTGGCAGTTCCATTGAGTGTAAGAAAAACGATCTATATTTACATCGATGAACGTTATATGTACTCGCCGTCAAAACTCCTGTCGCCTCTCCTACTATTCTCTCCATGAACTCTGAAAGTCAGTGGAGGGGAATCCGCAGCAACGAATCTGATGATGCTGATCTGTGGCCAAGTAAGTTCATCAGTGTCGGATGCTACGAATTCACAACCTTGATGATCAAACTCCAGGGAGGAAAAAAAAAAAAAAAAAAAAGCGATAGGACTATTGACGCCGGCTGTACCACTGTCTATACTTCATTCACTTTAACCTGGCCCAAATTTTCATCCTTTTGGAGCTTATTTCACGGAGCTCAGTGACAGAAAAAAAGGCAATACTGTGACTACATATTGTCCGCAGCACTTCTTCGTGACTAGCATCATACTCTATCGTTAATCGATTGCTATAACTCAGCATTCAAGATGGAGGGATGGCAATTTTAGGCCAAGGTAAAGTGAACAGAGTATAGGATGTCTAAGCCATTACCGTTTAGATCAATTATTTAGTGTTATATTAAGTGTACCTTCATACTAACAACTCTTGCAGTATGGCAGAAAGAGAACACGACTTACCTATAAAAAAAAAAAAAAAAAAAAAAACTGTTAGTCTAGTGTTAATTATTATAACTAGTAACTATGCGAATAATAGTGTCTAGTAACAAATATGCGAATAAATATGTCTAGTAACAAATATGCGAATAATAATGTGTTGTAACATATAGGCAAATTATAATAAGTCTGGTAACAGTAATCACATATTTGCTCCTCTATCCGAAGAAATCGAAACATGTAAACATTATCTGTATGCTCAAATAACCCTTCTTAGCTTAACACAGACCCGTATTCTCGATGGTTAAGGCAGATCCCTGTGTCACGAATCAAATTCGCGACATTCCCCTTTTGTGAGAAGCCACGAACTATTAGTGGAAAACTCACTGTGTATCGCTCAGTTAACCGTTTCTCTCTCCATTTCGGGGTATACTTTTCAAAACATTCGTCACTGTTTTCAAGAGTGACCGATTTAATGCACGTCACTAAGTGCTGTACTGAGCGATACTATAGTTTCTTTATTGTTCGCCCCTGCTTGCCTCGACCGTTAGAAAATGCGGCCTACTGCTCCCCCTTTTGTTCCCACGACTTAGTCAGTCGAGTGTTTGTTGTGACGGAGAGAGGTCCTGTGCTCAAGAAGTGTGAGAGGTCAGCTAGCACCCAAGCTCCACTAGTACAGTTGCCCAGTACTCCCACCCCCCGGGTGATACACAGCATTCACCGACCGGTATTTCCTTTTTGTATAATCCTAGTTTTAAGAGCTTAGTTAAGGTGTTTTTCCTAGGCATAAGTATTTAGTTTTTGCGTGAGTGAGTGAGTGCGATCTCTATTTGATTTTGAAGTGTAACGTTAAATTTATTTTTGTAATCAATAAATTTAACAGTTCTTTTTCTTGAGCTTAATGTAAAGTAAACTCTTGTTTCATTTCTCCAAATTAAGCTTATTTTCCATATAGCTCCTAGCTTGCATAAACGTTTTACTATTCATAACTGGTACTTAGACCAGTCTTGTTGTATTAACTTATCCGTTGTGCCATCTGGGAGTTAAGCATCAGCAAGGACCTGATATTATTATTAGTATTAGTTATTTATTGTCAGGGGTGAAGTAACTTTTTCCAGAGGCTAACAGTACTAATTCAGCATTGTGAGTGATTAGTCTCTGCTGTGTACTGTTGAGAAAGTTTATAAATTCTCGTTCTTAGAGAATCGTGCGAAGAAGCAGCGTAAAGTAATCATTGCTTGATGTAGCAAGACAATCATTGTCCCTGCTCTTTAATATTATTGAATATTAATATCAATTAAATAATATTTAAGCATTTATTTTAAAAACACCGTGATATTTTTAAAAACCCCGTGACAATTGGCGACCTCATTCCAGGATATTAACTCCTAGCTCTAAAGCTATTCACGAGATAGTACTCACTCGTTCATATTTAGGCATTTATCAATTAAAGTTTATAGGCAAAAGTTTACTGGTGTTTACCGTTAATTTAGCAAGTGAATTTTTGCTTTATTAATCAATAGAGTACTTAACTCTAGTTTATTCTTGGTAACGCCAGACGATTTTATTCGCTTCTGGGAAGTCAGCGTACCCATTGTGTTTATTATTGAGTCTTCCCAGTCATTTGCATTTTTGCTTTAATTTTTGCCAGTTAACTAGATAAGACTGGTCACCACTAGCTTGTGTCTGTATTCTTTATTTGTATTATTAGCATTCGTTTGCGAAGCAGTCAGTACTCAGTTTCGTTTGCTTAATAAATTAGCGCCATGGCAGCCAGTGCTTATGTACAGGAAGCCAAAGATATGGGTCTCACTGACCCAGAGAAAATACAGAGTTACGTTCTTTCACGGTTTAATTACGAGCAAGAACGTGAGAAAGAACAGCGCGAATATGAGCGAGAACAGCGTGAACACGAACAAAAACAACGCGAGCTCGAGTTAGAAAAAGAGCAACAACAGCGCGAACATGAGCAAAAACAGCGCGAACTCGAGCTAGTACAAGAGCGAGAACAGCGCGAATACGAGCGTGAACAACGCGAGAGAGAACGAGAGCACGAACGTGTGGAGCGAGAAGCACGTGAAAAACACGAATATGAAATGATGAAGCTCAAGCGAGATTCCTTGGCTTCAGACACGTCTGCTGCAGTTGGTCCAAGCTCCACGAGCGTTTCCCCTGCACATGTCCTGGCGACCCCACGCATCAAGCTTCCTTCATACAAGGAAAGCGAGTGAATCGAGCCATACATAGCTCGTTTTGAGGACATGGCAGACATGTATCAACTGGATGAGGCAGCTAAGCGGCTTCAGTTTCTTAGCCTATTTGAGGGCCCTGCCCTCGATATTCTCCACAGAATTCGTGGAGACAATCTCACATATGAGATGATGAAAGCTGCACTCATTAAGGCGTATGGTCTCACAGTAGACGACGCCAAAGTTCAGTTCATGCGAGCTCGTCTCCAAGACATGGAGACAGCTGTTCAGTTCCTTGATCGTCTCACAGCTTACTTAAATGAGTGGATGGAGAAAGATGAAACTCCTTCCACGCGTGAGGGGATAATTGACCTTATGCTGCGTACGCAGCTAGAGAGGTCGTGGCCTGCTGAGCTCATAGCACAGCTTAAGATCTGCTAGGTAAAAGATGCCAGCCAAATGGCAGAGAAGGCTGACGCATTCTTTACTGCATACGGGTATCAAACTCGTAAGCAAAACACCTGGAGCAGAAAAGATACTGCCAAGTCTGGGAAGCCGTCTCAGACTGAATCCCCAGCAACAAGGTCATTCTCAGAATAATGGCCAAGGTCCAAAGCCACAGTGGAAGGACCAGGGGCAAAACACTCAGAAACCTGAGTGGAAGAGGTACAACAAGTACCCTAACCAGCAGCAGTATCAGCCACGCAACCGACCGGCAGGACAAACTTTTTCACCACCAGCTCAAAAGAGGCAGGAAGCGAATGCAGCCTTCATTCCTCAGCAGCAGCACGGTGGTCACGTCCCTACCAGTATGGGTACTTCCCCACAGTTCACTAGTCCCACAGTGACAGTGAATCCCCCTCCACAGATGGCCAATGTTCCATCTTCTCAAGTTCATAATTCACAAGGCACAATGTTTGCTGCATCAATTCAGCAGCCTCATGAGTGGCTAGCTGCTTCCTCAACAGGCCCTCCCACAGGTGACAGTACCTTCCTTGTTCAGCCAGGGTTTGTGGGAGACATTCCTGTGAAGGTCCTGAGAGACAATGGTTCCTCAGATTGCTCTGTTAAGCAGAGTTTAGTTCGGCCTGAGCAGTATACAGGTCGACAGATCCATGCAAACCTTATTGATGGATCAGTGAGATTGTTCCCTGAGGCATGTATCCAGGTGGCATCTCCATTTTATACTGGTACGACACTTGCAGTTGTCATGTCAGAGCCTCTATTTGACCTTATAGTAGGCAATATTCAAGGAGTCAAGGATAGTTGCTCCGATGATGACGTTACTCAGACTTCGGCTGCTGTGGTAACACGAGCCATGGCTGAGGCTCCAGATTGTGTCACCCCAGTGATCACTGAATCGCCGCAAGATCTGATGTGTAGTCAACTTGTTGTGCAAGAACAACATTCTGACCCGACACTTGCTGCCGTGCGGAACAAACAAAAGGGTCGAGTGATTAAGTATTCACGGGGAGGTCGAGCCAAGTTCCTTCGCAAACAAGGACGGCTCTACCGTGAGTCACGAACACCCGAGGGCGAGGTTCGACTGAAGTTTGTCTTTCCCGCCAAGTACCGCCTAGCAGTGTTACAATGGGGTCATTGTTCAGCCTCAGGAGGTCACATGGGCAAAAGGAAGACCCAGGGCCGTATCCGAGCTGACTTTTTCTGGCCAGGGATGGGACGAGACATAGATAGTTTTGTCCGTTCCTGCAGTGTGTGTCAAAGTAACACCACTAATCAGGGACATGCCCTTCCTGTGCTGTTCGTAACCACACCTGTAATCTCTGAGTCAGTTGAGAGACAGGGTAGTGGTGAAGTGGGTGCAGACCTGATGTCTCGCCCATTGGCCCCACAGGACACAGTATGTCCAGGGCCTGTACATACATATTATGTACCGTAGGTTAAGGGGGAAGTTCGAGAGAGAACTCCGCAGAGGCAACTCGAGGCTATGGAAGACCCGAGTTTGCACAAGGATCCTCTGCTCCCCGATACTAATATAAGTACTGTAGGTTAAGGGGGAAGATCGAGAGAGAACTCCGCAGAGGCGACTCGAGGCTATGGAAGACCCGAGTTTGCACAAGGATTCTCAGCTCCCTGATACTAATATAAGTACTGTAGGTTAAGGGGGAAGTGAGAACTCCGCAGAGGCGACTCGAGGCTATGGAAGACCCGAGTTTGCACAAGGATTCTCAGCTTCCCGATATTAATAAGTACTGTAGGTTAAGGCACAGGTTGAGGACCCGTGTGCGGTTCGAGGCTATGGAAGACCCGAGTTTGCACAAGGATTCTCAACTTGACACTAATCGTGTGCTGTAATTAATGGCGATCTCGAATGTACGAAGCTTAGGCTGTCACTCGTATTTTTCAGCCAGAGCGTACTTTTCGTAGCACGTACTGATTGCTAGGCAGAGAGAGTAATTGTAACTTAATAAGAATTTTGTCTCATTGACACTTTTGATGCTCCACCTTAATTGGTTTTGCAGGTACAGCACTGGGTGTAGCAGTTTTGCTGTGCGGGCCAGCTGATCGTCTGCCGCACGCTGCCGCCTCTTCTCTGCCTTCGTCGTCGCCATATTATTATTTGATGTGTCATTTTACATGTAGGTACAGTTACACTACAACTGTCACACCTACACCGTGTATTACATACACCACGCTACACAACAACTAGTTGTCAGTGTAAATGTAGCGAATTTTTGCTCAGTTTGACCTGAGTACAGGATTTTCACTGTCGTCACGGAGTTTTTCCCTCAAGCTTGCTTCTATTAACGTAAATACAAGGTTTTTTTTCGCTCACTTGCGACTGCGACTTTCTCCTGTAGCAGGATAGCACACACACACCACAGTGTGAATCTTGTGTGACTGAGTTAGGATGTGTACATATATATATATATCCACAAATTTTTTCCCATAAGGAAAAAATTTAATTTTGTAGGGGCGTAATGTCACGAAACAAATTCGCGACATTCCCCTTTTGTGAGAAGCCACGAACTATTAGTGGAAAACTCACTGTGTATCGCTCAGTTAACCGTTTCTCTCTCCATTTCGGGGTATACTTTTCAAAACATTCGTCACTGTTTTCAAGAGTGACCGAATTAATGCACGTCACTAAGTGCTGTACTGAGCGATACTATTGTTTCTTTATTGTTCGCCCCTGCTTGCCTCGACCGTTAGAAAATGCGGCCTACTGCTCCCCCTTTTGTTCCCACGACTTAGTCAGTCGAGTGTTTGTTGTGACGGAGAGAGGTCCTGTGCTCAAGAAGTGTGAGAGGTCAGCTAGCACCCAAGCTCCACTGATACAGTTGCCCAGTACTCCCACCCCCCGGGTGATACACAGCATTCATCGACCGGTATTTCCTTTTTGTATAATCCTAGTTTTAAGAGCTTAGTTAAGGTGTTTTTCCTAGGCGTAAGTATTTAGCTTTTGCGTGAGTGAGTGAGTGCGATCTCTTTATTTGATTTTGATGTGTAACATTAAATTTATTTTTGTAATCAATAAATTTAACAGTTCTTTTTCTTGAGCTTAATGTAAAGTAAACTCTTGTTTCATTTCTCCAAATTAAGCTTATTTTCCATATAGCTCCTAGCTTGCATAAACGTTTTACTATTCATAACTGGTACTTAGACCAGTCATGTTGTATTAACTTAAAATCCGTTGTGCCACTTAGGAGTTAAGCTTCAGCAAGAACCTGATGTTAGTATTAGTTATTTATTGTCAGGGGTGAAGTAACTTTCTCCAGAGGCTAACAGTACAGTAATTCAGCAATTGTGAGTAATTAGTCTCTGCTGTGTACTGTTGAGAAAGTTTATAAATTCTCGTTCTGAAAAAAAAAATCGGCGAAGTACAGAGTATGGCGATACTGGAAGGATTTATATAGCATAGAAAAGGACAGTAAGGCATAATAATCAAAGTAAATCGCTTAGGAAACAGTGTTTGGGAGCTTTCTTAACCGATGAGAATACGGGCCTAAATCTGCTATGTCTTACGTTTAGCTAAATATACCCTGTGTTAGATAAAATAGGAATCCTAGAGTTTGGCCGACCATTAGAAAGCTACCCGAAATCCAAATCAATAATAATAATATAACCAGTAACTGTTGGGTTTGTAATGAGTGACGGTTGGCTGGGGAAATTAATAAAATATAAGAGGCAAAATTAATGGCTAAGGAAGAGAGTTACTAGGAATCCTAAGCCGATGGAAACAAGTTAATTCGTTATGATGATGATGATGATGACTTCTGCATACTGCCTCACTTCATTGTGTGTGTGTGTGTGTGAGTGTGTGTGTGTGTGTGTGTGTGTGTGTGTGTGTGTGTGTGTGTGTGTGTGTGTGTGTGTGTGTGTTAAAAGGTAACGATGACGAGAACGACGACGATACCAATAACGATAACGATGATGATGATGATAATGTTGAATATTATGAGGACACATGATGATGATGATGATGACAGAATATGCTGATACCGTCACTGGCTGAGGGAATAACCACACATACTCAGCCTCTTCGAATTTCACTGTTACGGGAAGCCAGAATATCATATGTAATGGCATTGTGCAGGGCCGAAAATAGCACTGCACTAGACGCACATGCCCGTATCTTATGTATGGCGGGGACGGCTCAGTCTGCTGGCGTGGGTGTGGGTGTGGCAATGACAGTAGGAAACTAATAAGCGAATGGTCAACATTGATCAAACTAACTGAGCCGTCCCCAGAACACACACAAAATCACTCTGTATACTAAAACACTTATCCGAGGACGTGTATCATTCTTACTACCTCCAGACGATTTTATAACTTAGAAAACACGCAGACTACAAGGGTTAGATAAAGTCATCAGCTTAACATTCTCAGATGCCTATGAATAACTCAGCTGAATAAAATCGTCTGACATCACTTGGAATACGATACAAGAGTTGTCACGACCATGACAAACTTAATACAATTGGGCTTTTCCTTGGATGAATAAAATCGTCGAGCCGGATAAAAAAAAAAAAAAAAAAAAAAAAGACCTTACCGCATTGAAAGAGTTAATGGTACTTTTTGCTTTGATATGACAGATTTTAGAGCTGAAAGAGTTAATAACTTTTTTTTTCTGCTTTGCAATGACCGATTTCTACTGATGCCGTGATTTGCTGACAGAATGCCGAGGTTCAACCAACTTCTTAAGGCTTCACTGATACGGGAAGCCACGATGCTCATTTGTGGTGGACGTAATGAGAAGGTACCGTATTCTGATTAGGATACGGCCATTCATGATGTGTCTGTATTGGGAGTGAGAAAGAGGCACTGGGTGACGATGCTGGTGATGATGATGATGATACTGGGTAGCAGGAGGTGGAACAGGATACAGAGAATCACGATAACACTGATAAATATGATGATGGAGGAGGAGGAGGACTGCGTGATGTGTATCTAAACAGACTGTCAAGTGTTGTGTATTGTAGTTATGTCGCATTTGAACTACCGTGAATGAACTACGGCGGGGGCTATGTTTTTCCCCTTCTTTCCTCTCTTGGAGTGGACGTGTAGCCTATTAAGCCCCAAGACGCAAACCATCTTAAATTCTTGCTATCTACAGACGCTTGTATTCACACTAGGCCCGTTTCCTGGTCGGCTAATGTAGATCCTAACACCTCTTCCTTATCATATTATTTCTGGACATGGCGCGTTACTGTTATCTTGTATGTATATGCAAATCATATTGATGTTCGAATGTAGTAAATATCACAAAAAGAAAAACAAATTGCGCAGTATGGCAAATCAAGTCGCTATGAAAAAGATGCTTGGGAGTTTCCTTACCTGACGAGAATAAAGACCTAGAGTAAATATTTCGAGTTGGAGAGAGCAGTTACAACTTACTGTCACTACTAAAGGGAACACATGAATTGAATTACGTAACGTGAAGTTATCTAGTGGGAAAAATCCACAGGGTAATGGGATTATTACATGTGGCCTTCACTAACTTTTCTTCTGAACGCCTCTTAAAGTGGATTACTCTGAAGCCGACTAGAACATGGAAAATCAACGTCTCTGGTTTCAATGGCTTACTGTCTATATGTGTAGGCTGTGTAGAAGTTAAGTGTGGGGTGTGTAGACGTTAAGTGTGAGGTGTGTAGAAGTCAAGTGTGAAGTGTGTAGATGCCAAGTGTGGAGTGTATAGAAGTCAAGTGTGGGGTGTGTAGAAGTCAAGTGTAATGTGTGTAGACGCTACGTGTTCACAGGATAGTCAAGCCCAGTGTTGTGTGTCGGCCTTTACTTGATCTACGCCATACCCCTGCCGCATTGCCTCTAGTGCCACCGTCACAGCCACCGCCAATGTGACTGCTGAGAGGCGGGTGGGGTGTCAGATGAGACCAGTGGCCGGGCCGATTTACTCCATAACACGAAGCAGGTTTTGGTGTATATATGAAAATTGCGGCAGAATATTTGATGCAGGTTTTTGGTATAAAGAAAAGCTGTGGCAGAATATTTGAAGCAGGCTTGATGGAAATTGTCGCTATAATGTAGAAGCTTTTGAAACTGGGTGAAATGGTAAAAAGAAAAGAATTATATTTTTAAAATGTGTCTGCTGCTGTAAACGCGTCTGATACACATGAAAGCTAGGCCTGATTCCCTTCACATATTTTCATAACTACTGTAGAGAAAATACAGGACGTCGAATGAAGCGAGCTAGGAGTATACTGCCTAAAAACTGAATAAAATACAAGTATAGGCACAAATGTATTTCTACAAATTCTTACATTATGGCGAAATAGAAATGTTTGATGCAGAAAATTTTGGCAGAATATGAGAAATTACTCGCAATAAGCTGTGAATCTTGAAGGGCTTTCTTGCGTCTATTCCTTAGCTGTTTATTTCTCATAATATAGCTCTCTCTCTCTCTCTCTCTCTCTCTCTCTCTCTCTCTCTCGTCATATACTGCATCGGTGATATGCAAAAATGTTATTATTCTTATCTTTTTTTTACCAACCATTATCATCATCATCATCACTGTCATCACTCTCATTCTCGCTCTCCTTGTTCTACTAACCATCATCTTGTTAGTGAGAAAAAGAGAAAGGAAAAAGAAAAATATCGACTGTCATTAGCTGGAACAGAGTAATCGAGTTATCCTGACCATGAGAAGGTAAATGATAACTGTATCAACGCTTGTATCAACGCTAAGGCTCCTATGACCCACTCTCAGCTGAATAAAATCGTCTGGTTTAAGTAAGAGATGCATACCAGAATTGCTGATACTGAAAGGGTTACGCTACTGACACAGCTTTCATATTTTTTTTTCTTCTTAAATTACTTGGGAAGCAGAAGGGTGACTGTGTGTGTGTGTGTGTGTGTGTGTGTGTGTGTGTGTGTGTGTGTGTGTGTGTGTGTGTGTGTGTGTGTGTGTGTGTGTGTGTGCCCTAGCAATGAACACAGTCTTTGATGAACAAAAATACGGTACGCTTTATTTATGGCAGTTGTGACACCAAAACTAGAACCGGGAAATAAATTGAGTTTCCTGAACAATGGATGATGCCGCTAATTCGAGTCAACATTTCACTTAACTATTTCATCGTGTACTTTTGTTCTTCTTCATAACTCCTACAGTCCTTTCTATAATTCCCGTGTGGCAGACTGAGCCCCACCATCCACTCACTCGATTTCGCGTTACCATCAGATGATTCTACGCTGAGTGACATGCGACAAGGTTACTTTTGGCTCAGGAAATCACTTAAAACGTTGGGTGATAACCATACGACCAAACAGGCGCCTGGTGGTACAGTGGGTTACGTTGCTCCAGTCGTATGTAAACACATTAGGACTTAAATCCGAGGAGTGGTTGTGGTAGTGCTTATATAAGGCCACTCAAAGGCGAAAGACTGCTCACTCTCACCTAAAATGTCGATACTATATCCTTTTTACACTAACCTGGCCTAAAACTACCATCTCTCCATCTTGAATACTGAGGCGAAACAATAGCCTAAGTGAGCACTAAAACATGGTGCAAGTCACGAAGAAGTGCTAAGAGGATGTTGTAAAGCCGCAGTATTGTCTTATTCTGCCACTGAGCTACAAGACACAGGCTGCAAAAGGATGAAAATATGGGCCAAGTGAAGGTGAAAAGACCATGGCCGCCTAGCTCCGGAAACTCACCCGCCTCAAGAGAGTAACAGAAGATTAGGTGACAGACAGCAAGATTGACTAAGAAGATTAGTCGATAGATAGACTTTAATCAATGTCAGCTTGATTCTTCCATCTGAACAATTCCCAGCACTTTTATACCGTCATACCTAAGATATACATTTCTTTTCTAGGATGGACAGGGAGAGCATAGTATTTTGTTGTGCTTCCTGTTGATGTACATATCTGCGATCGAAAAATTACAACTCTCTCTCTCTCTCTCTCTCTCTCTCTCTCTCTCTCTCTCTCTCTCTCTCTCTCTCTCTCTCACACACACACACACACACACACACACACACACACACACACAAACCTTTAAAACGAGTAAAATAGTCTGGTGGTAGCAAGAATAAACAATAAATAGTCTGGTGGCAGCAAGAATAAACAATCAAAATACGTCAGGCAGCTACGCAGGACTACAATAACTTGATGAGCTGCACGTCAAGGAGGCTCGACCTTATTCATCATCTTATGAGGAATTACATCTTCACTATAAGGATCTTACGAATCACTGGCTTAAAACTGTCTTACATTAGCTTTTACGGAATGCTAGAGTTATTCTGAACATACAAAGGTTAGTGGTACCAGTGTTCACTTTTTCTATACCCACTCTCAGATAAACGAAATCGTCTGGTTACTGGAGATGTCCCCACTTAAGTTAGCTTCATTTTATGTTAGTTCGACAACATAAAATCACTGGAAATAAAATCGCCGGAAATGACAAGGAAGAAATAAAGTCCTGGGATTAAAGATTTTAACTGATGAGGCACATTTCAAGCTCGTTTGACAGCGTAAAAATCTCTTGAGTCGGCAAATATCAAATGTAAAGAACGTTCGTGGTGTCCGTAAAACTTAAATATAAATGACGTCCGTGGAGTCCGTAAAAATAAAATACAGATGACGTCCGTAGGTTGAAGGTATTAATATAATGATGAGCTATATCTCACGTTGGCTGGGCAGCATATTTCATCACTGACTTTGGTGGAGTTCAGCCTAAACGAGCATCACTTCAAGGTGGTACAGGCGAATTCTGAAAAGTGTTCGATTGTCCTTCTTTCAATTTCATCACTGGATTTACAGACACTGGAATAAGAGGTATTTTACCGAGGCGTAAAATATCACTCATCAGTCGGTGATATAATGCACCTTTGTCCACTACGTCTCACTGTGCCATCTCCGAATCCTTGAGAAAAAGGCAGGTGAGACGAGCGGACTTTTATATTTACCTGTACATCATAAAATCACCTAGATATAGCAAGGTAAATGACGTCACCGTATTCTAGAGCTTAATACCTTGAGAAACTACCCTTGCAGGTAGTTTGACAGCACATTTTGCTTGTGTGTGTGTGTGTGTGTGTGTGTGTGTGTGTGTGTGTGTGTGTGTGTGTGTGTGTGTGTGTGTGTAGTAATCCAGGAATCTTTCACCACTGGATTACCGGTAACCATTTTCCTATAAATGATATACAATTCAAGCTTGCAACATCCAGGTGATTTAATTAAACTCAGTAGGGACTTTCTGACCTGGAGGAGCTGCCAATACCCTTCATACTCTCCGTCAGTAAAAATTATATCTAAGGAGACCGGTCGTAAAATCGTCTGGAGAAAGCAAGAATAACCTAAAATACAATAACTTAACGAAGGGATTAATGCTTTGACGAGATACACTTAAAGTTGAGTGGGCAGCATATTTCATCAATGGTTTTTGTGGAGTTAATGGGAGAGTCGTTCATCACTTGGGCCGCCGACACCCCCAGGGGGACACTAATTCATCACTGGCCGATAAGATGTGGCCTGATGGTCCTATTATTCTCTGAGCTGTGGCTGACAGAAGGTGCAGGCAGGTGTGGATGGATAAGATGGATGAATTGACGGAGAGGTGAAGCAGTTAGATACGACAGAGATGTGTGAGGTGAGTGAGAGAGGTGTGTGCGGTGGGAGTGCTGAAGTGATGTGGGCAAGACTGGTGTGTGTGGTGGGTAAGGCAGGTGTGTGTGGTAGGTGAGGCAGAAGTGTGTGATAGGCGAGGCAGGTGTGTGATGTGGAAGAGGCAGGTGTGTGTGGCGGGTGAGGCAGATGTGTAAGGTGGAAATGTTGAAGTGATGTGTGAGACTGGTCTGTGTGGTTGGTGAGGCAGGTGTGTGTGTGGTTGGTGAGGCAGGTGTGTGTGTGATGGGTGGAACAGGTGTGTGTGGTGGGTGAAGCAGGTGTGTGTGGTTGGTGAGGCAGGTGTGTGTGGTGGGTTAAGCAGGTGCGTGTGGTTGGTTAGGCGTGTGCGTGTGGTTGGTTAGGTGTGTGTGTGTGTGGTGGGCGAAGCAGGTGTGTGTGGTGGGTGAAGCAGGTGTGTGTGTGTGTGTGGTGGGTGAAGCAGGTGTGTGTGGTGGGTGAAGCAGGTGTGTGTGGTGGATGAAGCAGGTGTGTGTGGTGGGTGAGGCAGGTGGGTGAGGCAGGTGTGTGAGGTAGGAGAGATAAGTGTGTGTGGTGGGAGAGGCAGATGTGTGTGTGGAAGGTGAGGGAGGTGTGTGTGATGGGAGAGGCAGGAGTGTGAGGTGGGTGATGCAGGTGTGTGTGTGGTGGGTGAGGCAAGTGTGTGTGGTGGGTGAGGCAGGTGTGTGTGGTGGGTGAGACAGGTGTGTGTGGTGGGTGTGGCAGGTGTCTGTGGTGGGTGAGGCGTATGTGTGTGTAGTGGGCGAACAGGTGTGTGTGATGGATGAAGCAGGTTTGTGTGGTGGGTGAGGCAGGTGTGTGAGGTAGGAGAGGCAAGTGTGTGGAGAGGCAGATGTGTGTGGAAGGTGAGGGAGGTGTGTGTGATGGGAGAGGCAGAGTGTGAGGTGGGTGATGCAGGTGTGTGTGGTGGGTGAGGCAGATGTGTGTGGTGGGTGAGGTAGGTGTGTGTGGTGGATGAGGCTAGTGTGTGTGGTGGATAAGGCAAGTGTGTGAGGTGGGAGAGGCAGATGTGTGAGGCAAGTGTTTAAGGTGGACGAGGGTGAAACAGTGAAACAGCTGTGTGAGGCAGATGTGTGAGGCAGACGTGCGTGAGGTACTAGTAGATATGTGAGGTGGACAGGTAGGTTTGTAAGACGGACGTGAGTGAACCAGTTGTGTGAGGCAGGTGGGTGAGGTATGAGTAGGTGGGTGACGTGGACAGGGAGGTGTGTAAGGTGAACGTGTGTGAGGCAGGTGTGTATGGTGGATGTGGGTAAGATAAGTGTGTAAGGTGGACATGGGTGAGGCAGGTGTGTAAGGTGGATGTGGGTAAGGTAGGTGTGTAAGGTGGACGTGGATGAGGCAGGTGTGTGAGGTGGACAGGCAGGTGTGTGGGATGAACAGGCAGGTGTGTAAGGTGGGCGTGGGTGACGCAGGTGTGTGAGATGAACAGGCAGGTGTGTAAGTTGGAGGTGGGTGACGCAGGTGTGCGAGATGAACAGGCAGGTGTGTAAGGTGGACGTGGGTGACGCAGGTGTGTGCGATGAACAGGCAGGTGTGTAAGTTGGACGTAAGTGACGCAGGTGTGTGGGATGAACAGGCAGGTGTGTAAGGTGGACGTGGGTGAGACAGGTGTATGAGGTTGAAATGGGGTAAGGAGGGGTGGCTGAGGTAGATGAGCTGACGAGAGGTGTGGCAGGAGTGTGAGGTGGCTGAGCTGACGAAAAATGAAGTTGCTTGTTATGTACGGTGGATGAGTTCATGGATACTGATTGACTGTTGAAGGAAGGAGCTCTTCGTGGGGTGGATGAGTTGAATTTAATGATGAGTTGATGAAGGAATAAGTGATGGATAAGTTGAAGACAAAGGTTCAGGTACTGTTGTCAGGTGAAGCAAGCAGGTGTGGTGGAAATGTTGAAGGACAGTGTCAGAATAAAGAAAAGAAATTATTATAGTTAACGAACAGATAATCGAGGTGAAAGGGTTGATGGAATGAGTAGTAGTTAGTTTTGATAGATGGGTCTCACTACCATCAGCACACCCTCCACTACCACAATATTGTCACTACCCATCAACCAAAAACAGTACCATAAATCCACTACCCCCCGCCCCCCAAAGAGACACCACCACAAATACTATCATCACCATAACCAACAACAGACTACTAACACCACAGCCACTACCACCAACGCAGCTCCACAACTACAACTACCACCACAAATTACCACAATCACTATTACTATACTGTTTTGACGGTGGTGGCGACCATCATCCACTCACTTCATGTAGTGTTGCCAACTTCTTCCTTCACCTTTATCACCGTATCTCTGCGTCTGCCGTCCTCTCTTCCTACTTCGGCTTTTCTTTCCACCCATCCATCCATCATCTAATCCTGTCACTTTTTATTCCTCTTCTTTCTTTCCACTTCAGGTGGCTCTACACTGTGGCAGGCTGAGTGGTAAACATTTAACCAAATAACTGGGTGGTACGGAGCCTACTATGGTGCCCTTGTTACCTTGGAGGAGAGACGCTAATGCAGCGTCCATCCAGGAACCAAAAGGAACCAAAGCTCCGCATTTTATCCCCCGCCTCGCAACAGCGGGGCACTGCCTGCCGCAAGGGAACATTGGTTCATTGCACGAGACGGCCCTGCAGGGACAGTTGCCTGCCTGCGGTTGATGGGTCTACTGGGCGAGACAGACCGGGGTTGATCAATAACAAATTGGACCTGAAACTGCCATCTCTTCAACTTGAATGCTGAGCTGTAACGATAGATTAACGCTATGGATATTATAATGGTCACACAGAAGTACTATGGAAAAGATGAGTTGCAGCATTATCTTTTTCTGCCACTAGACAACGAGAATGTCACAAAAGGACGAAAATCTGCGCCATGATAGACTAAAACCAGTATACCAGTATCAGTATCCCCATCACTAACACCAGCTCTATAGTTATACCTTACCGCAGGCCACTACCACCACCGCAACTATAACTCCAAGCCCACCACTACCACAAACCCACCCTGCCAAAAGCCCGGACGATCCCACTAGGGAGGCGTGGGGCGGGACCTCCATATTCCGGGTGTCAGGTGCTCTTCCTATGCTTCATTGATTTGGACTGCTTCGTGGCGGCTGTTTCGAGCTTTGACTGTATGAATATTTGCATGTAAATATCTGCTACAACACACTTGTATATCCCTATGTGTACTTCATGGTGTGCAAATTTTATATATAGTACTTCGGTTTCTATTCACTTGCAAGTATACATTCACACAGATGATCTATTTCTAATAATATACACCATGCCCTTCCGTATAATCTACTTGTTTATATTCTTTTGTATGTAACACTGTATATATATTACGTACTTATATCAGCATGTATGTTTGTAGGTATACCTCTGTATAATCATTTGCATATTCTAGTGTAGGCCTGTACTCTGTGTTTTTTTTTTTTTTCATGCATGTTTTGTATATTATTTTGTTGATACATGTGTGAATATTTGCTGTAAGTCCTACGTTCTGGCGTCAGTAGTTATTTTGCTCAAGTATTAACCTTTTCATGGCCATGTCTTCTCCTGTATGATATTCCAATTAACATCAGGAAACTTTATTTAGTTCAATGCCTATACTGAAGGTGTTAATAGTCACCATTAACTCATGGTTTAGACAACGAGTATTCTAGCAAACACCAAACGATTTTATTCAACTGACAGTGAGTCACAGGAGCCTGAGTTAATTTTATTTTTTATGCATGGAAGAAGGAACCACAGGCCACGTGCCCGCAAACCGTTCCTTCTAGAAAAAAAAAAAAGAAACAATACAAAAGAGAGCAAAATTCAAGATCCGTTCGTAAAGAGATGCCTGGAAACACTGCGTCTGAAAGACTGGAGATCATAGGTAGGGGGAAATACAGACAGACGGAGACAGTTCCAGAGTTGCCTCATTAAAAAAAAAAAAAAAAAAAAAAAAAACTTTTATCTCAGCATCATTGTCCGCAAGGAGGTATCATTAAAACTGTGACTGCCAAGGGGACCTGAAGCCCCTTGTATATGTCGACAATTTTTGACCACTTGAAGACAGAACAAGCCTGGCCTCTATATCACTACTGACTGCACTCTGCAATGTGGGATGCGGGGTAGTAAATACAAAAAACACGAACGATCCACAAACTATCTATCTATCTATCTATCTATTGCCAGACGCCTTATTCCCGCAAGGGGTGGTGGTCAAAAACAAATCGCTTCCATGTCGCCCTGTCCCCCACCATTTCACTGCCCTGCTCCCAGCTCACACCCCCCGTCTCTCATATAGCCTACCTCTCCACTCCATCCCTCCATTTCATTCTCGGCCTCCCCCTCCCTCTCTCTCCCCCTCCACCTCACTCACATACTGTCCTCGTTCACCTCAAAAACTGGGAGCTTGTCAACACCTTCCCATCCTTCATTGCAACCTACGAGCCTCAGCACAAATGACGGCAATTATTGAATCCCACTTCCTAACTGCAGGTAAGGTGATCCATCCAATCCTAAGTTGCCCCATGAGGAGCGTGGGAGCCCAGGGCTAGGCAAGTTGGTCCTAACATTTAAGACGAGTGACCAGCCTCATTCATCCCTGAGTGGCATTACGTGAGCAATAAACCCCAACCATCCCTTGGATATACACCTACACAGGCTCAATCTGATTGGAGCGCCTTAATTATCCACTAAACCACCAGGCGCCGTAATTTGGCTATAAGGTTACCACCCCACGAAATAAATGGTTTCCTGGTGTACAGGAAACCATTTGGCTTGTCACTCAGTGTAGAGTCACCCATAAGCAGAAGGAAGAGGAAAGAATGAAGGAAAGAAAGACAGAAGAGGAAGTCTAAAGTCACCCGCAGGAAGAAGAGGAAAGAATGAAGGAAAGAAAGACAGGAGGAAGGAAAGAAGGAAGGAGAGGAAAGGGCTGACACCCGAAAGCAGCTCTATAATATCGAGTGAGTGGATGGTAAGCGCCCCCACCTACCACAGCGGTAGATAACCGAACTTAACCCCCTTTCAATCACATGACGTATTATTGCTGCAACTTGGTGATCTTACTCATATTTGGGGTGATGTCCTGCAATGCAGGGGTTAAAGAAGGCTGTATAATAACCACGACAGTTTGAAAATTCGCCCTCAATCCGAATGAAATCGTCAGGTAGCAGGATGATCTAGCTATCTATCTATAGCCCGACGCCCTAATCCCGCAAAGGGTGGCCGCAGACAAAACGCCTCCAAGTCACTCTGTCACCCACCATTTGACCCCCCTCCCCCCAACTCACCCCCCCCTCCCTCATATCCCTCTCAACTCCATCCCTCCACCTCATCCTCGGTCTACCCCTCCCTCTCCCTCCCTCCACCTCACCTACATACACCCTCTTAGTCAGTCTTTCATTCTCCATTCTTTCTACATGTCCAAACCACCTCAGTGTATTTCTCCTAATCTTTTCAACCACATCCACATCTACCCCACAACGTTCCTTCACTTCTTCATTCGTCAACCTGTCCCTCCACGTCACTCCACATGCTCCTCTCAAGTAACTCATTTCCACTGCTCTCACTCTTGACTTGTTCCCCTCTTGCAAGGTCCACGCCTCGCTTCCATACGTCAGGGTAGGGATCACAATACCATCATGCAGTGACTTCTTAACTTCCATACTCACCTCCCTATTTCTCATCACTGCTTTCAGTGTACCAACAACCTTTCTTCCCTGCTGTACTCTTTCACGTACTTCATCCCCCAAAGTTCTATCCTTACTCATCACACTACCCAAGTACTTGAATGCAGTCACATTCTCCATATCCTCACCATCCAACCTCACTGCACACTCTGTGACTTCATTCCTCTCAAACACCATAACTTTACTTTTGTTTACATTAACTTTCAGCTTCCTCCTCTTACACACTGTCCCAAATTCATTCACCAAACCTTGCAACTCCCATTCATCTTCACTCAACAATACTGTATCATCAGCAAACAGCAACACCGGAAGCTTCCAAATCTCACCCTCATTCATTAGGGCCACCCCCACATCCACTGCCCTACCTTGCACCTCCTTTACAACCCCATCCATATATATATTAAACAGCCATGGAGACATCACACACCCCTGTTTCAGTCCCACATTGAGATCAAAGAACTCACTCAGCTCACCATCCACTCGCACCGTAGCCCTAGCTCCCTCGTACATACTCTTCACAGCACTCAACAATTTCCCCTCCACTCCATATATTCTTAATACCTTCCACATACCTTGCCTATCTATTCTGTCATAAGCTTTCTCCAAGTCCATGAAGGCAGCATACACTTTCCTTCCCTTCCCTAGATACTTCTCCACTAAACATCTTAGAACAAATATCTGATCTACACACCCTTTTCCCTTCCTAAATCCCCCTTGTTCTTCTCCAACTAGCTCCTCTGTCATATGCCTAACCCTATCAATGAGTATTCTACCATATATTTTACCAGTCACACTAAGAAGGCAAATACTCCTATGGTTACCACATACTTCTCTCTCCCCTTTTCCTTTGTACAGAGGAACAATTATACCTGATTTCCAGTCCTCTGGAACCCTTCCCTCTTCCCAAGCCAATCTACACAACTTCCATATCCACTCCACAACAATCTCACCCCCATACCTAAGCATTTAACCACACACTCCATCAATTCCTGGGGCCTTTCCCAGCTTAATCTTCTTTATCGCTTCCACTACTTCCGACCTACTGATCTCTTCCTCCCTCCTCTCATCTCTTCTTCTCCCAGCCATTCCCCAACCACTTATACTCACACTGCTCTCACTCTCTACATTCAACAAATCCTCAAAGTGCTCCTTCCATCTCCTCAATTTCTCTCTCTTCTCCACCAACAATCTATTATTCCTATCTTTCACTCCCCTACTATTTCCCCTTTCACACAGCCTTACTTTCTTTACCTCCTTCCAAAACAATTTCTTACTCTCCCTCCATTTCACACTCAGATTCCTCCCAAACTCTTCATCCACTTTCTTCTTACTCTCCTTCACCAGTCTCTTAACCTCCCTTCTCCTGCTCACATATACCTCTCTCTTCTCTCTCTCATCTTCTCCCCTACCTCTACTCGCCAACCATTCACCATATGCCTTCTTCTTTTGTTCCACAGCTCGTTTCACCTCATCATTCCACCATGCTGTCCCTTGCACACCCTTGCATCTCCTCCTCACTCCACAAACCGCCTCACACGCTGCGCTTATCTCTTCCGTGAATATCTTACATACGTCTTTCACCCCTTCCATCTGCTCTAGCTCATACCTTCCCAATCTTTCTTCCACTATGCTCTTATACTCTGTCATTTTCTCACTATCTTGCAGGATGAACAAAAAAAAAAAAAAAAAAAAAAGTCAAAAGTGACGCGGCTAACCTTTTCCCATGTAACTATGGATCTGAAAGGAGTGTTTACAACGACAGAAAAGCACGTGAAAAACGAAATGTTGCAGAGTCAATGTTTGTGTCTATCAGTCTGCAGCTGCCGGAATATCACCAATATGACATGAGAAGGTGGGTTCAAATGCCAGCATATGAAAAAACATACTGCCAGGACCGCAAAACAGAAACAAAATGCGGGAATCAGAGGACAATATTCATATCAATGGGGCAGCGAGACAGGCAAAAAAAAAAAAAAAAAAAAAAAAAGTGGACATATAAATAGATTGCCAGGCAATTATTACTAACCGAAAGACAGACAGATAAACAGAAGGACAGACTGGCAGACAGAGACACAGATTTACCAGAAAATTCAATGGACTGAGAATATGCTATACCGGCGTGGATGACCGACTGTGACGCAGGACATTACATTTTATATATACACATATACATACACATGTGTGTGTGTGTGTGTGTGTGTGTGTGTGTGTGCAGACATATAAATGTAAACAGACAAGCAGACTGGCAGACGACAAAAATGCAGCAGCTGAGAGGGCCAACGAGACTGACAAGCGTTCGAACTAGCTTGGAAGACAACAGATAGCCCATACGTATACGTAGACAAAATTATATATACACCGACAAACATATAGGCAGACACACAGCCAGAGAAATAAAAAGACAGACAGACAGCAAGTGTAGCAGCTGAGAGGGCAGGTTTGACTGAAATTGTATGAAGTGTAACGAAACAGCATAAAGGAAAATGAGGCTCTCAGGTCCAGCTGTATTCACCTCATTGACTATAGCCCCACCACCACCACCACTACCGCCACCGCCATCAACACTACCGCCACCATAACCATAACCACCACTATCACTACCATCTCTACCAACAACACTACCATCACCACTAACACTACCACCAACACCCACCAGCACTATCATCACCATTACCGTAATCACTTTCACCACCACCAACAATATTACTGTCACCATATAAATCATCACCACCACCAACACTATTATTACCATCACCACCACCACCATCACCACCAGACACCACCATCAAAAACCACACAAAACCACCACTAGTCACCACCATAAAAAAAAAAACACACACAACACCACCACCACCACCACAACCACCATCATCAAAAACCACCACCACACAGCACCACCAGTGGATGCAAGGGAATCTCTTGGGTAAAACCAGCCAGAGTCGTTTTTGCAACTCCGTGGGCATCCAAATTTTCTGCATCTTTTTTTTCAATATTCCCTAAACAGTGTATCAGAAAAAGTTTTATTTTTGGTATAAACAAATTGCTTCATTAATATACCCGGTACTAAAATTATTGGTGCTGAGAGGATGATGATGATGATGATGATGATGATGATGATAATTAAAGACTACAAACACTCAAATCACCAGGCAGTCAACCATTTTTGTCCGTCGTTCGATACCGTAATTTGTGGACACGCCATTGAGAAAAAGTAATACAGTTTAATTACCTACAGCAACACACACACACACACACACACACACACACACACACATACCATTCCTTTTAATTATCTAATTGGAATATTTGCATTAAAAACAGACAATATTTAATTAAGACCACAAAATTCCATGCTAAAACTCTTGACACTGATAGAAAAGGCAAAAAAAAAAAAAAAAAATCACCGGAAGTTTAATATCAATTTTTAAAAAAATATATCTAGACTGAATGAACGAAGAAAAACAGTCGACGAAAGCTAAAAAATATGAAACAAGTTTTGTAGTATGTTTTGTTGAGAGAGAGAGAGGATCGTTCTTACAGCCTGACTCATAACTGTTTTTTCCTTTCCAGTTTGTTTTCTCACTATCTACATTTCCTACCAATATCCTCTCTCTCTCTCTCTCTCTCTCTCTCTCTCTCTCTCTCTCTCTCTCTCCTGAACGTCTGTAAGTTGTGTTAGTCTAACTACTGTTACTAAAGTCGAACCACTGAGACAGGATCTTAGAAAGAGAGAGAGAATGTAGCCTACACTATTCTTTGTTTACTCTTGCTACATTTAGACATTTCTATTCAGCCCATACGAGCCTCCTTGTAGCCCTGTAGTAAAGGGTTTAATATATAGCTTATGTTATACCTACTCCATTTTAATCGACATGTCCCCCAAATTTAATAAAACTGATGGCGATACCGTGACTATGATAAAATATAGCTACGTGGCGTCATTGTGCTGAAAGAATTAAGCACTTATTTTATAAGTTTATTACAAGGCGTCTGCGAATCAAGTGGTTATAATGCCTCAGTCTGACTGACGGCCTTGGCTGGGTGCGATCCGGGAGAGGCGACCTGGAGAATTTTTGAAAGTGTAAAGGCATCAGAGAATTTAACATTTTTCTTCCTTAAACGTTCTCGACTACGACAGCCTCGAGGCGGACCCGTACACCTCGAAGGGGTTAATATGGGACTGTGCTGATACCGTTGTTATTACACAGAGACCAAGGCAGAAACAGCTTACACTCCTACGAACGACTTTCGAGTAGTTACATAACACTAACTGTTATTTCTATGATGATTCTAACCTAGTTCAAAATGCAACAAGGGGAACAAAACATAACCTACACAGAGATAGCTGCAAAGTTTTCACGCCTATCAAACCTTTCGTAAAAATGAGATCTGTAGGTTATGATTCAGAAAAAAAAAAAATACTATCAATTCCCACGACCTGTAGGTTATAATGAAAAAAAAAAAAAAAATACGATCCATTCCCAGTCTTAACTATACTCTGTCTTTTACATGGAAGACAAGCACTGGCCACAGCAAGGTCTTTCTTTAACCCTTGTTCTTCCTGCAAGAAAATACAGGAAAATAACCTGATAACGACGCTGAGCTGGTTGTATATTAGGTAAGGAGGAGGAAAAGTGAGTGCCGAATCTTGCCACCGCTGTTTTCCCTGGGAAAAAAAAAAAAACAGTTGTGAGAAGGACTTGGCCATAAGACAGCAAATTTAAACCCATGACCATAAGAAAAAACTCGTGGTAGTGACTGGAAAATGCACAGTAGAAGGGAAGCACCAGGGTTATGAGGAAATAAGATGCGAGCCGAAATAAATCACTGGGTCTAAGACATGAGGAACCACCATGAACCAAAATGAATCAAAAAATAAACAAACCAAAATAAACCAAGTGGGTATGGGCATGAGCAACCACAATGCATCAAAATAAACCAAGTAGGTAAGTAATATGAGGAAGCACCATGATCAAGACTAACTAATGGGGTTTGGGATATAGGTATCTACTCGTAACAGAGGAGTAGTTCAGGAGGAGGTAGTTAGGGAAGGTAGGCGAGAAACTATTTACCTGTTTGCTTTACCCTGACAAAGATCTCTAGTCCCTTTCAGCATAGTTATTGGCCACGTGCAGTTAAGGAAAATTTGACCAGTAACCAAGGACTCTGACTCTTACTTTATAACTAATCTCACTAAATATCACACTACCGCGACTTTACATTCGAGTTGTGGGAGTGGACCAGTTCTGTCATGTGAAAACAACCAACTCTCGTGGGGAATCATCAGAACTACAGTAAGGTGAGTTCAAGAGGATCCAGTCCATTCACTTTATATTTTAATATGGCCCAGATTTCCTTAATTTTTCATTTGATTTTACGTCCGTCATTATGCATCTGATTTCACGTAGCTCAGTAGAAAAAAATAGCGTACATTTCTATATGCTTTCCATACACTTTTCATTTTAATATGGCCCAGATTTTCTTCATTTTACATCTGATTTCACGTTCCTCATTTTGCAACTGATTTCAGATAGCCCAATAGCAGAAAAAAATAGCGTACAGTTCTATATGCTTCCCACGGTACCCCTTTGTGACTCACCATATTTTAGTGTCACTCTATTGATATAAACTTGCATTTAAAATACAGAGATGGCAATTTTAGGTCAAGCCAGGGTAAATGGAGGAATAACTCTCCTTCTTTACAACTTACCGAGGGGAATGGTGTCCGCCGAGACAGAGGTTGAGAAGACCGAGCGCCACCCCACAATCAGCACGCCTACGGCCACCCACAGCCGCCCACGCGACGCCATCACACCCATGGTTGGAGGGTCAGTGTGACGATGGTGGTTAAAACAGCGGAGTGAGTTAAAGACACCGTGCAGACACTTTATGACCTCGTCAGTTGATATCTTAACAGTGACGTTGCCGGCGCGAGTTATAAACAACGATGAAACACGACTCTGCCATGTGGTTGTCTTAAGTCGGTATAAATACTGCATACGGTTTCTAAAAACTTTTGACAAGACTTTGCCATACGGTTCCAAAATTTTGATTCGATATTTTTTTTTTTTTTTAGATTTCTGTATAAATGCGATTATCTTGAAAGACTGACCCAATTTTTAATACATGATTTTCTTAAAGCCTGTTTCAAGAGTTTTGGTATACCGTATTTTTTTCTAGATTTTTTAGGTTTATTTCTGAGTCTATTTCAAGATATTTTTGTAGACATATGATTCTCTTAAATCCCGTCTCAAGATTCTGTATACAACTTTATAATTAAGGTTCGTCTTTGTTACTGGACTTTCTAATAACTTGTTTCGAGAGATAGATGTCTTTCTAAGTGTATTTATTTCTATGCCTGCATCAAATTTCTAATGTATGATTATCTTGAGTTGCTTCATTATTTTGGTATATTTGTTTTTCTCAGTTTCAAAATTTTGGTATACAGCTTTCGTAGTGTGTTTCAAGAGTTAGATATAAATCTGTCTAAGTGTATTTCTATGCCTGCTTCAAGATTCTGGTGTATTATGGTTTTCTTAGGGCTGCTTCATAATTTTGGTATAGGCCTATGTTTTTCTAAGAGTTTCAGAATTTTGGTATACGGCTTTCTTAGTGTGTTTCAAGACTTGTAAAATTTTCCTAGTTCACTTTTACGTATTTTCAATACCATTTTCTTGGAGTCTGGGTTGACAACTTGATATAATATACAATTTTCTTAGTCTGTTTTGAAGTGTTGTATTTCTTTGGCTTTGCCATGTTGTTTGCTTAGCAAATGTATGAAATTATGTACTCTTACATTTAAGACTGCCATGCAATTTGTTTTTTTTTTGTCTAGTTTCGACTCTGCTAAACAATTTCCTTTACATATTTTTAAGCTGGCATAAACAGTATCTTTTTCCACTTTAACTGTTTGCCTTACAGTTTTCCTTGTTAGACCTCTTTCGAGATTAAATTATATTGTACTTCCGTCAGACCATGTAGGTCATTAAAAGTTTCTCTATATTTACTTAACAGGGTTCATAAGTGAATTGTGGTTATGCTCTAAAGGATTTCACACACACTATTTCACTTCAGTCTTATAAAAACACTATACATACAACATATATCTGGCTGAAAGGCTGGTTTGTGTTTAGGTTTTGAATTACTTCACAATAATTGTTGTATTGTTGTGTTTACGTTTTAGAAGATCGAGAGGGCTGTAACTGTTGCCGTTCGTAAGTCTGGTTAATTTCGTTGTAACTGCTCGTCATTAAGCTTAAAAGGATTTCAGAGTCTAATTATTTCTCAAACTTTTCATACTTTTAGAAATTTCATAGTACTTTTTTTTTTTTTTTTGCTTGAGATTTAAAAGAATTTCACGTTGTGTTCGCCCATAAGTCCCGGATTTCACACTCCCTTCTCGTATAAAATATGTCTATGTATGTCTCATACGAAAATTTACACGAATATTGTGTCAACACTACTCGATTTTGCGGCAGGCTAATTATTTTCCCTTAATCTCTGCAACATTTAATATTATCTTTCCTTCTTTAAACTTTACAGGACAATTTCACTTTAACGGCTCACGGCACTTGCTCGCTTTAAAGCCTCCATGCATTTTACAGTCATTTCCCTTAACGAATTACACACGGCCATTAAAATCAACAGTGTCCAAGCTTTCTCCGAACAAGCATCTAACACACCCGCGGCCACACGAACTTCACACCTGAGCCTCGCTGTCGCATGCACCTTTAATTTGTCCCGAACTCAACATTTCGTGAGGTAGCTCTAGACGTCAGGGTGCGTTGTCTGGCTAAAAGTTTTTATATATATTAGCAAACATTACCTTTCATGGGACTCTCAAAACATTCATACCTCCTCTAGGGAAAAATGTTGGCTTTTTCGCGAACCATATTTCGAACCATGTTAATACGGTATTTAATTTACTTGTGATACAAATAAGCACCATAAGCCGAACAAGAGACACACAGCATTAGCGAATAACCATTAGTAAGCCATTTGACACAATCATTAAGTTATCGCCATGGTCCTTAACTTTTTAGGCGAAATTACTCATAAATACGATATTTAAGCTGCATCTGCTTTACACGCAGCGAATCGAGAGCGTCGGTCCTGTAATGCTTTTTTTTTTTTTTTTTTTGATGGGCGATGAAAGAGCATATATTTTCGCTCGTGCCGGTAATAGAGCAATCTTATCAGTGTTTTTACTCGCCAGATGATAGTACGGGGGCTAAAAATCACGTATTTTTTGCACACAGGTAAGGAAGCAAACTTATCAATAACTTGCTTGCTAGATGAATGTAACTTAGCAACGGAAGTATATTTTTGCACGTCTGGAAAAGGACGCAAGCTTTATTTTCCTTTGCCAGATGATATAGGCGTATTAAATTATATATATATATATATATATATATATATATATATATATATATATATATATATATACAGTATATATATGTTTAAGTGTGGGAGAAATTGTACAGTTCCGTGCCAGACAATTAGTACCGGTAAGCGACAGATTTCACACGTTTAAGTATCGCACAAGGTTTACCAACATTTTTTCTTTACCAGTTGGCAGCAAACAATAACACTGCATATACGTCCACACGTCAAGGTATTGGAGTAGCATTTTTTTTTTTTTTTTCGATATAGGAACGACAGAGTACGTACGGTATATATATTTCCTAACGACCACTGCGACCTTAAAATGTGCACTTCCAGCTCACTTGGATATACGTAAAAAAAGGGCATGTATTTCAGTGTATGTTCAAGGCTGTAACCATTTTCCTTGCCTATTATTGATAAGCGAAGACATTATATATAACTCCGCACGACCACACACACTCCTAGTTACCTGTGTGAGTGTAGGGATGAGAGGTGTAAATGTGCATTGATTTTTAACACTTCCAGATAATTATGCTATTTCTTCGTGCCACTTAACTGTAGACGATGACGGTATAATTTCGCTTGTACATATAATCGTGCAGTTCCCAGCAAAGGATAGAATAGAGCCAAATCGTATATATTTAAGCACAAGGTACAGGAGAGCAGTTCCAAATATTTCTCAGTGAAGACAGGTGACATCAGTCTATTTACTTCCGCACAAACAGGTATAACTCCCATCAGGGGTGTGGGTGTGAGGACAGGAAAGATTTCCCGCCCACGTGGATGGCTTAGAAACGGGAACAACGCACACGCACCTACACATCCGAGGCGATACTGGTTCTCTCTCCCTCCCGAGCCTCCCTGATAAGTTCCCCGCCATGTTTCCCTGCCCCCGTTCTCCCCCCTCCCTTGCAGCACCCAGACCCGACCGCCAGCTGTCTGTCCTCCCGTAACTTCTTCACGCCCTGACACAGTAGCACAGAGGGCTTCGTTTCACCTCTTCCTCAGTTAGTTTTTTGTGACCATTACACATCACTATCAACTCCTATGCTATCCACGAACACACGTAGATATTAAAAAGGTATAAAATAAGACACTTCAGATGTATTATGCAAAATATATCTCTATGACACAAGTGATACAAAAATCCATGCCAACTCGAATGGCTAGATTTTTTGTTTTTTACATCACTAATACTACGTCGTCTTGCCCTTACTAACGTCCTCGTACCCGTTTTCAATGAGGCGTGGGGGTCTTTGTACCTCATCTTTAGCGATATATTTTCCATATTTATTTGCATATTTATTTTCCATATTAAATTCCATATATATTTTCCATATTTTTATTATCCATATTTATTTCCATGTATATTATCCATATTTATTTCCATGTTTACCCTCTCAGGCATAGATGGTTCGAGTCGTTAGGTTGCTTAACAACCTGTAAAGCGCACCATGACACGAATCGGGTAAATATATATATATATATATATATATATATATATATATATATATATATATATATATATATATATATATATATATATATATATGACACGCATCTGCCGGAAACTTATGTACTCCTTTGTTTGACACGATGTGCTGCGTTGTACAGGATGGTATTTAATGACTCGGAGTCCGTGCATGAAAGGGCTTATTTTCCATATTTTTTTCCAAATTTATTTTCCATATTTATTTCCATATTTATTTTCAATATT